>NW_027225570.1:5458676-5764264 GCF_038994185.2 Dermacentor albipictus | reverse complement strand
ACTCTTCTTCGTTACACATCCAAGGTTTTCCTCTTGCAGTGACGAAGGTAGGACGTCACATACGGACGTCACAATTGCCGTCCGTATCTTCGCGACACCAGGTTTCTGGCATGGTCTAGAGATAGACTTGAACGGGAGATATTGGAAGCCTTTTACATTGCTAAGGCCGAGGGCACGTGCATTAGTTGCCCTTCAGTGACGCTTACTGAAAAAACATTTAGTTGGAAGTAGCGCCTTGTCTGTCGTACTTGTTCTTTCGTCCGCGTCTTCGTAGCGCTCATTTCATCAAATCTCCATAGAACTCCTCAGCCACTTGAATTATCTTACCCATATTAGTAATGATATCGCCGGCTTTGTTCTTAATGCATACATCTGATTCTTGCCAATTCCTAGTTTTTTCTTCACTGCTTTTAGGCTTCTTCCGTTACTGAGAGCATGTTCAATGCTATCCATATTATACTTCCTTATGTCAGCTGTATTACGCTTGTTGATTAACTTAGAAAGTTCTGCCAGTTCTATTCTAGCTGTAGGGTTAGAGGCTTTCATGCATTGGCGTTTCTTGATCAGATCTTTCGTCTCCTGCGATAGCTTACTAGTATCCAGTCTCACGGAGTTACCACCGACTTTTATTGCACACTCCTTAATGATGCCCACAAGATTGTCGTTCAGTGCTTCAACACTAAGGTCCTCTTCCTGAGTTAAGGCTGAATACCTGTTCTGTAGCTTGATCTCGAATTCCTCTATTTTCCCTCTTACCGGTGACTCATTTATCGGCTTCTTATGTGCCAGTTTCTTCCGTTCCCTCCTCAGGTCTAGGCTAATTCGAGTTCTTACCATCCTATGGTCACTGTAACGGATCTTGCCGAGCACATCCACATCTTGTATGATGCCAGGGTTAGCGCAGAATATGAAGTCTATTTCATTTCTAGTCTCGCCATTCGGGCTCCTCCACGTCCACTTTCAGTTATCCCGTTTGCGGAAGAAGGTATTCATTATCCGCAAATTATTCCGTTCTGCAAACTCTACTAATAACTATCCTCTGTTATTCCTAGAGCCTATGCCATATTCCCCCAGTGACTTGTATCCAGCCTGCTTCTTGCCTACCCTGGAATTGAAGTCGCCCATGAGTATAGTGCATTTTGTTTTGACTTTACTCATCGCCAATTCCACGTCTTCATAGAAGCTTCGACTTGCTGGTCCTCGCGACCGGATGTAGAGGCGCGTAGACCTGTACGACGTTCAAGTTGTACCTCTTATCATGTTTGACAAGACCTGCCACCCTCTCGTTACTGCCATAGAGTTCCTGTGTGTTACCAGCTATATCCTTATTAATCTGTAATCCGGCTCCTAGTTCTCGTATCTTCGCAAAGCACCGGTAGCACAAGGCGTGCCCCCTTTTTAGCAGTGTATATGCCTTATTTGTCCTCCATACCTCACTGAGCCCTAATATATCCCATTTATTGCCCAATAATTCCTCCAATACCACTGTTAGACTCGCCTCACTAGATACCGTTCTAGCGTTAAACGCTGCCAGGTTCAGATTCCAATGGCGGCCTGTCCGGATCCAGAGATTCTTGGCGCCTTTTGCTGCATCACAGGTCTGGCCTCCACCGTGGTCAGTTGCTTCGCAGCTGCTAGGGGCTGAGGTCCGTGGTTTGATTGTTGTATTCATATAGGATGTTGTGGCCAAGTACTGCACCAGGGTGGCCAATTCTGCTCTGGTGAGGGAGTGCGTTACCAGTTCTGGTCACCGGGATCATTCCGCACTCTAGGCCTGTTTATGACATTTGATCGAGGCACGCATTTTTTAATCCACTGGAAGATAGCGCGGCACCGGGATTTGAACCACAGCCCTCTTACACGCGAGGCGGAAGCTTTACTTTTACACCTTCGCTGCATTAGCTATAATGCAAATGCATATAATGCATAATGAGCTATAGTCGGATGTTGTCACTTAAGTCTGCAGTAAAGCGCCGCTCACCCCCTTATAACCGCTAGCCACTGTCCCTCCGCGAGGCTGCAAATAGTTCGTACTTCAAACTTTCGCTGTTACCTAAATAAGGCGGTTACCACAAAAATAAAATTATAAGCGCGTAATTTTTATACGTTTTCAATCGTCTATTATAGCGAAACGGTGAAAGCCTAATTCTTTAATGAACGGAAACAAAACGCTTGCTTCCCTGCAATTTATTGTCAAGTTTCACTTTAGTTGGCAGGGAAGTTTCATGAGTAAAACGGGTTCAGCACTGAAATAAACTGTACCGCGGACTTTTGAAGAGTGAAATTCTCGGACTCCATACACTTTACCATGTCTGTTGCACACCTCGTCGCTTCTGCCAAGGAAAAGACTCAAGAACAGCAGACGCTCCGGAGGTATCAAGTATTACGCCATTTTGAAAAGGTCTCATGACGACTATTGTGTTTGCTTCGGTAATTGGCTGGCGTAGTAACACAACCCCGCGAGGTCCGTGTGCCTTGGTTGCCAACTGTTGTTTTTATGTTCTATCGTATGATCGTTGATAGCTAAGACGAGTTATGATCGCAGAACTGAGAGCGCGGGACAAAAGAAGACAAACAGGGACGTTGCTGATTCTTGGTGAACAGCGACATTCTCGACTATTTCTGTTTGTTCCAGATTTTCAGTTCAGCTGGTAATACTCGTTTTATCTTAAGTCACTTCGAGGCTGAGTGCGACTGTAGTTGGTGCCTATGAGAAGTGGTTCTTGTGGGGAAAGGACGAAAGGCTGGCACTGTCTTCTGCAACCCATGCGGGAGCACTACGAGACGTGCATGTGATGCCGGTATTTTGCCCTTTCAGGTGGCTCGGCGTACAAATCCACCGAGGTGACTGTTAAAGATAGCACGAATGTGCTTATCACTGGAGCGACTGAGGGATACGTGGTCAGTCCTGGATTCGCGAACGGCACGAGTTACCCGGAAGATTTTTACGGCAGTGTGACGATTGAATCGACAAGACGCAGAAGGGTAAGGCTTTCCTACTAAATTTTTGCGGATTGCGAAAACGACGCACGGTTATGCTTTGCAATTCGAATTAAAAGGCGTGAGGTATGTATAGCTGCAATCGAATGTGTTCTTTTTTTCTTTTTTCGGTCTACATACTACAGTTATTTCAATTTACCATATAAGTTTTCTCCATAACTTTAAGGAGAGCTCGAACAGTCTGTTGGTTGACTACGTGAGTTTGTTAAGATTTGCGTTTATACATGCAAAAAAATAATGATAGGAGTCTAAATATCCATGATCCTGACTTTATTTATTGTAAGGACGCAAAGCTCCCACGTTGCTAAGAGTGATGAGGTAGCTAGTGGCCCAGGGAGTCAAATTCCTGTTCTGGTGAACGAGTATCTGTTGAAGCTTTGTGGACCTTTCTAAATTGTTTGCATCTGGACTAGTATGCTCCACTGGCTCTCGGCATTTTTTTTAATGTGGAATGATGAACGGAGCAAATTTGCATGGGCAAGTTCGAATAAGCTAGCGCAAGATAGGGTATTTGGCCTATGTCGCAGGCCTACGTCGTGGAGGGAAAATAGAGGATGGTTATGATGACGATGATAAAAACTTCCACAATGCGAATTCCTAATCACACTTTCTAAACATGTCTCTCTCGGAGAGATGAGAGATGCCTTGCTGGAACAAGACCGCACCGTGGTAGACCAGTTTTGACAGGCGAGCAATGAAATTTCCGATTCGGTACAATGCGAAGCGCTAAAAATTAAGATATCTTCGTACTTGGTTTCAGTTTCAGTTTAATATTGGTTCATAACAATTTGTTACAAAAAATAGTATACAGACAAAGGAACCAAAGTCAGAGACTGCACCGGGACCCTTGGCTTAAAAGTTATATAAAAAAATAAAGCGGAATACACAGCAGAGAAACAAATTATGAAATAAGCAAAATATAACCAAGAAACTGAGTGACGACACACATAAAACACAAAAGGAAGAGGAAAGATGCACAATCAATGGTAATTACATAGCTTCTAAATAGCAAAATAACATTGTAGGAAATTAATCAGACAGCCAATAATTCTTGAGTTCATATTTGAAAGAGTACAAGGTAGATGACAACCTAATGGAATATGGAAGACTGTTCCAAAGTTTAAGCGAGCAAGAAGAGGAAGGCATCTTTCCGTAATTAGTATGGCATAAAGGCAACAAGAAATTTTCTTGTGCTGCAAACCTTGTGTTATTGGGATTAAAAGGCAGATCAGAACTAACGAAGTTGTAAGGAACTTGTTGAGTTAGCAATATGAAATATAATATCGCTAAATGATAGTTAAACAAATCAGTAACTTGTAGAATGCGGTTTGTTCGTAGTTGTGAAGAGGCGTTAGTGAAAAAATGGCTTCGCGTTATAATGCGGATATCCTGATTTTGAATGTGCTGGATAGAGGAAAGATGGCGATGACAAGTATTACCCCAGAAAGCGACTCTATAAATGATGTGACTATGAATGAAAGCGAAGATATCGATAATAATGCTTCTTTGGAAAAAAACATTCACGTGATTTGAGTAGTGCTCTAATGCCAAATGCTGTTTTTTGTGATGTGTGCCATGTGGTTAGTAAACTTAAGGTGGGGATCTAATTTGATGCTGAGGAAAGAAACACAAGTGGAGACAGGAATGTCGTGTCCATTCAGAGTTATGGTCGGAGAGCAAAGTAAATGTTTCTGTGACGACTTAAATAACATGAATTGTGTTTTCGTAGGGTTTATAACTAGAAAATTGGCGTTACACCATTCAGTAATTTTTGACGGATCACTGTTTAGTCTCAAAGTTAGCGAAAGTAATGATTTATCCGAGAGGGCAACAGTCGTATCGTCTGCGTATAATATAGGTAAGACATATTTAAGGCATTCAGGTAAATCTTTTATATATATGGAAAATAATAGTGGACCTAAAATCGAGCCCTGAGGTACTCCTTGGTTAATAATTTTGCTTTCAGAGAAAACCCCGCCTGCGTACACTGTCAATTCACGATTAAATAGACAACTTTTTAGTAAATTAGGAGCTGGACCAGGAATGCCAACAGACTCCAGTTTAGTAAACAGAACTTTGTGGTTTATTGTATCAAAGGCTTTAGCAAAGTCTAAAAAGACCGAGCCAACAAAGTATCCGAGATCAAGTGAATGATGTGGAACATAATCACGTAATGCCTGCAAAGCCAAGTTAGTCAAGCTTCCTGAACGAAAACCGAACTGACAGGGTTTCAGCAAGCTAAATTTGTTAAGATAAATGTTAATACGACGAAGTATTAATTTTTCTACAACTTTACCAATTCAAGGTACAATACATATAGGACGATAGTTCGCGACTTGAGCTGTGTCACCTTTTTTATGAAGAGGAATGACTTTAGCTTTTTTTTAGGCTTCTAGGGAATATACCGGTTTTGAACATAAGGTTAATTAAGTTACTGAGAGCATCAGAAATAGTCGGAGCAAGAAGCTTTAAATGAAATGCGGAAATTGTATCAAAACCAAGACTTGTGTCCTTTAAGTTGTAAATCTCAGTAAGGACTTCTTCAGAAGAAAAAGATTTGGCGCATCGGCTCGTACGATAAACAGAAGGAACATGGGTAGTATTATAAACTTCATAAAGTGATTACTGAACGCACGAGCAATGCTGGGCGGGTGAGTGATATGCACATTATTGTAAATTACTTTTTCAATGGAACTGCCAGAATGCGGTGCATTCAAAAACTCGTTGATAAGTTGCCATTGTTTTTCTGGGTGAAACTTATTTTCCATAAATTCATTTTCGTAATATTGCCTTTTTGATTTCTTCGACAAATTACTCAACATGTTGCAATATTTCTTATAGCGTAATGCTAAATTAACATTGAAAGGCTGTTTTTTAGTCTTCCTATACATGTTTTCTTTTTTTCTCATGCTCACAAGTAGCCCATTAGTGATCCAAGGATTGTGCGGAAATTCAATTTTTTTTTTGCACCTAACAGTGACAGTGTTAACATGAACAGCTTTTAAAAGTATAGAGGAAAATAACTAAAGCACTTCTTCTAGATTTAGTTTGGTAGCTATAACTGTCCAGTCAATTTTGTCAATTGCATCAACAAAATTTATATTATCCAGACGAGACGTAACATAACAGGGATCTGACCTGGGAAGCTTAGATTTGAAAGTGACGAATACAGGGTAATGGTCTGATATGTCTATGTCAATTACACCACACTGGTGAAGGCGAAATATTAGTGAGGGCATGGTCTAAGAGGGAGCTGCTTCCTTGAGTGGAAATCCTTGTGGCTGAAGTTATTATTAGCTCAAGCCCAAAGCCAGAAAAACAGTCCGAATGAGCGCATACAGTACTATTGTAGACATTGAGCAAGTCACTTATATCACCTACAATTAGGACAGGCTTGTTTTCACTGGTAATTGTTTGAAGAACTAAGCTAAGATGACGTAGGAAATCGGGTATGGAAGAAGATGGAGAACGGTAAATACAGCCAATAATTCCGCCACAATAATTTGGAAAAAACAATTGAGGCAACGGCTTCGATCCAAACAGTTTCGCAGTGAACTAGATCTATAGAAAGGTCCAGTCTACGTTTATATTTTATGTGGGGTGCGACTAAAATGGCGCTACCACCATGTTGATATGCAACACGGTCACAATACTCAGCCTGATAGGCATGCACCCCGTATAAATTGCTATCAGCCGGGCCAAGCCATGTCTCAGTTATGCAGATGAATTAAAAAGTGTGGGAAAGAGAGCCGATGAATGAAGATGTGTTATGATGATTCTTACGCAAACTTCGCGTGGAACAATGAACAACCAGCAGATTTAAGCAGTGTTGTAGCTTCAGAAGGTAAAAACAAAGACATGTTTGAGGGAATGACTGAATGACTAAAACACAGACTAATCGCAAATCAGCTTAAGTGATGACGCTGAGGTCAGACTCAGAGCTTATGAAGAACATTTTGCTATTTTCAGTCTTCCGTGCTTTAATCTGACAGTTGTCTGTCGAAAGGAACTGCCACTTATGGTGCTTCTTTAGGCTTTCATATACTATATGGCCAGGTCGGTCGTGCAAGTGTGCTCTGCCGGAAGAATGGTATATACCTCCAGCTCCCGATTATGCGAGCCCCTCGACGTCGTCCGCAGCTTGCGCAAGTCCCACACAACTACGCAGACTGTAACAACCAAAGAGACCATCCGCGTGACCGACTTCCTGCGTTATCAATATTGACACGTGTACTTGTTTATCTTTTCGGGGTGACCGCTTCTCATCATCATCATCATCACCATCATCATCATTATCAGCCTGGTTACGCCCACTGCAGGGCAAAGGCCTCTCCCATATTTCTCCAACAACCCCGGTCATGTACTAATTGTGGCCATGCCGTCTCTGCAAACTTCTTAATCTCATCCGCCCACCTAACTTTCTGCCGCCCCCTGCTACGCTTCCCTTCCCTTGGAATCCAGTCCGTAACCCTTAATGACCATCGGTTATCTTCCCTCCTCATTACATGTCCTGCCTATGCCCATTTCTTTTTCTTGATTTCAACTAAGATGTCATTAACTCGCGTTTGTTCCCTCACCCAATCTGCTCTTTTCTTATCCCTTAACGTTACACCTATCATTCTTCTTTCCATAGCTCGTTGCGTCGTCCTCAATTTTAGTAGAACCCTTTTCGTAAGCCTCCAGGTTTCTGCCCCGTAGGTGAATACTGGTAAGACACAGCTATTATACACTTTTCTCTTGAGGGATAATGGCAACCTGCTGTTCATGATCTGAGAATGCCTGCCAAACGCACCCCAGCCCATTCTTATTCTTCTTATTATTTCCGTCTCATGATCCGGATCCGCAGTCACTACCTGCCCTAAGTAGATGTATTCCCTTACGACTTCCAGTGCCTCACTGCCTATTGTAAACTGCTGTTCTCTTCCGAGACTGTTAAACATTACTTTAGTTTTCTGCAGATTAATTTTCAGACCCACTCTTCTGCTTTGCCTCTCCAGGTCAGTGAGCATGCATTGCAGTTGGTCCCCTGAGTTACTAAGGAAGGCAATATCATCAGTGAATCGCAAGTTACTAAGGTATTCTCCATTAACTTTTATCCCCATTTCTTCCCAATCCAGGTCTCTGAATACCTCCTGTAAACACGCTATGAATAGAATTGGAGAGATCGCATCTCCCTGCCTGACGCCTTTCTTTATTGGGATTTTGTTGCTTTCTTTATGGAGGACTACGGTGGCTGTGGAGCCGCTATAGATATTTTTCAGTATTTTTACATATGGCTCGTCTACACCCTGATCCCGTAATGCCTCCATGACTGCTGAGGTTTCGACAGAATCAAATGCTTTCTCGTAATCAATGAAAGCTATATATAAGGGTTGGTTATATTCCGCACATTTCTCTATCACCTGATTGATAGTGTGAATATGATCTATTGTTGAGTAGCCTTTACGGAATCCTGCCTGGTCCTTTGCTTGACAGAAGTCTCAGGTGTTCCTGATTGTATTTGCGATTACCTTAGTAAATAATTTGTAGGCAACGGACAGTAAGCTGATCGGTCTATAATTTTTCAAGTCTTTGGCGTCCCCTTTCTTATGGATTAGGATTATGTTAGCGTTTTTCCAGATTCCGGTACGCTCGACGTCATGAGGCATTGCGTATACAGGGTGGCCAGTTTCTCTAGAGCAATCTGCCCCCCATCCTTCAGTAAATCTGCTGTTACCTGATCCTCCCCAGCTGCCTTCCCCCTTTGCATATCTCCCAAGGCTTTCTTTACTTCTTCCGGCGTTACCTGTGGGATTTCGAATTCCTCTACACTATTTTCACTTTCATTATTATCGTGGATGGCACTGGTACTGTATAAATCTCCTTAGAACTCCTCAGCCACTTGTACTATCTCATCCATATTAGTAATGATATTGCCGGCTTTGTCTCTTAACGCATACATCTGATTCTTGCCAATTCCTAGTTTCTTCACTGTTTTTAGGCTTCCTCCGTTCCTGAGAGCATGTTCAATTCTATCCATATTATACTTCCTTATGTCAGCTGTCCTACGCTTGTTGATTAACTTCGAAAGTTCTGCCAGTTCTATTCTAGCTGTAGGGTTAGAGGCTTTCATACATTGGCGTTTCTTGATTAGATCTTTCGTCTCCTTCGATAGTTTACTGGTATCCTGCCTAACGGAGTTACCACCGACTTCTATTGCATACTCCTTAATGATGTCCACAAGATTGTCGTTCATTGCTTCAACACTAAAGTCCTCTTCCTGAGTTAAAGCTGAATACCTGTTCTGAAGCTTGATCTGGAATTCCTCTATTTTCCCTCTTACCGCTAACTCATTGATCGGCTTCTTAGGTAGCAGTTTCTTCCGTTCCCTTCTCAGGTCTAGGCTAATTCGAGTTCTTACCATCCTGTGGTCACTGCAGCGCACCTTGCCGAGCACGTCCACATCTTGTATGATGCCAGGGTTAGCGCAGAGTATGAAGTCTATTACATTTCTAGTCTCGCCGTTCGGGCCCCTCCACGTCCACTTTCGGCTATCCCGCTTGCGGAAGAAGGTATTCATTATCCTCATATTATTCTGTTCCGCAAAGTCTACTAATAACTCCCCCCTGATATTCCTAGTGCCTATGCCATATTCCCCCACTGCCTTGTCTCCAGCCTGCTTTTTGCCTACCTTGGCATTAAAGTCACCCATTAGTATAGTGTATTTAGTTTTCACTCTACCCATCGCCGATTGCACGTCTTCATAGAAGCTTTCGACTTCCTGGTCATCTTGACTGGATGTAGGGGCGTAGACCTGCACAATCTTCGTTTTGTACCTCTTATTAAGTTTCACAACAAGACCTGCCACCCTCTCGTTAATGCTATAGAATTCCTGTATGTTACCAGCTATATTCTTATTAATCAGGAATCCGACGCCTAGTTCCCTTCTGTCTGCTAAGCCCCGGTAGCACAGGACGTGCCCACTTTTTAGCACTGTATATGCTTTTTCTGTCCTCCTAACTTCACTGAGCTCTTTATATCCCATTTAATGCCCTCTAATTCCTCCAAGAGCACTGCTAGACTCCCTCACTAGATAACGTTCTAGCGTTACACGTTGCCAGGTTCATATTCCAATGGCGGCCTGTCCGGAGCCAGTGATTCTTAGCACCCTCTGCAGCGTCGCAGGTCTGACCGCCGCCGTGGTCAGTTGCTTCGCAGCTGCTGGGGACTGAGGGCCGGGGTTTGATTGTGTTGTTCATATAGGAGGTTGTGGCCAAGTACTGCACCAGGGTGGGCAATCCTGCTCTGGTGAGGGAGTGCGTTACCGGTTCTGGTCACCGGGATCTCAGGCCACACTCCAGGCCTGTTTATGCAATTTTATCAACACGCGAATTTTTTTTGTTTAATGCGGTGGAAAATTGCCGGCACCGGGATTCGAACCACGGACCTCTTGCACGCGAGGCGGGTGTTCTACCTCTACGCCACCGCTGCACCTCTGACCGCTTGTCCCCGCCTAACAAATGTTATCGCACAGCTCAGGACGCGCCTGCATGTATCGGAAATTTCTGAAATGTTATCGATGGTTCCATATGTCGTCTGTCACCGAACCTTGTGTAATCTGATTGCATGTATGTGTGACGCGAATAGTGTAGAACTTTTTGGAAGACACGCGGCTCCCAGCGATTACTCTGGAACATTCGACGACTGACGTATAAAAATCGACGCGCTTGAGCCACTCACCAGATTTTCGTCGATGGCCGACTGTGTTCGCCGCTGTCGTTGAGTTTTGAGTGTAGCCTGTTTTTGTGGGCACAGGTTCGCCCAATTAAGTTAGTTTCGCCATTCACAGTTTTGTTACTGTGTCTTCAACCATCACTACCACGTGACAATATAGTGTCATTTAGTGTCATTAAGAACGTCCTCAAACGGTACATCCTCCCCGACGACTACCGCCAACTGCTTATGACATGGAACCAGAACTGAGTCCGTGATTGAACGGCCTGTCACTAATGAACACAGTTCAATACTACGCACGCTGCTCGCTCTTCACCTACGTGTTAAGCGAATTCGAAGAGCGTAGGTTTGGGCATGTTGGTATTCCATAACATTTAGGTTTTTAGCGCACAAAGAAGGGACTAGAGTCACAGGCACGACGTATACGCAGCGCTAACTTCCAACAATTGTTTTATCCTACGAAGCGGTACACACATATATAGGTAACAGACAACAGCAGCATACGCTTGCGCATATGTACTGGTTTCTAATCAAATGAGACAGCAACGAGACATGTGTAATGGGCCTCTCTAAGTTGGTTAAGAGGGGCATCGCGAAGCCAACCCTAATGAATGCGCTTTGCCCCTCATGTCCTCACAAGTGTTTGTCCAGTTTTCTGGCGCAAGTGGATCGCCTGAAACAGGCCGGTTTTTCGCAGCATATTAACACAGCTGTGACCGAAGGTTTCCTTAAGACCGCAAAACGCGGGCGACAGGTTGAGCGGTGTACTTCACCGGAAAATGCGGGAGTGAAGCGGAAACGCGCAATAGTACCGTACATCCACGATATCTCGCACAGACTGAAGAAGATTGGCAATAATGCAAATGTAAGCGTCATCTTTTCAGCGCCAATCAAGCTGTCCAACTTGTGCAAGGCCAGCTACTGTGGTTATGAGAAGCCCAGTTGCCGTACAAATCAAAAGGAAGGCTATGTTCTTTGTGCCAAAAATACCGTGTATCAACTGCCCCTGTCGTGGGGCAAAAGATATATCGGCCAAAGGGGAAGGTGCGTAAATGATAGGTTGCCTGAACACGCAAATAATCTGCGAACTGGAGGAGTGGGGCATCGGGCTTTTCACTGCAGAAAGCATGGGTGCAGTCCCATTTATAATCAGTGCACTGTGATAGGAAGAAGCCCAACACAAACAACACGTGAGATTATTAAAGGGGCGAAGATCGCTAGGTTGAGAAACGCTTTTGTTATCGCGCCTTCAATCGGTCTTTCAAAAAAGAATTCGATTTTTTAAACGTATCACAGAGGGTGGCTTGATGGAGGCGGCAGTTTAATCTTGCAATTGCAAAAAAAAATGGCTATGCATGGTCGCTTTTTCATCTTCTATATCATCTTCGCTTTCCATTACACATGTCTCGTTGCTGTCTCATTTTATTAGAAATCAGTGCATATGCGCAAGCGTATGCTGCTGTAGTCTGTTACCTATATATATGTGTACCGTTTCGTAGAATAAAACAATTGTTGGAAATTAGCACTGTGTCCGCGTCGTACCTCTGGCTCTCGTCCCTTTTTGGGCGCTAAAAATCTAAAAGCGAATGCGCTCGCGCATTATTTTTAGACGTATCAAAAGCTTTTGATTTCGTGAATCATGATGTTCTACTTTGCGAACTTCATAGCTATGATGTCCGAGGGCCTTTCTTATCTATCCTTGGGCATTATTTGCATGGTCGAACTCAAGTTGTAGTAATCGAAATATTAAAAGTAGGCCCGCAAAGTTGTCCAGTGGAGTTCGTTAGAGATTCATTGTAGCAGTGCTTTTATTTAACTTATATGTTAACGATCTCACTTTCAATTATTCATTGCCGAGTTTTTCAGTACGCTGACGACACGCTTCTAGTATCCCGTAGCAAGGTTTGAGTACGGGCTAGTTGGTATTCCATATTATCAAGCGTCACTTACAGCTCATACATAGACGGAGGACAAAAAAGTCGTGCTAATTATGATCAAGCCGTAGCCGACTTACAAACTGACGCTGTAAACGTCATGACTTGGTACCATAATTTAATTTCTATGAATCCAAGTAAAACTACACTCGTATGTTTTCCACAATCCCTTGATACATATTCGTGTCTTCATTCCTTTGTTTCTTCATTGCCTTCAGAGTTATAATTGCGCCTGCTCTCCATTCCATGCTTTTCAAGTGTCCAATATCTGGGTGTTCATTTTGATTCCAGCATGTCTTGGCATGCTCATTTGGCTAACGTTTGTGAACGGCTGCGCAAGGCAGCGTGTGTGCTATACTCTATCAAAGCGTTATGCCCAATTTGTATGAGGAAAATGATAGCTCATGCATTAGGATGCAGTGTGCTGCGCTATCGAATTTGTTCTTTTTACTTTTGTTCAGTGTTTTGGCATAATGAGGTTGATTACTTGCTAAAATCTATAATTCGTGCCGTGATGTATGATGCTCGAATTCCCAACAATTCTAGTCTGTTTCTTGGCATTTTTTTTGCCTTCGTTCAGGTTGTTATTCAAAAAAAACTCGTTCTTACGTACCTGTGGAATAATGAATTTTGCCTCCCATATATTCCTGCTCGAACATTGCGTCCCCGAGATCATTTCATTTTGCCCAGAGTGCGGGCTAGATATGGGGAACGTGTTCGCGCTTTCTATGTGCCAAGTGCTCTGAGTGACCTCCCAATTATTCTGTTCTCTTTAGGCAGTAGGAAAGACGTAAAGTCTGTTATCTTTGTTTTGTATGCTTGATTATATTGCTTTTCTTCCTGCTTAGTCCAGTTATTTTTGTGATGAACCGACAGTGGTGTATGCTCTGACTGGTCCCTTGCTGCCGGGCACTGCCCGACAAGTCATCTGTTGGCTTGGACAGGCCCATATTTGTACCTTTAAATCAACAAATAAAGAATCAAGCCAAGTTAAATTCGAATCAAGCCAAGTTAATTAATGATTCATTAGTGGTTGAATTACGGTGTGTTAGAAGGATTAAATTTGATTAAGGTGGATTATGGTGTATTAAGGAAGATTAAGGTGGATGAAGGAAGATTACGATGGTTTAGGGTGGATAAGGGTGTATGAAGGAGGATTAAGGTGCATAAATAAGGGTTAAGGTGTATTTTATATTCATTTATTTATCATACCTTCTGGGCCAGAGGCATTGTATAGGGGAGTGGTACAAATAATATGTGCAGAGATTATTAGCGCAGAGATTATTATGGCGCAGAATAGCGCAGAGAATATTATGGACAAAACATAATGCTATAATACAAGAAGTTCCTTTCTGTACAATGTTAGTTCCTGTGTCACAAAACCTGGTTATACAATGTTAGCTAAAGTTTCAGGCAAAAAGGCTGTTATCAGTAGTATTTACGATATCAGCGGGAAGGTGGTTCCAATCTATACATGTGCGAAAGAAAAAGACTGGTAAATATGCTTTCTGGGGCATAGATAGGTCGCAACTTTATGACAGTAATCAACACGCTGTGATACATAATGGGGCCTTGTAAAGAATTGCGTGTGCAGTGTAGAACGATGTTGAATCCCATGAAAGGGTGCTAGACCTGCAATTCTACGTCGCACAGAAAGCAAAGGAAGAGTACGATTATGTTTCATAGAAGAAATTTCATTTTCATTTCATTTATTTGTTGTATGAAACATACAGATGTCTCAGGTTTAGAGTGAATGATCACAGTTCTATTATTTATTTATTTATTTATTTATTTATTTATTTATTATTACCCTCAGGGCTTACAAGAAGCATTATAGAGGGGAGAGGCATTAGAATATCAGTACATATAAAATATATACAAGGAGAAGTGAAGAACAGTTATACCGCAAATAATATACAGCAACAAATACAATAGCGCAGCAATAAAGCAACAATAATAACAATAAAGCAACAAACAAGCAAATAAGCAACAATAAAGCGCTAAAGTAAAAAAGCAAAAACAAACACTTAAAAATCAAGTAACAAGAATATCAAAAAAATTACCGACGATTACGTTACCTCCTAATGCGAAATTTGAGCGCAGCAAATAAGCTGTTTCATCTTTTCGATAGATTGAGGCAAAGAAATCGAGCAACACATGTATGCGCTATCACATAATTTTTTTTTATTTTTCACACGTATTCCTTTAACAAAGACTCCACTAACAGTTCTTGACAGTCATGAAGGAAGCTTTGTGGTCGGAGAAATAGACTGATATATGTTCGACTTGGTACACCAATGCTTGATTCTCAAAGACGAGATCTATACAAGTGCCTCGCGAGGTTGTCACAGCCGTGGGACGCGTTACGAGCGAGAGGAACGGGATGTTCTCCCGCATAAGTGTTAGGAAATTGCTGTTTGTCTTTATGTCAACATTAAAGTCCCCCACTACTAACATCGGTGTGGATCGATGGACGGTTAATGCGAGTTGCAGGAAGTGCACGACGTCTTTCGTGAGTGCGGTAGCGGACTCACGAAAGCGGTATCAGTCGGTCGCTGCTAGCGCTGGGGGGATGAAAGGGGGGCGGAGCTGGTTACGAGGCCGACGACAACGCCGACGACGACGCGAAACCCAGGAACGGACGCCAAAGAGCCATTTGTGTAGCCAGCCCTCCTCCACAGTCTCTCCTCCTCCCTTCCATCATCCTCCCTCGCCCGGAGAGCCGACAGCGCGCATGCGCGGCGGCGGAGCAGATTCGTCGGCGAGCTGGTTACGAGGCCGACAACGCCGACGACGACGCGAAACCCAGGAACGGACGCCAAAGAGCTGCGCTCTAAAACGAAAACATGGAATAATAGCAATGAAAGAAAACGATAGCAATAGGTGACAACGTGATAGTGACGCAGTTTTGAAGTAGGCTTATAATTCGTTTGACAGTGCTCTGCGAAAACGGTCTGTATCAGTGATAGCGACTAGTGACGCAGGCTGGTGGTTCCACTCAAGACATGTTCTCGGCAAGAATGAGTGTGTGTAGGTGACTGTGCGCTGCGCAGGTACATGAACTTTGAAGCGATGATGGATACGTGCGGAGACATAAGATGCTGGTGTAATGTACCGGGACTTGAGCTCATGCTTATGATCCTAAATTTTATGAAAGAGCGAAGGACGAGATAATTTTCTTCGGGAAGAGAGAAGGGGAATGTCAAGAGCAAGTTTCATGTTAGTAACGCTAGAAGTACGGTGATAATTGTTAAGAATGAAACAGACCGGTCGATTTTGGACACTTTCAAGGATATTTATTAGAGTAGCATGCCCAGGGTCTCACATCGAGCATGCGTACTCGAGGTTAGGCCTGACATAAGTGACGTAGAGTTGTTGTTTTAGTTTCGGTGGAGCTAAAGAAAAGTTACGTCTGAGATAGCCTAGCATGCGGTTGGCTTTCGACGTGATGTATTCGATGTGTCTTTTCCATGAAAGATTGTTAGCAATATACACACCGAGATATTTCTAAAAAAGTACTGGGTCAAGGGGAGTATCATTAAGTATGTAGGCGGGGCAGGCTGACTGGGTACGGGAAATTTTCATTGTTTTGCATTTAGAAGTGTTTAGTTCCATTAGCGAAAGCTTGCACCATGCTGCAGTGTTACTGAGATCATCCTGGAGTGTTAAAGTATCGTTAGTGCTTTCAATCTTGCGGTATATAACACAGTCGTCAGCAAATAGACAAATGGAACTTGCAGTTTGGTTAGGAAGATCATTGATATAAATTAAGAAAAGTAAGGGTGCCAAAACAGAGCCTTGAGGTACCCCTGAACCGACCGGAACTTCAGGAGAATCATTATCATTAATGCTTACATATTGTGTACGGTTAGAAAGGAAGTCTCGAATCCAGTTGAAGACCAGGGGATCAATATTTAGCTGGCCGAGTTTTAGTAGGAGTAAGTGGTGGTTAACTCTGTCGAAGGCTTTTGCAAAATCTAAAAATATACAGTCTACTATAAAGCCAGCGTCTAGGAAAGTATGGAGATCGCTACAAAATGTTAATAACTGCGTTTCGCATGAGAAGGACTTACGGAACCCATGTTGACTGTTATGAAAAAACTGGTTTGAACTTCGAACTGAGATCACTCGAACTGAGATCAATCGAACTGAGTTATTCTGAACAAGTTATAAAGCCGTTTTCAGGTTATCTTGACCAGGATCCCATACAGAAGTAGCGTATTCTAATTTAGGGCGTATAAGAGTTTTATAGAGTAGGTGTTTTAGGTTAGCAGGTGAGCTAGCGAAGTTCCGACACAAGTAGCCTAACATACGGTTAACGTTGTTAATAACGTATTCGGTGTCAATCGACCATGACAAGTTCATAGTTACATGTACACCTAAGTACTTGTAAAAGTCAACTATTTCTGAAGCAGCGCTGTTTAAGCGTTAAGTGGCATGTTGGTGGTAAACACGGGGTACATGTAGTGCTTTGCATTTGTTAATATTTAGTTTTATTAAGCACGAGTTACACCTGCTAGATTTTGCGTCAAGGTCGAGCTGCAACATGTTAACGTCGATTTCTTTGGTGATTTCGCGAAAAATAACAGTCATCAGCGAACAAGTGTACGTTAGAAAACAGTGCAGCAGGAGGGTCGTTAATATATATGAGAAAAAGGAGAGGGCCCAGAACTGAACCTTGGAGCACCCCAGAATGTACATCGCTGAAAGAATTAGAATCAATAACTGTAACAAACTGAGTGCGCTTTGATAGAAAGAGCTTAATCCACGTGATAAGGTTAGGATCTAGATTTAGTTTATTTAATTTGTACAAGAGAGGTCTGTTACGATCATCGCCAAACGCTTTAGCGAAATCTAAAAATATACAGTCGGCAAAAGAAGAACGATCCAAAATTTGATGCAGCTCGTGAGTGAATGAAGCCCGTTGTGTTTCACATGAGAAAGAAAGCCGTGCTGAGCTGGGATGAAAAATGAATTGTTCTCGAGGAGTTTACCAATGTTGAAAAAAAGTTATATGTTCAAGTTGTTTACAACCCGTACTAGTCAACGAAATGGGACGGTGATTATTTGGTGAATTTTTGTTACCTGACTTATGTAGGGGGAATGACTTTCCCAATTGTCCATTCTTTAGGTAGTGTTGACGTATCTAGGGACTACTGAAAAGCTTTGTAAGAACAAGTGAGTTAACAGCATTCGTACCTTTTAGGAATTTTGTGTTATTTGAGTCATAGCCGGGAGAAGAGTTAATATCGAGATAATTAATTAGCTTTAGGACAGCAGATGTTACAACAATAATTGGAGGCATTTGTATATAGTCATGTTCACGTGTGGCAGGTAGAACACTTTTACACTTGGTGGAAAAGTTTTGACGAAGGTGTCGTTTAGAGAGTAGCACATTGCTCGCGTGGAAGAAGGGACCCCGAAGAGTCGTCCAAGGCGATGTAGTCACTAGATTGATAGTTCGCTAAAATTTTTAACGTCGATTTGTTAGCATTGATGGAAGAGTGGTAGACAAACATTTATGCGTAGCAACAGTTACTGCAGGTATGTAAGCACCCAATCTTAATTTGTAAGTAGCCTACCTCGATTCGGCAGGTGAACTTTTAACCAAGCGGAAAAAAACTTCTTTCGGTTTGCAAGCCGCTTCATATGGGGCCATACCAGGGCGTTTGTGGATTTCAAACAATTTTGGCAGTCGGTATATGTTTGTTGGTTAGTTGGTTCACCTTAGGAACGAACAAGTTCCAGTTTCTTTGGACTAAACGGTTGTCAAAATCAGGGAGGGCGTCATCTAGAAATTAGGTTTATTTTCCGTTACTTGCATCAAAGTTGGCGTTTTTGTAATCGTGTATAATCTTCCGCTCTTTAGTGGCTTTCGGACTACTTGAGTTGAAAGCGAAATGAAGAAGACAATGATCGCTTATGCCAGGTAAATGTGTGATTGAAGGTATCAGATCATGATGAGAGGTTAGAATTAAGTCAAGCGTATTTGCTACATTGGCGAAAGAGCAGAACATGCGTCTACAAACTCCTTTGCTTGTTGGGAAAAAGGTTACAGTGAGGGTTGGTCATTGGCGAGGGTTAGCGAGGGTAGAAGTTGCCGAGGACTACTATAGATGATGAAGGAAATCGATTGCGTACGTGGTAAATAGTGTCATGAAATTCACTGACAAATAAAGATGACGTATAGGGCGGGCGGTAGAACACACCGATTATTATTGTTTGATAACCAAGGGTAATGGAAGCCCAGAAAGCTTCCAGGGCCCCGATGACGCTGATGGAGGTGTTTCTTTTTATACAGTGAAGAGAACACCGCATCCTTTGTGCGCAGTGCGATCGCAACGGTATAAAATGTAGTTCTGTGCGCAATGAAAAAGTTCAACGCCACTGAAATCAGGTGGCAACCATGTTTCGGTTAAAGCAACGATTTGGGCATCGCATGAGTCTATCGCGGATGATAAGGGGTCGTATCAAGAATGCTGCGAACGTTGGTAAACAGGACCGATGTCGGAGGATCTGATGAGGGTATACACAACTACTACCCCTCGCGTTTTCGTACAATGATACACGTGTCGCATGCGTGGATGATTGTCAGTGTTGATTCTGTTGTCGCGATGTGTCACGAATTCCGGAACGGAGGCAGTGGTAGTGTTAAATAATAACACTTATCATTCAGATACAGCTTCTCGTGACGAAGCTTGAAAGGTTCAGAAGGAGAAGCCTGTCTTTCTCAAATCGAAAAGCTTCTTTCTAGCGATGCGTGTAGCAGGTGAAAAGTCTTCGCTTATAGTCGTGCCTTTTCACTTCATTTCATTTATTAATAGTGTTAGTCCATTTCTTGGGACGTTACAGGGTGGAAAATGTTTGTTGCAATGCAGAAAATGCATTGGCAATCATAGCGTTGTAGACATGTAGATACAAAATAAAATTAATGTGCACAACCTGCGGCTCACAACAGAATACAAATGTGGTAGTAGAAGTACACACAGTAACATCAATATTTCCAAGTAGGTGAAATTCGCTACAAACGATCTGTCGTGGTTAATTTGGCAGGTCAAGGTAAAGATATATAGATTTTTCAAACAAACTGACAGAGTCTGTTTGCGTTATGTGCTATGGCAGCGAGTTCCATTCTTCAATTGTTCATGGGAAGAATGAATAGTTGAATGTGTTGATCCGAACTTGGAGGGGTGTAACTTGTTGGTTGTGTAACTTGTTGTTCCTCAATGTTCGGGCCGAGCGCTGCGTTATGTACAGTCCGGTGTTTATGTTAAAGAAGTTACCCCGCAAAAGATAGATGAATTTAAGTCTAGCAACTCTTCTCCGCTCTAGCAGCTGAGATTATTTAAGTTCTGACAACATCCCTGAGACTGAATCCATGGACTTATATCTAGACAGAATTAATCTAGCCGCCCTTCTTTGTACTTTTTCAATCCTTGCTATCTGGTTTTTCCTGTAGGGGTTCCATACGA
This sequence comes from Dermacentor albipictus, assembly GCF_038994185.2. Lineage (NCBI taxonomy): Eukaryota > Metazoa > Arthropoda > Arachnida > Ixodida > Ixodidae > Dermacentor > Dermacentor albipictus. The sequence goes on along the minus strand of NW_027225570.1, from coordinate 5,744,145 downwards.
TACAGCCGTATTCCAAAGTTGGCCTTAAAGGTGTCAAATAGGCGGTTAGTTTCGCTGTCGTGGTTGCCTGCCCTAGTTTCCGGCGCAAGTCGAGATTTTTCTCTCGGCTGCACTACATATATACGTTATGAATGCGCCTATCCGAATTTAAATTTTCACTTATCGTTTTGCCTAGATACTTGAAGTAGCTTGCTTTCTGTAATCTGTGTCCTTCAATTTCGTATTCAAACGAAAGAATATTTTCATTTTGTTTGTTATTCTTATAAAAGACGTTTTGCTATGATTTATTTTCATTTTCCATTTTGTGCACTAGTCATGGACACTACTTAATGCCATGCTTGACATAATTTGATCTTCTTTGGGTGTTATATGTGAGTAAAGCAGGCAATCGTCTGCGAATAACCGAACCTTAACACCCGGGGAAACTGTCTCTGCAATATCGTTGATATAACACATAAATAAGACGGGACCGAGCATGGAGCCCTGGGGAACACCTGATAAAGCACTCAGAATGCCGGATTTCGCGCTGTTGATTTCCACATACTGCGCTACATTTTTAAGATACGATTTAATCCAAGCGACAATAGTACTAATTATTCCGGAATTCTTTAGTTTCCTTATAAGTTTTATGTGTGGAACCCGATCGAATGCTTTCGACATACCAAGACCAATCGCCTCTACCTGATTTTTACGTTGATTGCTTTTGCTAGCTCGTGAACTGTTTTTACTAGCTAGGTGATCGTTGACAATTTGCGTCTAAAGCCATGTTGATTAGGATTAAGCAGATTTTCGACCTCAAGGTAATCAAATAAACTTGGCGATATTATATGCTCTAGTATTTTTCAGCATGTGGACGTGATTGAAATTGGCCTGTAGTTTTCAACACAATGTTTATTACTGGTTTTGTGAACAGGTATTACTTTCGCTCTTAACCAGCCGGAGGGCAATTTTCGTTTGTCCAATTTTCGCTGAACTGGTGCTGCATCGAAAGAAGCCTTTCTTTGGTTTTAAAACAGCTGAACTGTATCATTGTTGGTTGACATTTATTTGGTGCTAAATGACCAATTCGGTGTGCTCACTCGATGGGATTGGCAGAAAAGCATTCAAGAATTGCGGTAAAAGGTGCAACTATTTTCTGTTCGCTTTCTTGCCAAGTTTCTTTGGCATCCGGTGGACCATAAATGATTAAATTGTCATGACGTGGCCGGTCTTCTGGTTCATTCAGTCGAGATTCTAACAGTTCATTTCTAGTAGTGACCTCTTCAAGTGATCTTTGCATTGTTACGAGTTGTTCCGTGTGCCGGTCTAGTGTTTTTTTTTTCTTCAAGCACTTGTAGTCTTTTGTTCATTTCACTAATTTTAAGATCTATGCTTTTCTGTCCGTTCTTGACCGTCTTATTATCTGCAGAAAATTCAGCTTGGAATCTCATATTTAATAAAGTCAAAGAGAACCTGCATTTGCTCAGCGGGGTCATTAGGGAGGGAATCACTTTCTAAAAGGGATTCGGAACGAGTATGAGGTCCAGGGCTAGTCTCAATGTCACCGGAGCATAATAGTATAAAAGTCATAGAGAAGCATTCACATAACATCTCACGCAATACCCGTGGGCATGGGAACAGTAGCAGACCCAGGGAATTCGACCGTTTAGCGTTTAATGATAATTGTGCACCAACCTGCATCACGAAAAGGAAACGATTAAGAGCCATGCCGGTAGCGCTGTTTATTTATTTTTTTTAATTTTTTTTTTCAAGTACTGTTGGCCGTCTTGGCCGTAACAGGGTGGGTACAGCTGGGTTGCACATAGCGTAAAAAAATGTAAACACTATACAAACGTAAATTGGACATGAAGCAATGAATGTTGGAAATACAATGCCAAACAAATAATGAAATACAAAAACAATAGTTTGGCTAAGAAATACATGTTTCTAACATTGTGACAGTGATATTGGAAGCAGCATGAAAGAAAGACTATTGTATGTATTTCTAGAATAGTGTGACAATGTTTGCACGGCACCACTAAGATTAAATTTCATAAAAGATTTTTAACGTGTTTCCTCAAAGATTTCAATGCTACTCGACTACAAAACAGACGCCAGCAAACTGTTCCATTCCTTAATCGTTCGCGGAAAAAATGAATAAGCGTACTTGTCCAGATATGCTTTTGGAATTGAGAACATGCAATGATTGCTTGATCTGACGTTTCTAGCCTGCCTGGGAGCAAGATAGGACGTGGTTTCAATATTGAAGTGGCCTTTCGACAACAAAAAAAGAAATTTAAGTCTAGCTAACTTCCGCCGTTGAGCCAGTGGAGGCAAATCAAGCAACCGAAGCATTTCGGAAACACAGTCAGTACGATAATACCGGGAAAGAATGAACCTTGCAGATTTTCTCTGTATCTTCTCAATGCGGTTTATAATTCCGGATTGAAACGGATCCCAAATGACACTGGCATACTCTAACGTTGGTCTAATGTAAGTTAAATATGCAAGTAGTTTGACGGGTGTCGTTGCTAGTTTTATTTTCGGCGAAGGAACCTTAACTTTTTTTCTGCAGCTCCACAAATTCTGTCTATGTGTGATTTCCAACTGAAGTCTTTCGAAATTGTTAAACCTAGGTATTTTATCGTTTCAGCTTCGGTAAGAATTGTTGAGTTCATCTCATAATTACACTCAATAACATGCTTTGTTTTGTTTGTAACTCTGAGCATGACTGATTTAGATTCGTTAATTTTCATTTTATTTTTTGCGGCCAAGACTTCTACAGCTTTAAGGGCTTGACTAAGTGACGCCTGATCGCTTTGGTTATTGATTTCACGATATTATAAACGATCGTCTGCAAATAACCGGATGGTTATGTCGCTACTTATGTTATGAGCAATATCATTTATGTAAACTAGAAAAAGAAGTGGTCCTAAAACAGATCCCTGTGGAACGCCTCAGGTTATTTTTAATTGGTTAGATTTGTTACCATTTATTTCAACGTATTGTGTCCGATCTGTAAGATATGAGCGGATCCACTTAACAACATCATAATTTATATTCATTTCCATCAGTTTTTAATTAATTCATTATGTATAACCAGATCGAAAGCCTTCGAGTAATCTAAAATATAGCGTCGACCTGCTTTCTATTGTTCAAGGAAGCTGAAAAATCGCTGATCGTTATCGTTTCTATCAACTGTGTAGCAGTCGAAAGGTGCTGTCTAAACCCGTGCTGGTTAGGAAAAAAAGCTTTCTTGTCTTCAAGGTAGGTGTAGATTGACTTTGAAACTATGTGTTCAAGTAGCTTGCAGCATACACACGTGAGTGAAATTGGCCGATAGTTTCCAATATGTTGCCTTTCACCAGACTTGTGAACCGGAACCACTTTTGCGACCAGCCAATCATCTGGGACCCGTTTTTGTTTCAGCGAAGAACTAAAAATGATCTCTAGATAGTGAGCTACCCATTCCGCATATCTGCGCAGAAAGGCATTTGGTATGCCGTCTGGACCTACAGATTTCTTATCGTTAATTTTAAGCAAAAGAGCTACAATGAATTCATGCGAAACCTGACCATTAGGCATTTGTGATGTGTACGGGGATTCTAGAGAGAGGGGAGAAAGACCATCTGTAGAAGGGTCAGTAAAGACAGATTGAAAAAAATCATTAAAACATACTGCCATACGCGAGGTTTCCGACACAGGTTCGTCATTAGCGACAATGACACTTGGACCATCGTTATTATGCGACAAATGGCGCCAAAAACGGTGCGGATCGTGCTTCATAAAATTAGGTAATGTCTAGTCATAGTAATTTGTTTTAGCAGCAGCCATATTTGTGCGCAATATAGAGCTTAGCGCCGAAATTGTATTATGATCTTTGTTTGACTTCTGTCTCTCACGGTTAATTTTCCGCTTTAAATGTATAATTTCGCGGGTTATCCACGGGTTCCGTTTATTTATTCTCTTCTTCCGAGTTGGCACAAATCTGTTTACGCAGTAAGAAACAATATCTTTAAACGCAATCCACATCGCATTGACGTCATCCATTGAAGTGAATTCATCAAAACACAGCGAAAGATGATCAATAATGCTTGTGTCATCGGCTCTATCGAAGCACAGAACATGCGTAGTACTACCAGCCTTCGGGTGTACAGCGGTAGACTTTATCTCCACATAAACTAGCTTATATATATATATATATATATGATCCGAGAGGCTGGTTTCAACCGATACGTCGTAGTCTTCAAATGGCCCGTCTAGGAACACCAAGTCTAACACAGATCTTGATTTCCCAACTACGCGTGTGCACTCATGAACTACCTGTTGTAAATCCTTACTGAAAGCTATTTCAAGAAGTAGTTCACAATGGGCATCTTCACGAGGCTGAGCGCTAAGCGTGTACCAATCAATCCCTGGTAAGTTGAAATCACCAGCAATGATTATGCGGCAGCTGCGCTTTTTAAGGCTTTCTAAGTAAAGTTGCATATCTTCAAGATAGGAAATGGGTGATTTAGGCGGTCTATAAACAGTTCCAGGAATTATCCTTGTTTTATCTAGCTTAATTTCACACCATATGCTCTCATGTGTTGGAATGCCAGTAATTTGCACACAGTCAATATCGGCCTTGAATACAATAGCAACTCCGCCCCCACGAGCATCGCGGTCTCTTCGTATGATTTTGTAATTAGGTGGTACGAGCTCTTGGTCTTGTATTTCGGGCCGCAGCCATGTTTCGGTTATTGCAAGCACATGGGGATCGTAATTAGCCAGGATATATTCTAAGTGTCCAATTTTGTTTACTAAACTTCTAGCGTTCAAATTGATCATGTGGAAGGCATTCGAATCACATTTTGTGTTCCGTCAGTCACCCGTACCAGCAGTAGGGCGTCTGTTAGGATACGGAACCTTCACACGGCTGCGCTTTGATTGATCCCACGTGTACACGTCAGAGTTTGTCGTAATTCAAGCGCACGCGATGCCCGTCCTCCCTTTCTTGTTTCGCGGCATCCCACAGCATTTTACGCTTCGCCAGCGTTTCTGTTGAAAAATCATCAGAAATGGAGACGCCGCTGCCCTTCAGCTTTCTGCATTGCTTGTAAATTTTAGCTTTTTCGCTAGAGTCGTACAACCTGAGAATTACAGGTCGAGGCCGGGCGCTCTTTTTTTCTATCCGATGTATTCGTTCCACGGTACTCAAGTTGACGCCAAGTTTTTCTTCGAATACACCTTCTAACACTTTCGTTTCAAGGTCAGTTACGGATTCCTTCACGCCTTCTGGTATTCCAAATATCACTAGATTATTCCGCCTACTTCTCTCCTCAAAGCTGTCCATTCTTTCCTGCTGCTGCCGAAATGTACTCTCTAACTTTTTTACTGTTTTAGACAGTTGAGCAATTGTACTCGCCTGTTCTTTAAATATTTTAAGACTGTTTTCAACCACCTTCAGCCGCTTGCTCAAGCTGTCTAGATCTGATTGTATTGCCTTTTGGCCATCGCACAATTCCTTTAACATCACCTTCGTTTCTGGCCCAGGATTCATTTCTACGTCGCCAGATAGCAACAGACATAAAGATGCAAAGCCGGAAAAAATCACTTCTGGGCACGGCAGCACAACAGCAAAACGATTATCATTCTTGTAGCCATAAAAATTGTAATAACTAACCGATCCAAGCAACAGAAGGCGGTTAGGCGACATTGCATACGCTGTGCCGCCGTGCCCATTGAAGCCGTAGTTTGACAGTGGCCGATTTATAGTGCCGGACGTGATTCCCGTCTCTTGCCGGTGGTCTCCGTGTCCGAGGGTAAAGTTGATAGGACGGTCCAGTTGAATGCCGGTACGGTCCAAAGGTCCGATGGCGCACTGGTTCCACGCATGCAGCTGGTATGATGCGGCGATCAGCATCACCTGTTCAAGCAACAGAAGGCGGTTAGGCGACATTGCATACGCTGTGCCGCCGTGCCCATTGAAGCCGTAGTTTGACAGTGGCCGATTTACAGTGGCCGACAGTGGCCGATTGACAGTGGCCGATTTTGACAGTGGTCTTTGCACTCGCGTCTCTTAGGCGATACCTAAAAACACCTTGGGTTTTTAGAATAAGCTTTGATCTGCACTTCCACACGCACATGAGTGGGCGACGATTATTATTTGTTTTTTTCCCGGATACAGGGAATGCGCGGGGGGTGTTCACATGATCGAGCACGCTTGCGGTTCATATCGACATCTAGGCGAAGGAAGGGACTCTTCGCTTTAATAGCGAATGTGTTAAAACCACCTTTGTGCGGTTTTGTTCAGTGAGGAAACCCTTTCCATTGATTTAACACGACCCGGAATCATTGCATCAATGCGCTTTGACTACGAAGGTTGAACAATCAATCATGATTGTGGCCATGATGTAGTAATGCAGAGAATATTCTGCAGGCAGTAATGTTTAGCAGTGCAACGTATTTCACCCTAATCCACCTTCATCCTCATTCAGCGACTTTAATCCTCATTTATCCAACATAACCCTTCGTTTACTGTAATCCACCATAGTCCTCCTTAATGCGTCTTAATGCGCCTTCTTCCTCCCTAATCCACCTACATCGACCCTAATTCTTCATAAACCTTAATCCTCTTTAATACACCTTAATCTGTCTTATTACACTCACTAATCAATAATTTAACTTTGCTAATTAGTACGAATCTCTAATACACGGCTGGACATGCTTTAGTTCGCTTCCGGCCTTCCTTAGGTCCCGCGATATTTTCTGTACCACGCAGCGCGACCTTGAAACAGGGATCAGAGTGATGTGCCACAAGCAACACTAGCTCAGACGCATAAAGTGAATGATTTCATCATGTGGCAGGATAATCATCTGGAGCAGAGGAGCTCCTTTTACATCGCCATACGCCGTTCATACGGCTTTAAGAAAAAAATAAGCTCCTCACAAATGTTGCATACAGCATTATCGATGCTGTTATCAGCATTTCCAAAAATTTCCATCACAAGGGTGCGCAACTGGCCCGAAATAACGCGCCTCCACGGAATTATGTGGCCCGCGTCCGCGGGAGCCCAGGGGGAAAAATTGAAAGACGCTTAAGCTTCGCCTTCAAGAGTGGAAAGTGACAGCGTTCCCGTCGACCCGCCAAGAGGTGTAAGACAATGCGCTACGGCACAGCGATCACTTACGAGGCACCCCACATCGGATTTTGCCAATCACGCGGTGAGTGTCTAGCAACGCAGCGTTCGCGCGGCAACGAAACGTGCGCCTGAGCGAACGAAACGAACCAAAGAACTCGGTGTCTCGGAGGGGAAACGATCTACGCCAGCCAAACGTCGTGATCGGCACGGGCAGAGAGATAGATAGTAATCTAAAGAAAAGAACGGCGCTTGATTCTGCAACCGGGAGCACGGCGAAGAGTCGTCAGGGGAGAGGGAGTCCGGGCCGCGACGCGCCTCGCACCGGTCCCCGCACAGCCCCAATGCTAAAGCCCCTTGATACTGAAAGTAGCGCCATTCTGTGAACTTTGCCGCCGCGCCGCCAACCCTCGCACATCCTCCACGCCCACCTCTCCACTCAGCGCTTTTCTGACCGATGATTGGCCGCTCCGGCCGGCTCCAGCCATCGCCTTGGAAACGCGCGCGAAAGCGTCGGTTTGCTTGTGTTGTTGTTTTTCTTCGGCGCCATGGGCAGGCCGTGTTCCTCTGTCACGGGTCGAGCTTTATTCAGCTAATTCGAACTCTGCATTTCGCACCGCGTTATGCCCGGTTGCTGCGCATTTCAGTGCACAAGCCGGCGGGAAAATGGCTTCGTGTTTTTCACGATTCCTCGAGGGAAGAACAACATCAGTCGTAGAAAAAAGCGGATTCACAACATCGGACGTAAGGACATCACTCCGACGAATCACACCGTCCTCTGCGAAGTACTGTGCATTGATTGGTGCATAAACTAGTCTGTATACTAGAAACTTCTTGCGAGCTCGTCAAGAGGCTGACAATCTTGCTTAATTCGCTCATCATTGTGTGTCGTTTCGAATGTTATCCTTTCCACTTGATGGCATTGCTGTGTGTTGCGCCTATTATAGCATTACAGCCGCCTTAATTTCCGAGACTCGGTGTGGGTTTCCCGCTGAAATGTTTCCATCACGTACGTAATTTTTTTTCCAGTACATACACGTGCTTCTAACGGTGGCGCAGAATAGGAAGCATGTCGATTTTCGTATCGTGTAAGGCAGACTATCTCCCGTGTGCCCCAGAGCTTTACTGGGGTCGAAAAAAACATTGCCGTTAGGCGCTATATACGGCTGCGTGATTTAGAAGTTCCTTAGCGCGCGTACACGTGACCTCAAATAATAATTTAGGCTTATCAGTTTGGTTTATTTGATCACTAAAAACCCTGAAACCCTTCTTTATCACGCGTCTCACGCGTCTTTTCGAGTGGGCTTGAATAAATTAAGCAGCCGAGTATTAGCTACGCTTTAAAACTTGATTGAAGCGAAAGTCTCCACGAGGTGCATTGGAATTAACTTTATAGCGTTTTGGGAATTTTTCTGTGTGAGTATATTTGTAGTTGAAAAAAACTGGCAAAACCCTGCCGCCCTCTCAGATCTATGGTAATGGCTGCGGCTGGCAGCTTTTCCAGCTCTTACGAAACAGCTTTATTGGCAAATTCCAAAAGGAATGACATCTGGGAGAGTCATTAATGTCACAGATTGGAAGAATAATGTGCAAAGGAGGACCAAAACTTCGCGCAAATAAGCTTTGAGCATCTTCTTGCCTTCTATGGATCTTTAGAGCGATGAAGGCCTTCGTATGACCGCCGCGACTGTGAAAGTCTACCGCGATTCCGAGGTCTAGCGGCACGTGAGAAGCGAGTCAGCAGAGATGCCTTTTAAGGCTGACTTTCATCCGCCATAGGTCAAATCTTTACAATTTATATTTAGTTATGCTATCAAAATAACGTCAGATTCTTAAGCTGTGTGTTTCTAAAATAGTACGAATTGTTTCCTTGAAACCGACCCAGTCACAGAATGGCTAAATCCTTTCTTATCGTCCTTTACAGCGCTGAATATTGCATCATCACGGGCGTCTGAGGGACTAATTGAATGCATTCGATGGGCTACACTGAATAAGCCACAGAGACAGCATCACCTTCCCATCTCTTAATCTAGTCGTCCGTTGCCGTCAGCAATCATTCATAAATTTCAAGCCAACCCTTGGCTACGCTCACTTCTACAGTAGTCAATAAAAATATATCTCTCTTGAGAGCACGAAAAACTAGAAAAAAATTGTTCTCTTTCAAGCAGGAATGAAATTTCTGTAGCCCAGGTATTAAATGTGCGGCATATGCTTTACACCGAGGCCCCAAGCCTTTTAGGACTGAACCCCTCCCGCCCTGCCCCTCCCCCCCCAAAAAAGATCCATAATCACGTTAAAGCAAATTTCGCATCATTTTTGCGGCCACTGTCCTGCTTCTGAAGCTTCACGCACGCAATGACGTCCAACTAAATTACGCAGTCTCTGCCTGGCTCGACTGCAAAAAGATATACCAGCAAAACTTGTTGTTGGGCTAGTTGGTGCATTACTGAAGTACTATAGCGCCAAACAGACGACACAGGAAGAAGAGACACGGAGGAGCGCTCGTCCGTGTCTCTTCTTCCTGTGTCGTCTGTTTGGCGCTATAGTACTTCTGCAAAAAGATAGTGTCATAAAAGTACTTCCACGAAAATGCAGTGCTAGTTGAAATTGCATTTAACGGAGCGTCACTGTGTCGAAAAATATTAAAGAATGTAAACATTTAAATTAAATGCTGTGCTAATTAAAGCTCTGCCCTGTTGAAGTGACCAGTATAAAGATATCAAAGCCAATGTGGGTTATATACAGTACGCTGCGATTGTTAATTCATGCCGCAAACGCGCACGTTTAGCGCTTTCATTGCTCAAACGAGAAGGTGATAAATGTAGGTCATGGTAGAGTCAAGCACATTGCATCCCTTTCTAGTGCTTTCGTTTAATAATAGAGCGAGAAAAAAGAAACCGAAGTTAGGTGCGATCACGGGGGCCAGCTAATGCATCGGGCCGGCGAGCGCGCGATGGCCTTCGAAGCTTGCCGTGCGCAGCACCGGCGGGCGAGGAGAATCGAGGAGGAAAGAGCGGGAGTGGAGGAGAGTGTCGCTACTTTCAGTATCAGAAGGTTTTACCCATAGAGTTTCTCACTACATTACCTAGAGGGAAATCTGGCGCTGCTGCGCTGTGGTATGCATGGGAATGCCGGTATATTGTGGATTCGGATTGGCATCGTTCTCGTAGAGACAGGACACCTCGAAGACGCGCTTGGCAAGTACTGTTCCGTCTGTCACAATGATTCATATTCTACTAAAAGAGCACGTAAAAAGTTGTTTTGGCTTTATTATTACGCGAAAACATGTTTTGTTTAACTAGGAGAACTTGTTATTGTGTGTACGACTACATGTTACGTAAAAAGTATCAGCGGGACGCTAAAGTTGGAGGACAGACGACAAGGCTCGCGCTCGCTTTGAAACAGTTGGTCGTCTGTTCTGGCTTTTCTTCGCTTGGTCATGCATCGTGGGTGAGTAAAGATGTAATATGCGTGAATGGAAACATTTTATGAAGATTTTACTTTGAGAACGCGTTATTTGCGTAGCCATATCCACGTTTTAGACGAAGCCTCTTACAACACCAGCCAACACGAGCCTCGCAGACACATATACCGTCATTCCCATGACGGCACGGTGCCCCCTCCCATAGACGGTGGCGCCAGATTACCCTCTAGGTGTTATAGTGAGAAACTCTATGGTTTTACCCATAGAGTTTCTCACTATAATACCTAGAGGGTAATCTGGCGCCACCGTCTATGGGAGTTTCTTAAGGGGGCACCGTGCCGTCATGGGAATCACGGTATATGTGTCTGCGAGGCTCGTGTTGGCTAGTGTTGTAAGAGGCTTCGTCTAAAACGTGGATACGGCTACGCAAATAACGCGTTCTCAAAGTAAAATCTTCATAAAATGTTTCCATTCACGCATATTACATCTTTACTCACCCACGATGCATGACCGAGCGAAGAAAAGCAAGAACAGATGACCAACTGTTTCGAAGCGAGCGCGAACCTTGTCGTCTGTCTTCCAACTTTAGCGGCCCGCTGATACTTTCTACGTAACATGTACTCGTACACACAATAACAAGTTCTCATAGTTAAACAAAACATGTTTTCGCGTAATAATAAAGCAAAAACAGCTTTTCGCGTGCTGTTTTAGTAGAAAATGAATCATTGTGACAGACGGAACGGTACTTCCCAAGCGCGTCTTCAAGGTGTTCTGTCTCTACGAGAACGATGCCAATTTGAATCCACAACATACCGGCATTCCCATGCATACCACAGCGCAGCAGCGCCAGATTTCCCTCTAGGTAATATATTGAGAAACTCTATGGTTTTACCCGGATGGATGGATGGATGGATGTTATGAGCGTCCCCTTTGGAACGGGGCGGTGGGTTGCGCCACCAAGCTCTTGCTACTATACTGCCCAATAAACTACCTAGGTTAAACAATGAAAAAAGACACAAAAAACACTAGAACTACCACGCCCAAATTTTCTGATCCCCTATTGCGAACTGTGCCTTTGTACGTCTCCGTCTTTTGTCGTTTCCCTACTTTTCTTCCACCAATCCTCCAGTGGCCTCTTACTAATGTCTATTGCGGACATGGTTGCTTTACCACTGCTCCCTCTGAACCCAAGGGCTTCAAGGAGGCCAGTGGTGCCTAAATCGACCGCTGGGTAGACGTCTTCACATTCTAATAAAACATGCCCCGTAGTTTCCCCAGCTTTACCACAGCAAGCACATGCTTCTCCTTCCTTCTTATATCTCGCATTATAGGTGCGTGTTCTAAGGCATCCTGATCTCGCTTCGAAAAGTAATGAGCTTCCCTTTGAGTTATCATAAATGGTTTCTTTCCTGATTTCGTTTCTTCCTCTTAAGAGGAAGCTTTAGCTCGGGCCGAACTCCGACGCGGCCTGTTCAAATACATGTAAAAACGCAAAAACGCTTTTCCGAGATAACCCCTGGACCGATTTTATTGAAATTTCTTGCATTTGAGAGATAAAGTTAAATCCTAGTGACTGTAGGAAGCGGAATTTTGATTTAGTGCGTGAATTCTGTTAAAAAGATTTTCAAAAATTCAGAAGTTTGAAAAAAATAGAAGTACGAAGTTTACAAACTAATATCTCAGCATCAAGAACAGATATCATGGTTCTGTGAACGGCATCTGTTATTTCATTCAAGGCGGACAAATTTCATATGTCATTTTATATCTTATGTGAATTTGTTACGTTGTTTACAAGGGTTCTGCAAAAGTTGTAATTACATATTAATAAAAATTTTTAAGATTCATGTGTAAGATGTCAAATTTGTCCGCTTTAGATGTGCTATTAGGCACAAGTCACAGAATTGCGATATCATTTTTGCTTACTGAGTTACGGAGTTGTAAACTTGATAGTTTGGTTTTCTGAAAATTTGCGATTTTTCCCATTGTTTAATAAAAAATTGAAGCCGCAAATCGAACAATCGAAACCAACAGTCACTATATTTTAAGTTTTTCTTTTGAATGCAACAAACTTCGTCAAATTTGGTGCAGTAGTTGCCGATAAAAACGAATTCTCTTTTTACATGTATTTAGATAGGAGCACCGGAGCTAAAGCTTCCTCTTAAGTCGTTACCCATGGCAGTTTTCTTTTGCCACCACCAATGAGATTATTTCAGCTTCTCTGACTTTCCGCTTCACCTTTGTTGTGTTGTCCACCCTACAGGCCGCATACTTGCTGGTAAGCTTCCTAGTTCTTTTCCTCCACTGTGAATCAATGTTTTTTTCCTGTACAGATACCTGAACACCCTCCCAGCCCATTTACTTTCTTCCATATTCCTCAGCCGTTCTTCATACTCAATTTTACTGCAAGCTTCCCTCACTTCAAAACTAGTCCAGCCCATATCACCCTGCACAGCTTCATTTGTAGTCTTCCCGTGAGCGCCCAATGCGAGGCGACCCACTGACCTTTGGTTCCCGTCGAGTCCTGATTGTACCCCTGATTTATAGCAAACAACCGCATTTCCAAAAGTAAGTCCTGGAACCATTACACCTTTCCACATACCTCGGAGGACATCGTGCCTATTGTATCCCCATAGCGCTCTGTGCTTTATTATGGCTGCATTTCTCTTTCCCTTTACTGTTATGGTTTTTTCCCGTGTTTCCATATATCCATTGCCTTCGTTTATCCGGATGGATGGATGGATGGATGGATGTTATGAGCGTCCCCTTTGGAACGGGGCGGTGGCTTGCGCCACCAAGCTCTTGCTACTATACTGCCTAATATCCTACCTAGGTTAACCCATGAGAAAAAAAAAACACACTATGAACTACCACGTCCAAATTTTCTGATACCCTATTGCGAACTGTGCTTTTGTACGTCTCCGTCCTTTGTCGTTTCCCTACTTTTCTTCCACCAATCCTCCAATCGCCTCTTACTGATGTATATTGCGGACCTGTTTGCTTTACCACTGCTCCCGCTGAACCCAAGGGCTTCAAGGAGGCCAGTGGTGCCTAAATCGACCGCTGGATAGATGTCTTCACATTCTAATAAAATATGCTCCGTCGTTTCCCTAGCTTTACCGCAGCAAGCACATGCTTCTTCTTCCTTCTTATATCTCGCTTTATACGTGCGTGTTCTAAGGCATCCCGATCTCGCTTCGAAAAGTAATGAGCTTCCCTTTGAGTTATCATAAATGGTTTCTTTCCTAATTTCGTTTTTTCCCCTTAAGTAGTTACTCATGGCAGGTTTCTTTTCCATTGCCGCCACCCATGAGATTAATTCAGCCTCTCTGACTTTCCGCTTGACCTTCTTTGTTGCTGTGTTGCCCACCCCACAGGCCGCATACTTGCTGGTAAGCTTCCTAGTTCTTTTCCTCCACTGTGAATCAATGTTTTGCCTGTACAGATACCTGAACACTCTCCCAGCCCATTTACTTTCCTCCATATTCCTCAGCCGTTCTTCATACTCAATTTTACTGCGAGCTTCCCTCACTTCAAAACTAGTCCAGCCCATATCCCCTTGCACAGCTTCATTTGTAGTCTTCCCGTGAGCGCCCAATGCGAGGCGACCCACTGACCTTTGGTTCCCGTCGAGTCCTGATTGTACCCCTGATTTAAAGCAAACAACCGCATTTGCAAAAGTAAGTCCTGGAACCATTACCCCTTTCCACATACCTCGGAGGACCTCGTACCTATTGTATCCCCATAGCGCTCTGTGCTTCATTATGGCTGCATTTCTCTTCCCCTTGACTGTTATGGTTTTTTCCTGTGTTTCCATATATCCGTTGCCTTCGTTTATCCATATACCAAGGTATTTATATTCTGTTACCCGAGGTATTTCTTGGCCCTGTATCTCCACTGTCTGTTCACTGTTTTCATTGAATACAATAATACCTGATTTTCTAACACTAAATTTCAAACCTAAATTGTTGCCTTCCTGTCCACAGATATTAGCCAGACGTTGCAAATCACTTTGCTTGTTTGCGAGCAACACAATGTCGTCCGCATAAAATAAACCTGGGAGTTGCTGCTCTATTACTGTACCTGCCTGTTTGTATGAGAGATTAAACCCGATATTACTTCCTTCTAGCGCCCTCTCCATCCTCACCATGTACATCATAAACAGCAGCGGGGATAAAGGGCACCCCTGCCTCAGTCCCTTGTTGATATGAACTTTCTCCGCGCTCCTCATCCCTTCCCATTCAACGCAAACAGTATTTTCTAGGTAAATCTCTCTCAAAAGCTGTATACAATCGTTACCTAAGCCTTCCCCTTCCAGAATATCCCACAAAATGCTGCGGTCTACGTTGTCGTATGCTCCTGTAATGTCCAAAAAGGCCACATACAACGGTCTGCTTTCTGCTTTTGATATTTCAATACACTGAGTAAGAACAAACAAGTTATCATCCAAACGCCTACCTATTCTAAAGCCATTCTGAAGCTCTCCCAAAATGTCATTATTTTCTGCCCATGCTTGAAGCTTTAATTTGATTGCCTGCATTGCTAGCCTGTATATTACCGATGTAATGGTCAACGGTCTATACGAGTGAATTCTGTCTTTCTCCCCCTTACCTTTATAAATTAAATTCATTCTACGTTGTCGCCAACTGTCTGGTATTCGTCTATCTTTTAAAGTTTTTTCAACTGCTTTCACGAGAGCTTCCTTACTTTTTGGTCCCAGTTCATTTATCAGCCTAACGGGAACCTCGTCTAGCCCTGTGGCTGTGTGCTTAGGAATTTTCTCTTCCGCTTTCTTCCAGTTTAAATTTGTAAGCACTAGCTCCTTTCCCCCTTGGGTCTCTTTCATGCTCTTTTTTTCTTCAAATACAACCTCGTCCTTGCCTTGGAAAGATTCGGCTGTTACTTTTTGGATGTAATTTATTGCTGCTTCTCCTTCCAGTCTGTTTTCATCTTCGTCTAGGATATGTTGTATTGTTGTTGATTTCCTGCCTAATAATTTTATGTGATTCCAAAATATTCTAGGTGCGGCCTTCTTTTTCTCACGTATTTCTGACAACCAACTTTCACTTTCACCTTTTAATTTTGCTTGCACCAGTATTTGAACCATAGACTTTTTCTCCCGGTATATTTCCGATTTACCGGTTACTTCATGCTGTGGCAACTGCGCCTTCTTTGCCTGCCTGTGCTCTCGAGATGCTTTCTGTCTTTCGGCGATCGCTTCTCGTATCTCCTTGTTCCACCAGCATTTCGGTTTCTTTTTTCCTTTCCAATGAACGTGTTGTTTCTCTTTCCGTATTTCTGTCGTTACTACACTTAGAAGCTCACCATATTCCCACCCCTTACTTGGCGACTTGCCAATTTCTTCCTCCACTCTAGTGACTATATTTGCTATTTGTTCAGCGTTCAAATTTGGGCTGGCCATTTTGCTTTCGTTGCTCTCTTTCCCAACTACATATCCCATTTTCAAAATGATGCGTTTATGGTCACTGCCTATGCTGCTAAACCCTTCCTCATCGATGACCATTTCTCTCAACTTATCATGAATTCCTTCTGTCATCAGACAGTAATCAATGGTCGATTGCCGGTTTCCCACTTCCCACGTGATCTGTCCTTCACACTTAGGCCCTGTATTCACGATCACGAGGTTATGTTGCTCGCAAAGGTCTAGCATTGACTTCCCGTTATTGTCGGTATAGCCATCTAAATCCTGTATGTGGGCATTCATGTCACCTAATAGGACTATCTCAGCACCATTCCCGAAACCCCTAATATCAGCGCTTATGCATTCCACTAACTCTTTATTCTTCTCTGTGCAATTTATTCCGGTCCACAAATACGTAACTCCAAGCCAAGTTTCTTTCCCACTCATTGTACCTGATAACCAAAGATGCTCTTGACATTGTGAATTTACTCTTTTCCATTTGGCTCCCTGATGGATGAGCATTCCGACTCCCCCTCCCTTTCTTTCCGACTTAGTTCTGTTGCACCCTTCCCATACATAATTCTCAATAACTGGCGGCTCTTCTGAGTCTCTAAGGTGCGTTTCTGTAACCGCATACACCCCTATTTGTTCTCTATGTAACTGCTCCTCAATCTCTGCCCACTTTTCCTTTCTTCTGCCGCCCTGCATGTTTATGTAGCCTATTGCATGGCGAGCTCTTGTTCTTGCTTTCCTCCTTTTTCTCTTATCGACGGCGATGCTCTTCTGCTGTTCCCCTAGGGGACCTTCTTTATTACTACCTACTCTGACCTCCCGAGCGCCCGCGGGCCCCCTAAAAAAGCAACAGCGCGACCCCCAAGTAACCAGCCCACTTCTCGTGCTAGCCTGTAATTGATGTGGATCCCATCTCGTTTAAAACCACCACAACTTCTCACTTCCCTGTTTACTTCGACAACCTCGAAGCCTTTCTCTCGGCTCATTTTCCATATTGCCTCATTGGCAGCCATTACGGCTCTTTGTACGTGACTGTCATGCACAGGCACCTCCGGCACCGTGCACACCACGATCTGCACCTGAGGGGATAGCTCGCGCAAGTCGTCCACCCCCTTCGCCAAGCGCTGGGCTAGTCCTGGCCCTTTCCTGTTCAGGACGTCATTTAGCCCACCTGCTACTACGACAAGGTTGCGCACGTGGGCATTTTCCGTGAGCTTTTCTTTTGCTCGCTCCATGACAGAACCCAGTGTCTGCCCTGGAAATGTCCCTACCGCCACTCTTTTGTCGCCTTTCACCCTCTCCACAATTGCTTTTGAGCACCCAGCCATGTTTGAGTCGCCAGCGATAATCACCCTTTCCCTCTCTCCTACCTCTCCCTGCTTCCCGGCTTCCTGTGGCTGCAGCGTCGCCTCCCGCGGGGCGTGTTGCGCTGCTTCGCTACAACTACGCCGATTCACCGGCGGCGAGCTGACTACCGCTTGCCCTGCCACCCTGCCCCCGACTTCGCATGTAGGGTCTACCTTACTTTCTGTGCTTTTGCCACCGGCTTGGTGTCCTGACCCATCATTCTCCGCTGCGCGCGTCTCAAGCGCATCGAGACGCCTATGCAGTTCTGCTCTCCTTTCCTTCTCTTCTCCAAGCTCGGCCACGGTTCTTACTAATTGCGCGGCCTGCACCGCTTCCACCTTGACCAACTCGGCGACTTTCGCCTGCAAAGCTAACCGCCTCTCCCGCTCCTCCTTCAGGTCTGCTTTCAGCTCCTCGAACTTGGCTGTCCAATTTCCTTCCAGTTTTTGGACTGCTTCCCTGACCTTTTCGCACAGCCTGCACGTAAAGCTAGACTCTTCCGCGTCTGCTAAGCTCTGGAAACTGGTCTCGTCGAGGGAGCACCAGCGCAGGCACTCGTCGCACTGCACTTGCTCCGCATCCCCCGCGGCCTTCCCTTTGTTTGGTTTCATCGCTAGGCCTACTTCCTCAGGCTCAACGAGCACGTCCGCCAAATCACTTCGAAGAGCTAGCTGAGATAGTTACATAGGCCTATCAAACAGGTCCCGCCTAGCACCCAGGCCCAACGAGGGAAACCGCCAGACCCAGACAAAGCCGGCACGTTTACCACGCTTACCACGAATTCAAAATTTGCGCCCCCGCTCCATGCAAAACAAAACTCTTCAAAAACATCAGCCAACAAGAAGAAAAAAAAGACCACCTAGCCACGAACGAAGTCGCTGAAGCCTCGACACAGGAGCGTCCGCACGCCCAATTACTATTTAAATACAAAAAAAACAGCTAATAAAAACAGAAGCAAGCTCAAAGCATGCACAAAAACTTATGATTTCGTTGTCGCCACGGAGCCCCGAAAAGCACGTCCATCCGCCACAAAATCCAAGCTCCGACTCCGGATGGATGGATGGATGTTATGAGCGTCCCCTTTGGAACGGGGCGGTGGCTTGCGCCACCAAGCTCTTGCTACTATGCTGCCTAATATCCTACCTAGGTTAAACCATGAGAAAAAAAAACACACTATGAACTACCACGTCCAAATTTTCTGATACCCTATTGCGAACTGTGCTTTTGTACGTCTCCGTCCTTTGTCGTTTCCCTACTTTTCTTCCACCAAACCTCCAATCGCCTCTTACTGACGTCTATTGCGGACCTGTTTGCTTTTCCACTGCTCCCGCTGAACCCAAGGGCTTCAAGGAGGCCAGTGGTGCCTAAATCGACCGCTGGATATATGTCTTCACATTCTAATAAAATATGCTCCGTCGTTTCCCTAGCTTTACCGCAGCAAGCACATGCTTCTTTTTCCTTCTTATATCTCGCTTTATACGTGCGTGTTCTAAGGCATCCCGATCTCGCTTCGAAAAGTAATGAGCTTCCCTTTGAGTTATCATAAATGGTTTCTTTCCTAATTTCGTTTTTTCCCCTTAAGTAGTTACTCATGGCAGGTTTCTTTTCCATTGCCGCCACCCATGAGATTAATTCAGCCTCTCTGACTTTCCGCTTGACCTTCTTTGTTGCTGTGTTGCCCACCCCACAGGCCGCATACTTGCTGGTAAGCTTCCTAGTTCTTTTCCTCCACTGTGAATCAATGTTTTGCCTGTACAGATACCTGAACACTCTCCCAGCCCATTTACTTTCCTCCATATTCCTCAGCCGTTCTTCATACTCAATTTTACTGCGAGCTTCCCTCACTTCAAAACTAGTCCAGCCCATATCCCCTTGCACAGCTTCATTTGTAGTCTTCCCGTGAGCGCCCAATGCGAGGCGACCCACTGACCTTTGGTTCCCGTCGAGTCCTGATTGTACCCCTGATTTAAAGCAAACAACCGCATTTGCAAAAGTAAGTCCTGGAACCATTACCCCTTTCCACATACCTCGGAGGACCTCGTACCTATTGTATCCCCATAGCGCTCTGTGCTTCATTATGGCTGCATTTCTCTTCCCCTTGACTGTTATGGTTTTTTCCTGTGTTTCCATATATCCGTTGCCTTCGTTTATCCATATACCAAGGTATTTATATTCTGTTACCCGAGGTATTTCTTGGCCCTGTATCTCCACTGTCTGTTCACTGTTTTCATTGAATACAATAACACCTGATTTTCTAACACTAAATTTCAAACCTAAATTGTTGCCTTCCTGTCCACAAATATTAGCCAGACGTTGCAAATCACTTTGGTTGTTTGCGAGCAACACAATGTCGTCTGCATAAAATAAACCTGGGAGTTGCTGCTCTATTACTGTACCTGCCTGTTTGTATGAGAGATTAAACCCGATATTACTTCCTTCCAGCGCCCTCTCCATCCTCACCATGTACATCATAAACAGCAGCGGGGATAAAGGGCACCCCTGCCTCAGTCCCTTGTTGATATGAACTTTCTCCGCGCTCCTCATCCCTTCCCATTCAACGCAAACAGTATTTTCTAGGTAAATCTCTCTCAAAAGCTGTATACAATCGTTACCTAAGCCTTCCCCTTCCAGAATATCCCACAAAATGCTGCGGTCTACGTTGTCGTATGCTCCTGTAATGTCCAAAAAGGCCACATACAACGGTCTGCTTTCTGCTTTTGATATTTCAATACACTGAGTAAGAACAAACAAGTTATCATCCAAACGCCTACCTATTCTAAAGCAATTCTGAAGCTCTCCCAAAATGTCATTATTTTCTGCCCAAGCTTGAAGCTTTAATTTGATTGCCTGCATTGCTAGCCTGTATATTACCGATGTAATGGTCAACGGTCTATACGAGTGAATTCTGTCTTTCTCCCCCTTACCTTTATAAATTAAATTCATTCTACTTTGTCGCCAACTGTCTGGTATTCGTCTATCTTTTAAAGTTTTTTCAACTGCTTTCACGAGAGCTTCCTTACTTTTTGGTCCCAGTTCATTTATCAGCCTAACGGGAACCTCGTCTAGCCCTGTGGCTGTGCGCTTAGGAATTTTCTCTTCCGCTTTCTTCCAGTTTAAATTTGTAAGCACTAGCTCCTTTCCCCCTTGGGTCTCTTTCATGCTCTTTTTCTCTTCAAATACAACCTCGTCCTTGCCTTGGAAAGATTCGGCTGTTACTTTTTGGATGTAATTTATTGCTGCTTCTCCTTCCAGTCTGTTTTCATCTTCGTCTAGGATATGTTGTTGTATTGTTGTTGATTTCCTGCCTAATAATTTTATGTGATTCCAAAATATTCTAGGTGCGGCCTTCTTTTTCTCACGTATTTCTGACAACCAACTCTCACTTTCACCTTTTAATTTTGCTTGCACCAGTATTTGAACCATAGACTTTTTCTCCCGGTATATTTCCCATTTACCGGTTACTTCATCCTGTGGCAACTGCGCCTTCTTTGCCTGCCTGTGCTCTCGAGATGCTTTCTGTCTTTCGGCGATCGCTTCTCGTATCTCCTTGTTCCACCAGCTTTTCGGTTTCTTTTTTCCTTTCCAATGAACGTGTTGTTTCTCTTTCCGTATTTCTGTCGTTACTACATTTAGAAGCTCACCATATTCCCACCCCTTACTTGGCGACTTGCCAATTTCTTCCTCCACTCTAGTGACTATATTTGCTATTCGTTCAGCGTTCAAATTTGGGCTGGCCATTTTGCTTTCGTTGCTCTCTTTCCCAACTACATATCCCATTTTCAAAATGATGCGTTTATGGTCACTCCCTATGCTGCTAAACCCTTCCTCATCGATGACCATTTCTCTCAACTTATCCTGAATTCCTTCTGTCATCAGACAGTAATCAATGGTCGATTGCCGGTTTCCCACTTCCCACGTGATCTGTCCTTCACACTTAGGCCCTGTATTCACGATCCCGAGGTTATGTTGCTCGCAAAGGTCTAGCATTAACTTCCCGTTATTGTCGGTATAGCCGTCTAAATCCTCTATGTGGGCATTCATGTCACCTAATAGGACTATCTCAGCACCATTCCCGAAACCCCTAATATCAGCGCTTATGCATTCTACTAACTCTTTATTCTTCTCTGTGCAATTTATTCCGGTCCACAAATACGTAACTCCAAGCCAAGTTTCTTTCCCACTCATTGTACCTGATAACCAAAGATGCTCTTGACATTGTGAATTTACTCTTTTCCATTTGGCTCCCTGATGGATGAGCATTCCGACTCCCCCTCCCTTTCTTTCCGACTTAGTTCTGTTGCACCCTTCCCATACATAATTCTCAATAACTGGCGGCTCTTCTGAGTCTCTAAGGTGCGTTTCTGTAACCGCATATACCCCTATTTGTTCTCTATGTAACTGCTCCTCAATCTCTGCCCACTTTTCCTTTCTTCTGCCGCCCTGCATGTTTATGTAGCCTATTGCATGGCGAGCTCTTGTTCTTGCTTTCCTCCTTTTCCTCTTATCGACGGCGATGCTCTTCTGCTGTTCCCCTAGGGGACCTTCCCAATGCGCACGTGGCGCGCCACCTGTCGGGGCAGTGCCGTACATTGAGAGGAGGGGCTCTTCTGTGTTTGCCGCAAGATGGCTCCGCGCGTGCGGAAAGCGCAGAAGAAATGTAGCGGAAACGCACTTCGCCACTCGTGTAACTGCGACTTCTGTAAGTTACATGTTCATAATTACCGATATTGGCCTCGAGCTCCACAACTGGAAAAGCTGGCGCCACCGTCGGCGTGACGTGCTAGGAGGGTTCACGTGGACATAGCGGCCGCGTCGGCTGCTTCGGTAGCGCCGAAGCGAGCTGAAAACGAGTTTAAATTCCCTCGTACGCTGCGGTCCTCATTTAGTGGCGAAATTTTCCCGCTTCGAGTGTCTCCTTCAGTACGCTTCAAAGTACTACAATAGGTAGTGGCTGCCTTTGAAGGCGCGCAACATGGTAAGGCTACTGCCGCAGGGCCGGACGCACGTAACGGAGGCCGTGTCACCCTTATTCACACGTGAACAAGAAGCATGACAAGAAGCTGCGTGAAGCTTGGCTCGCGAAACATAAAGCCGGCAAACAGTCATCGGCTACAACTCCTGTATGCAGCAAGCACAGACGCGAGGGAGATTTTTGCTACGGCACCGGTCTGCGATGTTCTGAAAATGCGCACTGAGACGCTCGCCCGAGTCCGCTGCCCGACTAATGTCATGACGGTTTGGTCTATGAACTTGTCGATGCTATAGATACTGGCAAGTTCAGTGGAGTGGAAAGGCAGCGGTAAGAAGCACATTTAAAAAAAGCATGGCATATGATCATGTTTCTGTTATGAATTAATGCACTGGATTACAAAAAAGGAGCAGCGGGAAATTGCACGCTGAGAACACCAATAAACATTCAGTGCGACGCAACTCGAGAAATATTATTGAAAGTTCAAAGAATTTAGAAGAAAAAAAAAGATTGAATCGTCGCGACGGCACATCACAGTCCCCGTAGGCGTCGAAGTCTCTACAATGAAATTATTTTTTAACAGCTCTGATAGCGCCCACGCAACAACGGTTGCTTGTATACTGTCAAATGCTCATATTCTGCGGCCTAAAGCTCATGGCATGGTGCGAAAACGAGCGCGCGGAGAAAGCGAAACAGTGCGCGGACAAGCATGCAGACGCGCAGTCGGTCGCTGCGAATATGCGCGATCGCTGCATTGAGGCTTCGTTCTATTACGCTCCATTTAGTTATACAAACACTATAAGAACATATTTCACATAGTTTGCTCTCAGCGTGTACCTACCTTTTAGCCAAGAAGCCGGTTCGGGAGACTCCATCGCGGCGACCGCGCGCAGTGGCGTTCACTGTACGTATTCGGTAAAGAGATAGCGTCTGTAAACGATTGTGTGCTTTCACTTTGCCCAAGATTATTATTTATTTAGTAAGAAACTTCTCTCGTTTCGAAAGTACTTACAGAAATGTCCGGGAGAGCTCGCGCGTGGTGTTTTCAGTGAACGCCGACAGCAAAACCTATGAGGAGCGCGCCGAGTGATCCCTCATACTACGCCAGCGAGGCGCTTCCGATAGATGGCGACTCCATAACTCCTAGCCGCCAATACACCACAGTATAACTTTCTACGGCTCGTTTCTAAGGCAACACCGCATTCACTAGAGGCGCTTTTGTACCGCTTTAAAGCATCGAACGCGTGGCTGAGTGGTAGCGTCTCCGTCTCACTCCGGAGACCCTGGTTCGATTCCCAATCAGCCCATCTTGGAAGTTGTTTTTTATTCATGAATTGCCTCCCGGGATTTATCACTCACGGCCAACGCCGCCGGCGCAGATAACACCGGCTTTTCTGCGACACGAGCTCCTTAACGCTGTCGCGTTAAAACGCGTGTCGTGCGCAGCGCCCGCCGCTGGCGGTGTCGCTGCTGTCAAGTTAGTTTCAGGAGGGAAATGTCAGCAGCAGCGCTGCCTGCTTTCCCGCAAGCGTACTGTGGGGCTGCCAAGTATGAAAATACGAATGACAGATTTGTACGTGCGATAACAGTACCACAATTATAATAAATTATTGGTGGCACCATATAAAACTGGTGACGTCGCTGTCGCCCCGGCAGGATCGCAATAAAAAAAGAAGGAAAAGAAAAAAGAATGAAAAAAATAAAGCTGTGCTGAAACTGGTTGTGATGGCGTTCCGGCTCAGTTGATACGATCACTTTGAAGGAGTCATGCAGCTTCCTGGCAACTCATCTTCACGCCATTCAGTACACGGATTTCATTTCTTTAGCAGTGGAAAAGCGATGCGCAGACATGCACAAGCTAGGAAAAGCAAATAAGCAATATCGAAGTAACAGCTGAGCCAAAGAACGTTTACGACTTAGTAGGCAATTCTCAGAATTTCGTTTTTCTATTTGTGACTGGCAGGATCCATGCTGTATTATTACTGACCTGCTATGTATCTCGTGACATCTCTGGCATTCCAAACCTCGCGTCGAAATCAGCGTGAAAGCTAACTTTGAATTTGTCGGCTGAACAATGCAGCGATGCAATCTTAACACTTGTAATGACATAAGCATCTCTAAAATCTCTATAAGCATCTGTATAACACGGACTAAAATTAGGTATCACGCACTGTTTCATTGAGTGAGTACCAGCATCAGCGTTTTTCTAATGCTTCTCCTCAAACGGCCGCCAGTACGTGAAACTGTACTTCGAAGACGTGGACCTCGACGCGATGAACTACTGCAGCGGAGACAGCCTCGAGATATGGGAAACCTTGATCGTCACGACGCACCGAAAGCTCTCTTTCTGCGGTGCGCACCGGCCCCGACCCTGGGTCTCCCGCGGCGGCAGGAGCATCAAGATTGTCTTCAAGACAGACGGAATGTTGGCAGGAAGAGGGTTCAGGATTCGGTACAACGTCACCGCTGATAAAGGTCAGTCGCATTTTCGCTTCCCGCTTGCAACTTTTCGTGTGTTATATTGCCGACATATGCGCCAGTAACCGCTTTCAGAGACGAAATATTTATTGATGTCACTGAAACAGATGTTAGGAATGTACATTGGGCAAATTTCCACCCATCCATTTTCGACTTCACCACTGTTAATAGGTACACGCGGAAGAGCGCATGCGCGGTGCTCTTTCGCTGTCAAAAGGGGTGTGGTTGGTGGTGAATAACGATTTCATGCCTGAAAGCCCTTTCTTTTTTGTTTTCTTCACAGCCAACTTTAAGGACGAGTATCTCTAAAGTAGTCTTTAGTTTCTGCTAAGCAGACATGACTTAACAGTCTGCTGGGCTTCCGTTTCTGACATTGTGACACGCGATGTAAAGTGAATATTTTTTTAAAAGAGCGTGACAGGAACCATTGCAGAATATTCAATGTCAATAGTCAATAGAGAGTTTTAGTGTAGGGGACGCAAGCGGCTTGCGTACGCAAGAACTAGAGGCGACGGTACTGCGCATGCGCAGACCGCTACGTCTACTTGCGTCCTGACTCTGGCGGTGTAGGAGAACTTCCGAGTAGCTAGCGGGTAGATAATCTAATAAGTCTTTCGCCAAGTGTCGACAGACGTCGTTTTTATATATATTAGAGAGGCTTAGCATGTCCGGTATGCGGATAAACGCAGTTGGGGCGTTGGGGCGGAGCCACAAAGGGGAGCGTCTTGCATGGTGCATCTACCTGGCGGCGTAAAGCTCAAACTGACAAAATCAGCTAATATTGCTGTAACAAAGTCTATTCTACTTCGTTGCTGGTGTAAATTTTCGGTACTGGCGTAATTGTGTTGCTGCAAAAATTTATACCCGCAGCAATGTGAAATACACTTGGTTACTGCTATATTAGCTGTTTTTCTCTGTTTGAGCTTTGCGCCACCAGGTGGCAACACCATGCAGGCCGCTCTAGTTCATAGCTCCGCCCCAACGCCCCAACCTGCGTTTACCTGATTACCGGACACTCTAAACCTCTCTATTAACTGCTTTTAATAAGAATAGTTTTATGTGCTTTACTTCATATGCTTGATTTCATGTTTGAAAAAAATGATAATGCATCAAAGATCAGACGTTGATGGCGCTGCGAGCGCATGCGACCTCACTGCGGTTTGCGTTTGGGGCCGCTAACCTATAACGTGTTTCTGCTTGCGTACGCATACGCAAACGCACCCAAGCGCTTGAGGCCCCAACGCCTTGCGTCCCCAATGCCTTGCGTCCCCAATACTAAAACTCTCTAATGTCAGTGACAGCTTCATTATGCGACCTTGCTGTCTACCTCCCTACAATTACGTGATTCACCGGAAACATTATGCGCGCAATCTGATACAACCCTCTTTCGGTACAAAATCGGTGACAACAATTACATAGTTTTGAATAGCAGGCTCGTCTTGCGCCGATCGATAACTGAATAACAGTGACAATATCGTGAAATCAGATATCGCACTGCCACACACGTCCTACCATGGTTACGCTTTTGTCTTACTTTGTGCAGCTTTTGCCCTCTTTTTATCTTGCGAGAACGCCGACTATCCAGTCATTCCAAGTGCGCCATGCAGAAAAAGAAAGCTGTACCTTTAAAAGTTATTTGGCTGGTATGTTTATTTCCTACGTGTGCACTGTGGTTTAATGTGGGGGCAATTGCTGCGTTTTTGGTAATCTACCTAAAAAGGCATGACAGAGCCACCTGTCATATATGCGATGATTTACAAAAAAAAAATTGTTCGAACTAAAAAAAAGGCAGGGGCTCTATTCTGGACACGCATGGCGGCTGCACGGCCGCCATTATCCGCCATGTTTACTCTCTGATTGGCTGTCGAGAGGTCACGTGCTTTGAAATTTGTGCCGGGAAGCGGAAGTATTGCAAAATGCAATTTCGCGTTTTCATCAAGATGACGAAACGTGACGTGGAGCTGCAAATTTTATGGACTAATACATTTTTGTGGTCCTTGGCAGATATATTGTGATGTTAGCGCTTCAAAAAGAATGTGAGCGGTAGCGTGCAGAAGCGAGTGCAATGCATCTGCAATTGCGCGAATATGTGGTGGCGATCCAAGATATGCGCCATGCCAGCTTGCTGATTGGCTGAAGGAATATCTCGTGAGGAGCGTCACAGGAAGGGCTGTTTCGTAATCGTCATTTTGACGATGCGTGACGTTGCGCTGGGCCGCCATTGCTGAGATTTTCCGCCATAATTTTTACTGCGACGAGCCGCGCGAATTATGCTAATGGGTAGCCATATGCAATGGCAGCCGAGAGGAATGCGTATCGCCACATTTTCCCCGTCGTTTGGCGCCACGAAAATCTTTTGTTCATAACGCGTGCTCATAGTATTTGCATCGCTCTCGGGTGGTGTTGGCATTTGTGTTTAGGGCCATCGTTCTTTAAAAGAACGCGTTTATACGAAATAATATTGGTTGAATATAGCAAACTTTCAGCAATGTTGTCCACTTTTCACTGCTGCATTTGTATTGTAATCGAGATTAATGCCTTTTCGCACAATCAGACGTTATGACAACGGCCTCTTTCTAATTTATAAAAAGAAATGTACGCAAAGCGGCGCCTTGAAGTTTCCTCCCGCGGTGCGAGTAACCAGCGAAATGAACAAGAGATGGCAGCGCCGGCGCTTGCGTCGCTCTAGTGGATATCTCTGGCGCGCGCAACGCTATCGGTGATATTCGGCCGTTTCTCAGCCAGCTGAGTCGGGCTGAGTCACTTGCGTTTCACGAAATAGCGATAACGTGGCCTAGAACGTGCGCGCATCACCACTGGTAGGTCGCGTATGTTGTCTCAAGAAAGAAAACAAGCGCGTTGGCACCAACATGCGGTGACTCATTCCATTTTCCAGGGACACGCATCCTAGCTATTGAAGCAGACGACGGCTTGTACGCAGCAGACGACGGAAGCGAGAAGCGTTTTCGACGGAATAATCATACGCTTTGAGATAGCTGCTTTATTTTTACTGCGGAGGAAAACTGTTCTACTTTACCGATAACGCTACATTCAGTGCCTTCATTTCAGTTTCTTAGGCAAAACGTCAAGTTGGCGTCACGTTACGTAAGCAAAACCGGGCCACCAGCGCCATTTTGTTTGCGTCGCGCCTACGTCACGCATCGAAGAAAATGGCGGAATGTCCAGAATAGCGCCCCAGGTTACATTTTCAGCCTTCTTGCTCGCCGCATTGTTGAGCGACACATGGTGCTGAAAGCGACGTAGTTCCGAACTTCCGATAACGAAAGGCCTATGCAATTAATAGAGACTTTTAGCAGTGCCTTATTACGGTACGGTAAGCGCGGTATACGGTACGGTATTACTGTTCCGTACTAAATTACCGCAATGACCGAAGACGTTTTAGCTGCGTGTGCCGCTCGATGCGTACGGTAATCTGATAATGATGATAGCGGCTAACATTGGGGCTTTACAGAGTACAATAACTATGCGCTGAGCGCGAAATATTCATTTTGACGAATACTAGAAAGCTTTAGCTTGTTCATACACGCATCATTTTTTACAAAAGGGCCCGGTTACGGCAAACTTAGACACCAGTCACAAGGCCGGTGGCGACATCTTGTGACACTTCGTCCTGCAACACGTGAAACCTTTTGTTACATAGGTGTTTTTATCTAATCAATACATAAAAAAGGGTTTGTTTCTTGTAAATTGCACCGCTGCTGAATATATACACCAGCAGATAAGTTGAATATAGTTAGTTACTGCAATAAAAACTCTGTGTCCCCTCTAAGTAAACTCTGCATCACTAGATGGCGCCACCTACCTGGGTTTTTTTTTTATGCCACTGTTTACTTGTTGTCACTTCGTCGCCCCGCAGATGGTGGTTTAAAGTAACCTCTTGCCTTGGTATTATCGTGGTAAAAAAAAGCACGCGAGAGGTGGACTCTGTGGCCGACATCAGCTTCTCACTGTTTTGGCTTGGTGCAGCTCAGCTCGCGACACACGGTGCTAGCCGAGCCTTACCGCCTCGTATGCCGTACGGAAAGTCATACCGTACGGTACAGTTCGCGCACGCGCAGTCCTCGACCGGTACGGTATTGCGCACTTACCGTACCGTATACCGTACTTTCCGTAGCACCGCTAAATGTCCCTACTATCACGTTGCTTTGACAAGTGACGCACAAGTGAGTAACGACGCTAGTGGTGTGTATGTTGAGGTGCAAAATTAACGTTCATCCAGATATCGAGAGGTCACGCCAACAGGTTCACAAACATTGCGTGGATACATTGTTTAGGAGCTGTTTAATGAAACAGCTGTTCATTACGTGCTATAATACGTAGATGTGAGTTGCGTGTACCCGATATTCCTTCACACTTCAATGCTTGCCACTACAGGTGCTCTGAGTTGTTTGCCTGGACACAAGATTGCCCAGTAAATGATTAGCTAGTTTCTAGACTTACTGCCAACCTGCATGTAGTGAATTCCGCGTGATGCCGTTGCCTTTTTTGTCACAGTCGTTGGCAACGTGTTAGGAACTGGCACGACCCTCCAATTTATTATGCGGCGCCAGGTTTCCCTACGGAATGCTTGTCTCTATCAGGCAGCTAGATAAAAAAGAAATGCAGCGGAAACGCACTTCGCAACTCGTGTAATTGTGACTTCTGTACGTTACATGTTCATAATTACCGATATACACCGCAGTATAACTTTCCACGGCTGGTTTCGAAGGCAACACCGCATTCACTAGAGGCGCGTTTGCACCGCTTGGAAGCATCGAACTCGTGGCTGAGTGGTAGCGTCTCTGTCTCACACTCCGGAGACCCGGGTTCGATTCCCACCGGGCCAATCTTGGAAGTTGCTTTTTATTTATGAAGCGCCTGCCGTGATTTATCGCTCACGGTCAACGCCGCCGACGCCGACACCCGACGCCGACGACACCGGCTTTTCTGCGACACGAGCTCCTTAACGCTATCGCGTTAAAAGGCTTCTGCACAGCTGTGCACCGCTGTGCTATGAGGGCTCGTTGGTAAGGCAGGTCTTATTTTGTTGAAGCGCACGCTGAACGTGTACGTGCGTTGAACATGTCTGTCAATCTGTGTGGCACAAATTCGCTTGCATGTGACTCCCTGGTTTTTGTTCATGTTTACCGAGATTTTACGCCTGTTGTATGACGTTTCGAGGGTGTATATATAGCGACGAGGACTTTTTTTTGAAAGCTAGCGCTGTGTATGTCAGATGCGCCTTTCTGTTGTCCTTGTCGTTCAGCTTGCGCTACAATAAAATAAGATATGCTGTGCTAACAAAGAGAGTGGCACAGAAAACGTGGGCTTACAAATCGGCATGAAAAAATAACTTAAATTTGCAGAGTGTCTTTCGCGTCACTTTCCCGTTCCTGCGTGTTTATAACATTCTCAAACCCTGCACAATCCGCGCAGACCTCTGTGACGCAGATCAATTCCAGTGCGAGAACCGTCAATGTATTCGTCTCACCGGCATTTGCGATGGCATCATCGACTGTGCTGATGGATCTGACGAAAAGTCTTGCAAAGCTGGAGGTAAGCACCAACAACGCTTTAAACTATTCCAACCATTTGGCATGCTGTCATTTAACGTTCAATGAGTATTGCAGCACTTGGCGGTGTTTCTGTGGTCCCCAACCCGCCGTGGTTGCTCAGTGGCTGTGGTGTTGGGCTGCTGAGCACGAGGTCGCGGGATCGAATCCCGGCCACGGCGGCCGCATTTCGATGGGGGCGAAATGCGAAAACACCCGTGTGCTTAGATTTAGGTGCACGTTAAAGAACCCCAGGTGGTCAAAATTTGCGGAGTCCTCCACTACGGCGTGCCTCATAATCAGAAAGTGGTTTTGGCACGTAAAACCCCAAATACTATTATTATTATTCTGTTGTCCCCTTCCTGAAAGCTGCAGCTTCATGTGGCACTGAACATTTCATAACTATAAAACCAGTTGCGTTGTTATCTTGAGGCTTCTGGTTAACCACCCTGCCTTTACACTTTCTCTGTCTCTTGCTTTGAGGCCACATAAAGAGTTAGAAAATTCGTGTTCAAATTTTCAATAGCAGTAATTTCATTTTTCAATCCGCTCGCTAAGTGGAGAAAAGCAAACCGGTTAAATTCTTTCTTAGTTTCCTTGGCTCTGGTTCCCCTACACCTATTAGGCTAACCATTATAAAATATATTTGTTGTATTTTATTTCACAGTTAACTAAATTTGGTCTATATAATGATCCCAGATTTGAATAAATGTTATTTGAGCATTTATTTTGACTTTTAACAAAACTGGCCACTGCCTTTTAATAAAACTAATAACCGACATTTAACTAAAACTATATTGAGTAGACTTCCTTTTTATTTCATTTTTATATGGGTCTAGTGAACCGCACATCTGTAAATACTTATAGAAAAAAACAGAAAAATACGGCAATTTTAGTGAGAATGTTTTTCCTCTCACCCTATCCGTAGTTCGAATGTAATTTCGCCTTTTCCGTCGTCTTACATAGCTACTCCCTTATGAGAGTAAGTTTTACTCCCTTCTCCTCTTCTCAGTTTCCAGGAGATACAGAAGAGTCAAATGTTGGCGATGCGGTTGTAACGGATCGCATATACGAGTATAGATAACTCCGCTACATAGACTATGTAAGCGACAAGGCACCCAGTACTACACGAGGCATAAAAATACCTGTAGACCTTAGTGACCCCTTCGGCAGTCCTTTATCAAAGGCGTGTTAAATGCATGTGGATGACTATTGTCTCAGTGTCACTTTTCTTTCCAGTAAGCGAAGCTAACGATTCATTAAAAATACTTCTAATAATTTATAAAATTTATTAGGGATGGAAACATCGTCACTTGCATGCAGAGGTCATAAACATATAAAGGGTGTCTCAAATAACTATCATGCACCAAGATAAAAAGAAAGCAATGCGTTGCTCGAAGAAAACCTAGTGCATGTTTTTTCCAGTACAGTGGAGTAGCTGCCAGTAATTTTTTCGTTACTGAGATTTAATTACGTAATTGTAATTTATGTAACTCGAGACGTACTATCATAATTATCAAAGTGTCAATGAGGCATTTGTAGGCACAGCAAAGGGACATCTAACTGAGGTTTGTTCAGCGACGTATTAATTGAATACTAATTATTCTCCTACTAATAAATAAGCCCAGAGAAATAGGGCGAATACCACGTGACTGCGCTCCCACCCACATCATAAAGCAGCGCCCTCGAACAGGTTCCTTTTGAGTAAGCCAGAACGAAATGAAGGAAATAAAGAAACGATCACCGCCCAAGCGCTCCGTGCATATGGTTAACCAGTGAAGCTGAAATGTGCAGGCCTGCTGTTTATCAATGGGTTAATCCCGACGGTTCATTAAACGACGGCTTGGTAGGCTGCCCAATCCTCGGTACGCAGTTGCTGCTGGCGCTCGGCTGCACGAGCCTAGCTGTTCTTGGGCCGGGCTGCGGCACCGGGACGGCGTAGACGAGCTCGTTCCCGGTTCTGCTCGCGGTGTTGCTGATCGAAAGCTGCCTGCTCCGCAGGAGTACGTATGACGGGTGGCCTACTTATTTCGGAGTCGGGGAGAAACTGATGCCCACCCTTTGGGCTGTGACGGAGGGAAACGGCATCACTACTGGCGCAGCCAATCGCGCACCTCTCGTTTTTTTTTTGTGCATTCGCATGGGATTCCGACCGAAGAGTTTTGGGCTTATAGGCGACAGGCGGACGGACGGCCGAATCGGCTATCCATATACAGCTGCGCTGAAAAAGATCGCGATCGGGCTATTGCCTTATCTGCCACGCCTAGGCCGAAGTAAGACGTCGCGTTTGGTCATCGTTGGAAACAAGCTGTGATAGCTGTTGGCTTAGCGTAGGTAAATTGCACAGATCGTTTTTTTCTTTTTTGCCACAAATCCTATCACCGCATAAGCGAATTGACAATGTCGTTCCAAATGTTTAAAAGTGCGTTTTGTTTCGTCCCAGTCGCCACGTCTTTGGCTAATAAGCAGAAGAAAAACATTATCTTTGTCTTGGGAGCCGCAAATGGCACAAGAGGAGGGCCGCAAATATACATCAATCATGAAAGTGTGGCGGTAGACCAAACGCATCGACTATCATAAGAAATTATGAAAACCTGAGACACACCAACAGCTTCAAGAAACAGCGGCGAGGGATTCTATCTTTGAGTCCTAGTCTACGCACGTATATTCCAGCATTTATGGCCTCAAAGCCTCAGGCTAGCGTACAAGACGTAGCCGCCAGGTACCGATTTCCGTCATCAGTTTGGAGGATTCTAAACGACGGCCTTTCACCCGTATCACCTTAACCAACACACTGACTGGACAGCGTTACGTGGACGAAGTCCTTGAAGGAGTGGTGGATTTCTCAGTGAAGTCCCGCGTTTACGTCTTTCACTTCTGTGCTATCAGCAAGATGGAGCACCAGCACACAGGAGCAGCCGAGCACGAAACTGTCTGGATGCGACTTTTCATTCGCAATAGACTGGAAGGCACGGGCCTCTAAATTGGCAGGCTAGGTCGCCTGACCTCTCTAAACTCGATTTATTTCTTTGACTTTATGCGAAAGATCGTGCTTACATGATCGAGACGGAAGTCAGATTAGCTCAAGACAAGAATAACGGATGTTTGCCGTAGAATTCAAGCGTCGGTCATCAAGAAAGCCACTGAAAATGTAAGGAATAGGACTCAGTACTGCGTAGCTGCAAAAGGAGACCTATTCGAATACGTCCTCTAGGCAGCATCTGGTGTTCAATGGCACTTACGAATTCATAAATAATAAGAACACACTAAAATCTGATATATTTCTTGTTTGCTTCTTGTACAGGCGTCGATCCCGATCCCCATTTGAGTTCATGTAGAAGTAGTTATTTACTTTCTTGAAAACATCGGTTTTGCGTTTTGTCAACACGTATGTCGCTTCCCGGTCTGTTTATTTCACTTTTATTTTATGCCCTGAACCTGTTCTTGCAGCATGTATACATTCTCAGGAAATTAAAACCGTCACTTTAATTTGACTTTGGTTCGAAGCAAGTTTCTGGCGTGAAATATAGCTGTGCACGCACTCTGTCGATGCGGCGCGAGCAAAGCCGGGGTTTTGAAACATGCTACGCCTGTTGCATTGCTTTTCGCGTTTCGTGCGTGGTCAGAGCGGCGCTTCGGTAGGGTTATCAAGGAGCTTTTGTTATCAATGTGATCTGTCGGCCTTGAGAGACGGATAATAAGTGTGACGTAGAGAGGAGGGAATCGGTGCAAAGCCACGAAACCTGCTGTGGTGCTCCTTCCGTACCATTATCAAGGTGATGCGCAGTCTTTTCGGGTTTGCGAGAGGCAATGCAATTGCTTTCAATCAGCTTGTTTCAAGGCGCTGCCTTACAATGGAGGTGGTTGCGCAGTCACGTTGTTTTTCATATTTTGTGAGGTTTGTTTGCCAGTCGGAAAAAAAATGCACGCAATTACTACGTCGCTGAAAACACAGCAGTTAGATGTCATTTGGTAGTGCCTGGGTGTACCTACAATATCCCCATTATTTATTTATTTATTTATTTAGCAAACACTACCATCCTGCATTACAGGCCGTAGGCAGGAGTGGCGTCCAGAAATAATAAAAACAGAGAGAACGTACATTGCAACAGAAGAAGGAAACAACGAGACTCGACCAGAGTCCAAAACACCGTAAAATCAAGTACAAAAGCAGAACACTTGGCTCAAAACAGATTGCGTGTGTCCTATGCTTCACCCAAGGCTTGTAGAAACTAGTTCACCATTTCGGAACTGGCCACGTTTCCAGGCAGACCATTCCATTGAACAATGGTACGGGGAAAATGAGTATTTAAAAAAAATTGTTTTACACGAGAATGCGCCGACTTTTTGAAAATGATAGGAACGCAAGGGGCGGTGGGTAAGGGGCTCAACTAAAATGCCTTGCTTAGTTTTATTTTATTATGATAATTGAAGTGAAATCATTTTAGTCGTTTTCGGTGGCGTTGCATGTCCAGCTGTTCGAGTCCTGCCGTGTGTAGTAGGGCTGTTGGGGTTATAGTCCAGCTGTAACAATTAAATGTAAATCCGACTGCCTATTGCGTTGGACATTTTCTAGCTTCACTTTGTTACGTACGGTCCAGGGATCCCATGCTGCCACAGCATATTCTAATAGCGGTCGTAGATAGGTTTTATAAGCTAAAAGCTTTATTTCTTGATTTGATTGTGCTAGTGCTCTCCTCAAGTAATGCAGTTGTATTAGGGCATTTTTTTTTTTCAATATACGAGATATGCACATTCCATCGAAGGTCAGAGATTATGTGCATTCCTAAGTATTTAAAGGTATCTACAACAGAGAGATTCGTTGTCTATGCGATACGTAAAACTTAAAGAATTCTTTTTACGTGTGACAGTCATTGCTTCGGTCTTCTTGGAATTAACAGTCATTTGCCATGGTGAGCACCCATTTTCTATTGCAGAGAGGGAATCGCTTAAGGGAAATTGGTTGTTAGAACTAGAAATTTCTTGATAAATTATGCAATTATTTTCCAACAGTCACATTTTAACATGTATGCTCTCACCAATGTCGTTAATGAACACTACAAAGAAAAGGGGACCTAGGACAGAGCCCTTCGGAATACCAGAATCCACTGGGACCACAACAAATGATGATGTGTAGTGTTTTATGGCGCAAGGGCCAGGTATGGCCAAAGAGCGCCATGACAAAGGTAATGTTAACGGAGCATTGTGAATGATGCAGGCAATGAGTTCCTCATGGTATATGTGACATGGCTGTAAAAACGCCTAAAATCGGTCGCTGTGGATGGCGTAAAATATATAATTGTTAAAATAATGACTCTGCCTAAGTAGTGCTGTGGGCTATGGTAATGGGGTTTCGTTAAAAGCATGATGCAATAAAAATTAGCATTGTCACTTTAGATTCAAGAAAGCCTTTGAGTACAAGGCTGCTATACGTGAGCTAAAAATGTCCTGGCCAAACGATTTCAAGAGTGTCTGTTTCAGCTAAAAACTCTAAAACTAGCTTCGGATTAAAAAGCGGTTCATTGCCGAGAAAAAATTTCGGGTGAAGAGGAATATTTTCGCGATATGCAGAAATGAAATACTTTTTCCTCTGTGTTTCTATTGCCGGGCATTGAATAAGAACGTGCAGTACTGTGAGGTTTTGGCCGCACTTACTACAAGTGGGAGGATACCCCCCATTCAAGAGGTAAGATTGAGTGCCGTAAGTGTGTCCTATTCTTAATCGGCAAAGGAGCACTTCGTTATATCGTGACGTTCTCTCCGACACCCGATTTCCTAATTTGGGCTTTATCAAGTGTAGTTTATTTGGTATCTCAGCATTCCACTGTTGCTGCCAATGGATTTTGAGCTTGTGACGCAAGTATGCTTTAAGATCTGTGGCTGGGATGGGTATGTTTATGTCCGTGTCCCTAAAACTTAAAGCCCCTCAATTTTCCAAAAGTAGCGCCATTCTTAGATCTTTCCGCCACCCCGCTCACCCAGGCGCTTCCTCCTCCACTCCTCCTGTCGCCCAACCTCCTCCGCTCCCCCACTGGCCAATCTGTGTCACGTGAAAGCGGGCCCCGCGCTTTTGTATATTTTTTTCTTTCCGGCGCAGAGCAGGCGCCGCGCTTTTGTATATCTTTTTTTTTCCAGTGCGCTGCGGCCCCCATTCTTGGGCCTGCGACCCCCACTCTTGGGCCTGCGCGACGGAAGTACGGCAGGCGGTTTGAAGGAGCGCGGTAGTTTTATACAATGTATTAGGGCCGAGTGCTTAATTGCGATGCCGTGCTGCTGCGCCTACGGTTGCCACAACAGACCCAGTGACGGCAAAAAGCTTTTTGCTTTACCATCCGCCGGGCGCAACGCAAAACGAAGCAAAGTGTGGATTCACAAGATCGGGCGGGCTGACTTCGAGCAAGTGGCAAAGAACGCGCGGCTTTGTGAAATAAGTGCCACGGCTCCTCCAACCTCTTCTTTTGACGCCCGTGTCAAAAAGGGCCCGTGTCCAGTGCATTGGGGGCGCGTTAAAGAACCCCAGCTGGAAAAAAAATTAATCCGGAGCCCCCATTATGGGGTGCCTTATGAGATCGTGGTGTTGGGATGTAAAACCCAAGAATCAACTTTTCTTCTGTCTTGTGTGCCTTGACTGTTCCAGTTAACGCAACACTGCTTCCTTGTAAAAACTTACAACGCAAAAGAATACAGACGCACGTAGTATACAGAGATAAAATTAGCACTTCAACAAAAGTGTTGCTGGTGCCAATGAGGGAGGGGGATAATTATTTTCTGAACCTCTTTCCAGTTGTCCCATCAAGTTCCTTCTTTTTTTTTCTATCAAATTCTAACCATTTGAACTGTAATAAATAAATAACGATTTCATATGCTGGTACGTTGTTCAAATTATCTATACCGCCTATGTGTGAAAACGTTGCACATGGCCACCACAACCTGTGCATGAGCTACGTACATCTGTAAAAGGCGCGGAACAGAAACGGCTCTGCTGCCAGGCATTGCTGACCGCAGACAGTCGGAATCTCTCACGCGCCGGCCGAACAAAAGCATCCTGCAGGTACGTAAATTAACCTACGAAACCACGTGCACATACTTTCGCGCTGTCAAAACCTTAAACTCTGGTAATTACTCGCGTGTCTGAGCACACCGCGTGCTTGTGTCGTGTTTCAGCAACACGAACTTTCAACGTGCGCGCGCTTTACGCCTTGAATACGCCTTGAATAATGGTGCTTTTCTCTATTTCTTCCGCAAATCCGACACGACATTCTTAAGGCCAGTTACCGACTGACAAAGCGAGATCTAGATTGAAAAAACTGCTCCGCAGGACTCGAACGAACTTTTCCGCGGATTTCCTCCCGTAGCGTGTTAGCCGTCGTCTGCTACGGCAGGCCCACCACCGGCGGCGCCACCGTCGAGGCCGCGCCGAGCGGAGGAGGAGGGAAGTGAATGGCGCTACTTTGGGAGATTGAGGGGCTTTACTAAAACCTACTGAAGTTGCTTTCTCGTCAGCAGCTTCGTTGCCTTTTATGCCGCAGTGGCCAGGTACCCAGCATAGCAAGATCATTTGTTTAGCACTATACGCTGAGCATAGCAATTATACAGTTCATTAAAGATAGTGTTTTTATGTTTACGTACATTCATTAAGGCTCGCACTACACTCAATGAGTCTGTGAACACTATAGCCCTAGTCAGATTTGTTTGCTTGATGTGCTTCACTGCAGAGAGTAT
This sequence comes from Dermacentor albipictus, assembly GCF_038994185.2. Classification (NCBI taxonomy): domain Eukaryota; kingdom Metazoa; phylum Arthropoda; class Arachnida; order Ixodida; family Ixodidae; genus Dermacentor; species Dermacentor albipictus. The sequence goes on along the minus strand of NW_027225570.1, from coordinate 5,706,122 downwards.
TGCATATGCTTCCGCGGTAAAGATAGATGTATGTGGGTTCAATGTACCGGATAATAAAAATGCTGGTCCTAGTGCTGCGTAAGCAACACCGGACGTAGACTTAGAGGCATCTGTGTAAAATTCAGCACAAGGATATTTCTCCTGAAGCTCAAGAAAATGTGACCGTATGTGTGCCTCAGGTGCTGGTTTTGATATTTCTGCAAACGAGACGTCACATTCGATAGTCTGCCACTCCCACGGAGGTGGAAGCCGCGTAGTTGCCATTATGACATTCTCTAGAATCGGCGCACCCGTTTCTTCGGACAATGCTTCCAACCGAAGGGACAGAGGAGGTCTAGTGCCTGGGCGGTTACGGAAAAGCCTAGCCGTAGACAGGTCGTAAATAATTGAATGGCATGGATGATGCAAATCTGATTTCACCTTGAGGGCGTAAGAAAGACTTAAATATGTTCTTTGAAGATACAGGGACCACTCGTTAGATTCAGCATACAGGCTTTATTTTTTTTATTTATTTGAACCTCAAGGGTCCCCGGCGGGACATTACAGAGGGGTGGGCGCAAGAACGGCGGTTAACAATGAATGTTACATGAGAATCATGACGATGACATGGCTTCCTCGATGGCAGTCTTGAAATGGACTGGATCAGGGATTTGTGCTAAGTGACAGGGAAGGTCATTCCAGTCGCGAGCTGTGTCGACAAAAAATGACTTCTGAAATGTAGTTGTTCGGGAACGATGCGGGATGACGCTGTTTGGATGGCCTGTGCGGGGTGTTCGACGTACTGGTAGGATGAGGTTGCTGTCACGGGGCGAGCAATGGAAAAACCTGTGATAAAGGCAGAGACGTGAAATCCGGTGACGGGAAGCGAGAGAAGGAAGTTTTAGTTGCAATTTCAAGGCGGATATGCTAGAGTATCGAGAGTAGTTTGAAAGAATAAAGCGAGTGGCACGATTCTGAACAGATTCAAGGGGTGAGATAAGGTTAGACTGATGGGGGTCAAATATTGCGCAAGCGTATTCAAGTTTAGGCCGTACAAATGTTTTAGTAATTTTAGTAATTTTAAGGAAGAAGATGTCATGCGCAGGTTACGTCGGAAATACCCAACTGCTTGATTAGATGATTTTATTATGTGGTTAATGTGGCAAGGCCATGTCAAGTCACTAGCAAGGTTAATGCCAAGATACTTAAAAGAGTTAGTGGAAATAATAGTAGTATCGTTAATTTTATAAGTAGGCGGAGTATAATTTCGGCGGCGGTGAAAAGAAATTTGTGCGGTCTTTGTAGCATTTAGGGACATTAGCCATTTAGTGCACCACTGCTGTATGTTATCCAGGTCATTTTGGAGGATGTAAGCATCCTCGGCGTTAGTTATGGGGCGGTAGAGTACGCAATCATCCGCGAAAAGGCGGATACTAGATGTTACTGTGGAAGGCAAGTCGGTAATGTATATTAGAAAGAGCAAAGGGCCAAGAACCGCGCCTTGGGGTACTCCTGAAAGAACGTGTGAGTAGGATGATGAGAAGCCATTAGCGGAGACAAATTGCATGCGGTCAGTTAAAAAGCTTCGAATCCAGTTCAAGACACTAGGATGAATGTTTAACAAGGACATTTTAAGCAAAAGGCGGGAATGGCGTACTTAATCGAAAGCTTTCTCGAAATCTAGAAATAGCGCATCAATTGGGATATTGCGGTCAAGATAGGAATGAATGTCATGCAGTAACAAAGCTAATTGGGTTTCGCATGAGTAATCTTTCCGGAATCCGTGTTGGTTTGGATGAAAAAAGTTGGCCGATGTTAGGAATGTGGCAACATTAGAGTAAATGACGTGTTCTGTGATCTTAGAGCATACACTGGTTAACGAAATGGGTCGGTTTTTACCTGGGGATGATCTGTCACCTATCTTGAAAACCGGAATGACCTTCCCAATTCGCCAGTCATGTGGAACTGTGCCTGTATCAAGCGACTGTTGAAAAATGAGGGAAAGAATAAGACTGCAAACATGTTTAGTATTCTTTAAGACTTTCGAATTAATTCCATCGACACAGCAGGAAGATGAAAATTTTAGTGAGTCGATAATATTAACAATACCATGTGCGTTGAAGGTGATGCCGTCCATTGGTGGATGCGGCAACGGCGCAGGATCAGTGAAATCACGAGTTGTTTCCTTAGTAAAGACTGAAGAGAATGCATGGTTCAAGACATGGGGTACGTGGGATACGCCTACTGGTGAGCCAGTGCTGTCAATGAGAGAAATAGTAGTATCAACATCAGGGATGATGGTTTTCCAGAAGCGCTTAGGGTTGCTTTGTAGCATTTCAGGGAGGGTAGTGGAAAAAAAACGGAGCTTAGTTTGGGTAGAGAGATCGGAATATTGCTTGGCAGTGGTGTGGTATTTGCTCCAGGCACATTTGGTGTTAGATAACTTGGCAGAACAGAAAAGGTGCTTTTTCTTGTTATTTAAACGCTTTAGTTTAACATTAAACCACGGAGAACGTTTTCGGTCTGTTATGCTGATGGTAGGGATGTAAAGTCGAATCAAACGCAGCATTTCTGACTCGAAGAGAGACAAGTTCGACTCGGCAGAACGTAAGTGGTAGGTAGAAGCAAAATGGTTATGGAAAACAAGAAGGTCACGATTCATGCTAGTGTAGTCTCCTTTGTCGTACAGCGTTAGTACGTTTTTGGATTTAGGACTTTTGGTAACGCTGGTAGAAAAGGTAGTGTGAAGTACAACGTGGTCACTAAGGCCCGTAATGTACGAAGGAGCACAGAATTCGTCAGGGTGAGTGGTTAAAATGAGGTCAAGAATGTTTGATGTATGGTCAGTCGTGCGGGTGGGCTCAGAAACAATTTGAGACAGGCCGATAGTTAAGCATGTGTTTAGGAATTCACTAGATGCCTGACTTTTTGTAAGGGTGCGGGACATATCATTCCAATCTATGGACGGAAACTTGAAATCGCCGAAAAGCAAAATTCGGGTGCGTGGGTAAGATGCGATTAGGGAATCGAGCGTGTCGTGAAAGAGCGTTATGAAGGAACTGTCCGTATCAGGCGGTCGATAGCATACACCGATGAGTACGCGAGGGGATGAAGCATGACAGCACACCCAAATCATTTCCAACGAGCTTACTACGTTAACAGCTGAACAATTTAGAAGGCGCTTGGTAGCGATAAGAACACCATCGCCACGGCAGCCGTCAGGTCTGTCTTTTCGGAATATATTGAAGTCAGGAAGTTCGGGCAGGATTTCGGAATCTAAGATTGATGAATTTAACCATGTTTCAGTCAGCAGAACGACGTCACTGGATGATGAGCTGATAAGACTACATAAGGAATCACGCTTCGGTATTATACTGCGAATGTTGGTGTAAAGAAGGGACAGATGATCGTTTTTGGGCCGTACGTTACTGCTTGGGGGAAGTGGTGGCTGCTATGATTTACGTTCGAGCACTTTCTCAGTGGTGTGATCAAAGTTGTACGTTTTACCATTAGAGATTAGCCTGTTGCGACGGAGCTTGTAGGGTATGTGGTTAGTTTTCGCAAATTCAATGAGGCGTTTACGGCCGAGTCGGGTGTTAGGTCAGAAGTCTTCGCTAATTGCGTAATCAGACGATTTCAGCTTATAAGCTGATGATAAAACGCGGAGCTGCAGCGGTGGCGTAGAGGTAGAACACCCGCCTCGCGTGCAAGAGGTCCGTGGTTCGAATCCCGGTGCCGGCAATTTTCCACCGGATTTAAAAAAAAATCCGCGTGTTGTTAAAATTGCACAAACAGGCCTGGAGTGTGGCCTGATCCCGGTGACCAGAACCGGTAACGCACTCCCTCACCAGAGCAGGATTGGCCACCCTGGTGCAGTACTTGGCCACAACCTCCTATATGAACAACACAATCAAACCCCGGCCCTCAGTCCCCAGCAGCTGCGAAGCAACTGACCACGGCGGCGGTCAGACCTGCGACGCTGCAGAGGGTGATAAGAATCACTGGCTCCGGACAGGCCGCCATTGGAATATGAACCTGGCAACGTTTAACGCTAGAACGTTATCTAGTGAGGCGAGTCTAGCAGTGCTATTGGAAGAACTAGAGGGCAGTAAATGGGATATAATAGGGCTCAGTGAAGTTAGGAGGCCAAAAGAGGCATATACAGTGCTAAAAAGCGGGCACGTCCTGTGCTACCGGGGCTTAGCAGAGAGAAGGGAACTAGGCGTTGGATTCCTGATTAATAAGAATATAGCTGGTAACATACAGGAATTTTATAGCATTAATGAGAGAGTGGCAGGTCGTGTTGTGAAACTTAATAAGAGGTACAAAATGAAGATTGTACAGGTCTACGCCCCTACATCCAGTCATAATGACCAGGAAGTCGAAAGCTTCTATGAAGACGTGGAATCGGCGATGGGTAGAGTGAAAACTAAATACACTATACTAATGGGTGACTTTAATGCCAAGGTAGGCAAAAAGCAGGCTGGAGACAAGGCAGTGGGGGAATATGGCATAGGCACTAAGAATATCAGGGGGGAGTTATTAGTAGAGTTTGCGGAACAGAATAATATGAGGATAATGAATACCTTCTTCCGCAAGCGGGATAGCCGAAAGTGGACGTGGAGGGGCCCGAACGGCGAGACTAGAAATTAAATAGACTTCATACTCTGCGCTAACCCTGGCATCATACAAGATGTGGACGTGCTCGGCAAGGTGCGCTGCAGTGATCACAGGATGATAAGAACTCGAATTAGCCTAAACCTGAGAAGGGAACGGAAGAAACTGGTACATAAGAAGCCGATCAATGAGTTAGCGGTAAGAGGGAAAATAGAGGAATTCCAGATCAAGCTTCAGAACAGGTATTCGGCTTTAACTCAGGAAGAGGACCTTAGTGTTGAAGCAATGAACGACAATCTTGTGGACATCATTAAGGAGTGTGCAATGGAAGTCGGTGGTAACTCCGTTAGGCAGGATACCAGTAAACTATCGCAGGAGACGAAAGATCTCATCAAGAAACGCCAATGTATGAAAGCCTCTAACCCTACAGCTAGAATAGAACTGGCAGAACTTTCGAAGTTAATAAACAAGCGTAAGACAGCTGACATAAGGAAGTATAATATGGACAGAATTGAACATGCTCTCAGGAACGAAGGTAGCCTAAAAACAGTGAAGAAGAAACTAGGAATTGGCAAGAATCAGATGTATGCGTTAAGAGACAAAGCCGGCAATATCATTACTAATATGGATGAGATAGTACAAGTGGCTGAGAAATTCTATAGAGATTTATACAGTACCAGTGCCACCCACGACGATAGTCAAAGAGAAAATAGTCTAAAAGAATTCGAAATCCCACACGTAACGCCGGAAGAAGTAAAGAAAGCCTTGGGAGATATGCAAAGGGGGAAGGCAGCTGGGGAGGATCAGGTAACAGCAGATTTACTGAAGGATGGTGGGCAGATTGTTCTAGAGAAACTGGCCACCCTGTATACGCAATGCCTCTTAACGTCGAGCGTACCGGAATCTTGGAAAAACGCTAACATAATCCTAATCCATAAGAAAGGGGACGCCAAAGACTTGAAAAATTATAGACCGATCAGCTTACTGTCCGTTGCCTACAAACTATTTACTAAGGTAATCGCAAATAGAATCAGGAACACCTTAGACTTCTGTCAAGCAAAGGACCAGGCAGGATTCCGTAAAGGCTACTCAACAATAGATCATATTCACACTATCAATCAGGTTATAGAGAAATGTGGGGAATATAACCAACCCTTATATATAGCTTTCATTGATTACGAGAAAGCATTTGATTCTGTCGAAACCTCAGCAGTCATGGAGGCATTACGGAATCAGGGTGTAGACGAGCCATGTGTAAAAATACTGAAAAATATCTATAGCGGCTCCACAGCCACCCTAGTCCTCCATAAAGAAAGCAACAAAATCCCAATAAAGAAAGGCGTCAGGCAGGGAGATACGATCTCTCCAATGCTATTCACAGCGTGTTTACAGGAGGTATTCAGAGACCTGGATTGGGAAGAAATGGGGATAAAAGTTAATGGAGAATACCTTAGTAACTTGCGATTCGCTGATGATATTGCCTTGCTTAGTAACTCAGGGGACCAACTGCAATGCATGCTCACTGACCTGGAGAGGCAAAGCAGAAGAGTGGGTCTAAAAATTAATCTGCAGAAAACTAAAGTAATGTTTAACAGTCTCGGAAGAGAACAGCAGTTTACAATAGGCAGCGAAGCACTGGAAGTCGTTAGGGAATACATCTACTTAGGGCAGGTAGTGACTGCGGATCCGGATCATGAGACAGAAATAATCAGAAGAATAAGAATGGGCTGGGGTGCGTTTGGCAGGCATTCTCAGATCATGAACAGCAGGTTGCCATTATCCCTCAAGAGAAAAGTGTATAATAGCTGTGTCTTACCAGTACTCACCTACGGGGCAGAAACCTGGAGGCTTACGAAAAGGGTTCTACTCAAATTGAGGACGACGCAACGAGCTATGGAAAGAAGAATGATAGGTGTAACGTTAAGGGATAAGAAAAGAGCAGATTGGGTGAGGGAACAAACGCGAGTTAATGACATCTTAGTTGAAATCAAGAAAAAGAAATGGGCATGGGCAGGACATGTAATGAGGAGGGAAGATAACCGATGGTCATTAAGGGTTACGGACTGGATTCCAAGGGAAGGGAAGCGTAGCAGGGGGCGGCAGAAAGTTAGGTGGGCGGATGAGATTAAGAAGTTTGCAGGCACGGCATGGCCACAATTAGTACATGACCGGGGTTGTTGGAGAAATATGGGAGAGGCCTTTGCCCTGCAGTGGGCGTAACCAGGCTGATGATGATGATGATGAAAACGCATTGCTTGTCCTTGAACTGCAGAAACTTGACTATGATTGGGCGTTGCTTTCCACATTTGAATGTGCCTAGACGATGCGCTCGCTCGATGTTATTGCTTTCGATGGTTATATTCAGGTTCTCCTGGCAGTGATCAATTATAAGTTTTTCAGAATCACTCCAGCTTTCGTTTTCCGCATCTTTACGGGGCTAGTCTACGGGGCTAGTCTAGTTCTACGGGGCTAGTCCTAAAGGCACCTGTAGCAAGGCGGATACCTAAGTCGTGAATAGGATCTAGCATTTTCAAAGCGCTAGGTGCAGCAGAATTATAAACTATTGCTCCGTATTCAAGCCGTGCTAATATTAGACTTTTGTAAAGTTTTAAAAGGTACCACCTGTCGCTTCCCCAAGATGTGCGCGACAAGAGCTTCAGCAGATTCATAGTCTTGAGGCACTTTGATTTCAGATACTTCAGATGTGGTACAAAAGTCAGCTTGCTGTCTAAACGGATTCCTAGAAATTTGTGTTCATGGCTCAAAGATAGCCGTTCTCCATTTAGATCTACTGCGGGGTCCGCATGTATGCCTCTCTTGTTAGAAAACAGAACGCATGTACTTTTTTGTGGGTTTAGCTTGAAACCGTTTTGGTCCGCCCACTTAGAAAATTTATTTATGCAAAGCTGTACATGTCGCTCGCACATACTTAGGTTACATGATTTAAAACCTATCTGGATGTCGTCCACATATACAGAATAAAACATAGTATGCGGGATGGCAGTCTGGATCGAGCTCATTTTGACAATAAAAAGAGTGCAGCTTAGCACACCACCTTGTGGAACACCAGTCTCTTGGGTAAATGGACGAGACAGAACGTTACCAACTCCAACACGGAACGTGCGATTGGAGAGGTAACTCTGAATCACGTTCAGCAAGTTGTCTCGAACTCCCATTTCACAGAGATCACGGAGAATTCCGAAGCGCCAGGTTGTGTCGTATGCCTTTTCCATATCAAAAAATACTGATAGGAAGAGCTGTTTGTGGACAAAGGCATCACGGATATTTGTCTTGATGCGGACAAGGTGATCTGTTGTGGATCTACCCTCCCGAAAACCGCACTGAAATGGATCGAGTATCTTGTTGCTTTCAAGAAAATGGATGAGGCGACGGTTAATCATTTTCTCAAACAGTTTGCATAGACAACTAGTCAGAGCTATGGGCCTGTAACTGGTGGGTGAGGAAGGGTCCTTGCCCTCTTTCAGGATAGGGATCACGATTGGTTCTTTCCAAACAGAAGGAATGTAGCCGGCAGAGAGCATGGAATTGAAGAGTGACAGTAGTGTTTTTTGGGTTTCAGGGTGAAAGTGTCTGATCATCTCATACATTATTCTGTCACTTCCTGGAGCGGACTTGTTGCAACAGTTTAGTGAGGCTTGGAACTCAGCCATGCCAAATGGACGATTGTATGCTTCATTGGATGAGCTGTTCCGACCCAAATTCATCTGTTCTGCAAGCCGCTGGTATTTTATAAATGTATCCGTGTAATGGGATGTACTGGAAATGTGCTCAAAATGTGATCCCACAATCTGCCTGATCCTCAAGAGTGTATCCTTGTGTATTTAATAAAGGTAAGGAATGAGTTTCGCGGCCTTTTATTTTGTTCACCCTGTTCCAGGCTTTTCGTTCGTCTGTATATGAATTGATGCTGCTCATGTAGTTTTTCCAACTTTTGCGTTTAGCGCGGCGGCACGTTCCTCTACCTTGCGACTTGATCGCCTTGAAATTAATCAGATTCTCTGTGGTTGGGGAGTTACGGAGGAGGTTCCAAGCCTTGTTTTGCTTTTTCCTGGCTTCCCTACACTCCTCATTCCACCAAGGAATACGTCGTTTCGAGGGCGACCCATTTGTTTGGGGAATGCATACTGATGCAGCCTCAATAATGAACGCGGTTATGTATGCTACTGCGTCGTCTAAGTTAAGCTCACAGATATCATTCCAGGGCAGCTGCGTTAGTTCGCCGAACTTCGTCCAGTCGGCTGAGTCAACTTTCCATCGAGGAAGATGTGCATGACACTCACTTTGTTTTTTAAGGTTTAGAACGATAGGGAAGTGATCACTGCCATAAGGGTTATTAATGACATCGCACTGGAGATATGACACAATTGTACTAGACGCTATGCTTAGGTCTATCGAAGAAAATGTTTTATGTGTAGAGCTGTAAAATGTTGGCTTTTTCTTGTTAAGCAAGCAGGAACTTGAAGTGAATAGGATGTTTTCTATAAGCCGTCCTCTCGCATCACAGCGCGAGTCGCCCCACAGTGTGTTATGCGCGTTTAGATCACCGACGACAATGTAACGGTGACGAAGCTCATCAATAAAGCTTTGAAATGTTGCGCTAGAGAGTTGATAACTTGGGGGTATGTATACAGACGTCATGGTAACTAGTTTATTAAGTAGAACTGCTTCGATAGCCACTGCCTCAAAAGGAGTTTGGAGTTGCAGTTGCCGACAAGCAACGCCTCTGTCGACTATTATTGCGACACCACCGGACGATGCAACAGCGTCATCTCGGTCTTTCCGGAAAATAGCGTATTGCCTAAGAAAGTTTCTTTGCGTAGACTTAAGATGTGTCTCCTGAACACACAGCACCTTTGGATTGTATTTGTGTAAGAGTTCTTTGACATCGTCGAGGTTGTGAATCAAACCTCTCACGTTCCAGTGTAATATTTGTGTATCCATATTGTTTGTGTTTATGTGCTGTGTGTCAAGAGATATCACTTAGGTTGGCTCAAGGGACCTTTCCAGGCCCCTTGATGCGGGGTATTTCTTTTTTGTTGGCGCGCTCCAGGGAGCAGCGCCGTTCCTACGGCGTCTGAGACGCCGGAGAAGTTTTTGTTACATCCATCGCCTCGTCAGAGGCGCTGGATGACGCCCGCTCAGCGGGCACTCTCGGGGGGTTTTGGGGCCTGTCTGCACGAGCAGTGGCCCTGGGACCGGCAGGCTCGGGTGTCTGCTGGCCCTTCGTGCTAGGGGGCGGAAGAGCAGTGGCTGCTCCCGCCAGGGGGGCTGATGGCGTAACCGCCGTCACACTCCATGTGACTTGCGCGGCCGCCAGAGGATGTGGCACTGCCCTCCGGCGCGCCACATCACTGTAGGACAGATTCGATTGGTGGTGGACAGAAAAACGCTTGCGTGCTTCTGGAAAAGAGATGTTTAGTTTGACCTTAAGTTCGATTATTTGTTTTTCTTTCTTCCATGATGGACACGATCGCGAATAGGCGGGGTGGTCTCCATCACAGTTAGTGCAGTGGGTTGCGGAAGAACAGTTATCTGATGTGTGGTCTTTAGATGCACATTTTGCACAAGTAGCACGCCCTCGGCAGCTCTGAGATGCATGCCCAAAACGCTGACACTTGAAGCATCGGCGCGGATTGGGGATGTATGGTCGTACGCGAAGTTTACAATACCCGGTCTCTATCGAATCAGGCAGTTCACTAGTTCCGAACGTTATTATTACATGCTTTGTTGGGATTTCCTTGTCATCACGTCTTAACTTAATTCGTTGCACCTTTACAACGTTTTGTTCTTGCCATCCATCCAACAGCTCACTTTCACTGAGTTCAAGGAGGTCGTCATCAGAAATGAAACCACGCACAGTGTTCATTGACCGGTGGGGGCCCACAGAGACAGGAATGTCACCAAAGGCAACAAGTTTAGTCAGTTTGCTGTATTGAAGCTTGTCACGCACTTCCAAAAGAAGGTCGCCGCTTCCCATCTTAGTTACTTTGTTACCAGAGCCGATTGCTTCTGTCAGACATTTTGCAACCACAAATGGGGATATTGTACGGACTGTCTTGGTTTCATGTTGACTATGTATTACGTGGTATTTGGGAAATATTTCTTTTGGTTTCATCAAAACGTTGAACGTTTCATCGGTGCGCCCCCTCTTCAGGGAGCGATCAGGGAGTGGGGGGGAACTAGAAGCCATATATAGGATTACCTTATTCGGTAGGAATGCCCGCCGCCCACCTCGGAGCCCAACCTGGGGACGTCACAGGATTAGAAAAATTCTATTCTGCGTACGTCAGCGGTACGTTCCCACTATAACCTAATATAGATATACCCGAGACTGGATATATTACACAAGGTTAACCCTTGCCGCCCAGAAAATAGGAAGTTTAAAGAAATGAATAGAAGACAGGAAAGATGGAAAAGTGGGAGAGAAAGGCGAAGATGAGGGTGGAGAGAGACAGGAAAAGGCGACTGCCGATTTCCTCCAGGTGGGTCAGTCTGGAGGTGCCGTCTATGCGAAGCAGAGGCCGAAGAGGTGAGTTGCCTCCGCCGGGGGGCCTTAAAGGTCCAAACACCCAGCATCGGCTCAACCCTCAGGATCCCCTTTTCCCCAGACACGGCTAAGCCGCGCATGGCTACACGCGGGAGGGTCCAGCCCTCGTGTGCTCGGGTACGCGGTGTCGCAACACACCAAACGCCTGCTTACGCAGACGCCCCTGCGGGGTGGGACCACAACAAAAAGAACGCCATTGATAGCTACACTTTGACGTCTGTAGAAAGATTGGCTTCAATTCCCGAGAGTAGGCAATCGTGTTTTAATATGGGTTTTAATTTCAGCAATAATTTGTGAGGCAATACGCGGTCGAGCGCCTTCTCGAAGTCAAGAAAAATGATATCGACTTGACTTTACCTATCTAATGCTCCTGCTAAGTCGGGAGCAGTTGCAATCAGTTGCATAATAGTGGAAAGACCCTGACGGAACCCGTGCTGTCGGTTATCGATAACGTGATTCTCCTCGAGAAGATTGGTTATGTGTTTACAGATGATGTGTTCTAGCAATTTTATGGAAGTGCACAAAAGAGAAATCGGCCTGTAGGAATAAGGTGCGGAAGGGTTTCGTTCTTTAGGAATTAGTGATTTTTGCGAATTTCGAATCTGTCGGCAAATCAGATTTTTAGTGATTTCTTAAAAACGAAAGTTCAGTACTTCGCGAAAGGTGTTGGGTATTTCATCGATACCTGGCGACTTCTTGGTGTCTAAGTTGAGCAGAAGAGCTAACACGCCTTCCTCAGTTATGCAAATGCCAGTGATTCGAGGCAAATCAACAGTGGAAGAGGACTGGGGTGTGAAACCGTCGTCATGTGTGACTACCGAACTGAAGTACTGGTTGCGCGCCTGTGCCATTTCTAACTAGTCGTGCGTAGTCGCTCTATCTGTAGAAAGGTCAAGGACCAATGTCTTGCGTGGCACGAGATATTGCCAGAATTTACTTGGACATAAGACAAGAAAGTTTTTCATACGCACAATGTGGAAATGGTATTCAGCCTTACAGATAGCGTTCTGTAACGACTGGCGTACTCCGGAAATGTTACTGGCTGTGATCGATGAAATATGTTTTGTATGTTGACGTCTTGCTTTTTCCAGTGTTCGCCCAGACGCGCAATGTCTTCTGTAATCCATGGATCGCTGCTCCGCACTACTTGGCGTTTTCTTGGCACAAAATAATTTATGCATCGGTGAACTAAGTTTTTGAAGAAGGCCCATATGTGATCAACAAAAGAACTCTGCGATTCATACATTACCTAAGTTACTTGCACGTGAGAACAAGGGAATAACTGTCTCTTTCTTCTGGAGCTTTGGTGTAGGATGCAGTTCCAAGCTTAGATTTAGAATTTTATGGTCTAAATTCCTTCTAAGACATCCACATGGGGCTTACGGCGTAGCAGGTAACAAGGAAGAGGTACAGAGTTGACTGTGAGTCATTTTGTACGCCGGTGGGCTCAGTGAGTAGTTGAGTCAGATTATGCAAGAGCATCTCGTCAAGCAATGATTGACAGGCACTAGTGAAAGCCTCTGGACTATCGGTTAACCAGTTTACTGACGGAAAGTTGAAACCCCCGTCGACAACAAGTTAGCTGAACGGATTTAATTTCGGCATAAGAATTCATTAAGTTTTCTACGAATGTATTATTAGAGTTCGGGGGGCGCTAAAATCCCCCAATAAGTAAACAAAATTTCTCAAGGAATACTTTGACTATTGCGCTTTCTACCCCGTAAATGCTTGATAACATTAACACTCACAGAGATTCTTTGTATATTATTGCGACGCCACCACCACGAACATTTCTGTCCCTCCGGAAGATATTATAACCGCATGGTGTTACTTCACTGTCGTAAATGTCTGGATGTAGCCACGTTTCCGTCACTACTACAACATGAGGGTAGTGTGCTAAGATAATGCTTTCTAGGTCATTTAACTTGTTCCTTATACTTCGGGCATTAACATTGATGCACCGGAACGTCTTTTTATAGCAGTCACTTATTCACCTTTTCGACTGCGGCTTTCTCAAACGATTGGAACCCTTTTCACGAAAGTGCTGTGCCATTGGAACATGTCATCATCTATCTTAATCTTCTCGTATTCAAGTTTTACTTTCCTGCCTTCTTTTCTGTCATCAGCTGCAGTTGCCCAGATGTTTTTCGTACTTGTCCTTGTAGCCGCAGGAAATTCCTCAGACACAGACATCTTCCCTGCCTTAAATTTGTGACAATCACTTTTTCGAAGTGATTGAACAGTTTAAGAATTATTGGCCGCGATTTGTTGGCTTGTCTGCGCCCTACCGTATGAATTCTTTCTATCGAGGAGACCTGTGCGCCCAAATTGTCCTGAAATAAGTTCACCACTGTCGCAGAAAGTGATGCCGAATTTTCATGCACCTTTCGCTAATACCAAATAAGATAAGATTATCGCGGCGGCTTCTATCATCGAGGTCGACCAGTTTTTTTTTCAAGACTTCGGACAGGGCTTTCCGAACCGGCAGTCTTAGAGCCTAGTTCTTTTACAGTTGACATAGATTTTTCTATCTGATTTAACTTAACTTCTATTGCATCCAGCCGTTTTATTTATTTATTTATTTATTTATTTATTTAGTACATACTGCAGACCACATGGTGGCCCTTGCAGGACGGGCAGACATTGAATATAAGACATATACAAGATACGTTCGTATACATTCATAAAATATATAGACTTTACAATAATATATTGCTCACAGAAACACTTAGTGAAAAAGATCGAAACACAATACCTAAATCAAATAATGGTGCAAACAGAACGATGTAAAACAAAAAAAAAGGCAAAGGAATTGCACATCAAAGGCAAGGGAGTTTGAGAGCCGAAGAGCTGCCCCGCTCATTGAACAGGAAGAACACATTCTATGCAGAAAAAAAGGACAATGAAAACTTACATAAAACACAGTCACATGTTGTAAGAGGCGGGCAGTGAATTCCATTCAGAAATAGTCCGGGGAAAGGAGAACTTATAGCTGTCTGTACTAGCACAGATAGGTGTAAGTGTATCCGGACGACGGTGTCGTGTATACCCTGTGGAGAGATGACTTACATATAGTGAATGGTCCAGAGCCAATTTGTGATTAATTAGATTAGGTAAAAAAATCTAGCCTGTGTTTCAGTCGTTTTTGTTCAAGCGAAGGAATGCTGTTAGCCAACATCAACTCTGACGGGGAATCCGAACTTTTTAACTTAGGATAAATAAAACGAACAGATTTCCTCTGTACACTTACAAGTTCGTTAACATTGACTTTAGTATAGGGATCCCATGCAGCGCAAGCATATTCAAGTTTTGGCGGGATATAGGTTGGGTAAGTGAGTAGCTTAACGTTTGAGGTGGCATTTCTTAGTTTGTGTCGCTTCCGAAAAAGGTTAGCTTCCGAAAGGTGGAAGAACATGTGTTGTCAATGTGAAGATTCCAAGAAAATTTATTATTGAACGTTACGCCAAGGTACTTGTAATTCTCAACTTGCTTTATTGAAAGAGATCCCATTTCATACGTGTACTCCAGGGTATTCTTTTTATGCGTTATGCGAAGAGAGACAGCTTTATCTATGTTTGCAGCCATGCCCCATTCTTCACACCACAAAAATATATTATTCAAGCTAGAGTTAAGTTCCTTCTGAGAGAGAGAGAGGGCTCTTTATTAGAAGAACAGAGAATTTTGCCGGCGCGTATATAACCGCTGGCATGCTACTCTGTATAGGGATGGGGAATGGGATTAAAAGATTCCCGAAGAGAGTGGGAGAAAAAAAGATAAAAATAAATATGAAATGTCCGAGTGGACCTGATACTAATTTTTACACGTGACATGGCGGGTTAATTTAGGCTTTTGTATAGGGAGGATGCAATTTTTAAAGTTTTCCTATTTGACCAATTTCTGTCAGGTATTTGAACAATAAATCCAAAACCCGTCGCTGTTTTGAAGGGCCGGGCATTGGACCTAAGATGCTCGGTAATGTTAACGGTTCGTGGCGAATCATGTCCATTTGGTGCTCAAAAAATTGTCTCTCGTCGCGGTACGCGGGGCATTCTAGTAATATGTGCTCAATTGTCTCTAAGTTGCGACAGTTATCACAGTATGGGTTAGTGGTAAGTCCTATGCGGTACAGATAATTGTTCGTATATGCCACGTTCAGTCGAAGACGATGGTACAATGTCTCTAAGTGTCGAGGAAGTGGTCGTGGAATTTTCGGTCTCATTTCTGGGTCAATGTAACGTAGGAAGTTATCTTGGTGAAGCGGCAGGTTCAAGATGCGTTTTTTTTTCTTGATAGGCATATTTTTTTGCCATGGTTGAAGCGTCGGCTTTTGTAAAATATGTTCTTCTGAACTTGCGGTATTGGAGTCCATTTCTGGCAGCTTCGTCCGCTCTTTCATTTCCCGAAATGCCGGCATGGCCAGGTATCCACTGGAACTTTATGCAATGTCCAGCAATCTTAGCCCTGTGGTGAAGATAAGCAATGTCAAATGCTGCTGGTTGATTATTGCAACGCTTGTGCCTGTTCCATATACTTTGTAGGGCTGCTTTTGAGTCTGTGAATATCACCCATGTCTTTGGCGGCTGCTGTCGAAGTATATACACATCTGCATTTGGAGTGCGGCGCGTTCCCGCAGTACCACCCAACAACGCCTCCAGAGAGCGCTCGCAAATATATCGGCCTACCTAACTCCAAGGGGTCTGAAATTTTCCCCCGACAAAAGCGTTGCCATGGCTTTCACGCGGAGGTGTATGGAAAAATACCCACTAGTGTTGGGTGGTCGCGCCCTTCCATACGTCAAGACGCAAAGGTTTCTTGGAGTGACGATCGACAGGAACCTCACATGGTCGCCCCAAGTGAAAAAACTGAGTGAGAAGATTTCCTCGGCGTCGCACGTATTCCGATTTCTAGCCGGATCACAGTGGGGCAGCACCTGTCGATCAATGGTGCTCCTCCATAAGGCCTACGTCGATGGAACACTTCGATATTACCTCCCGATCCTGCACAAAATATCTCCCACAAGCAAGAGAAAACTCGAGGCAGCACGAAACAACTGCCTTCGCGTATGTCTTGGCCTTCCGAAGGGGTCGTCCCGCTCAGGGACTGTAGCAGAAGCTGGATGCCTGCCTCTGGAAGTGCTATGTTCGCAGGAGACACTTCGGATACACCTCCGCCACGTCATTCATACGAAGACTCACTTTTTAAAGGATATTTCCAGAACCCGTGCTACATCTAGCTTTGGGCAGGCCGTCGGAAGCATATCTATTTCGATTCCTGCTCAGGCGTCACAAATTATGCCGCGAAACATTTCACCATGGACACTGTCCCCACTGGAAATCGTGCCATACATACCTGGAATCAGTGCGAAAAAGAAAATGCCTCAAGCAGCGACTTATCAGATAGCTTTAGAATATATGCACAAAGAATACGCAGCCGCAACGCACATTTTCACAGATGGCTCTACAACTCCACATCGTTCATCATGCGGACTTTTTGTTCCCTCTACAGGACAACGATTCTCGTTTCGTCTTGAGCGAGCGACATCATCTACCTCAGCGGAGCTATATGGCATTAAGAAGTTCCTTCTGATCATCCACGGACTTAATAGTACGGTATACAACGCAGTCATTTGCAAACAGCCGTATTTGTGTTCCTGGTTTGATGATGGTAACAATGTCATTAATATATAAGAGAAAGAGCAATGGACCTATGACACTGCTCTGGGCAACACCTGAAGTGACTGGTAGATATCCCGAGTTGTGATCGTCAACTGAAGCATACTGTTGGCGATTATCTAGATAGTCTGTAATCCAGGTAATTAGGATGTCCGAAAGGTTAATGCTCCCTAATTTTAAAATTAGCTCTTTGTGAATTACCCTATCGAATGCTTTACTGAAGTCCAAAAACACTGCATCAATGTGACCGTTGGCATCCAAAGCTTTGGCAATTGAATAAATTATTGTTACTAATTATGTGGTAGTGGAACGACCTTTTCTGAAGTCATGTTGAGCACTTGTTAGTATGGAGTGTTCATTTAAAAATTCATTAATGCAAATTGCAATTACATGCACGAAAACTTTGCAGCAAGATGTCGTTAATGATATGGGGCGGTAATTCTCGAGCAATAATCGATCGCCTTTCTTAAAGGCCGGAACAACTCGAGCCATCTTCCAATCTTCAGGCACTTTCGCGCATAACAAAGATGCTCTTAATAATACAACTAAGAATTTGGCAACAGTTTCGACGTGTCGCCTAAGAAACACATTCGGGAGGTTGTCACGGCCAGGGGTTTTGGTTTTTAAATTGAGTAAGATAGACACAATACCATGGTAAGATATAAAGTTCGCCTCATGCTCTTCAAACACTGCAGAACTCAAAGGTGGGCCTGATGGTGCACGGGAGAATACGCTATAAAAATGAGTGTTAAAATGTTGCGCGATGACATTCAAGTCGTTAAAAATGGTTCCATTAACTGCAATTTCCGTAATAGTCTTCTTGCTATTGCCAAGGTTAATCTAGCTTATCTAGTGCGTTTTTATGAAGTTGGGCAATGTTATGGAAAAATAAAAATTTTTTGATTCGTGCACGGCGCATGACAGCTTCTTTTTTTTTTGAGTTCCGTGATAACGACTGTGCGTGGATGCTTCTTTTTTATTCGTTTGATATTGCGCTTTAGTTGTACTATTCCACGCATCATCCAAGGCGTACTTTTATTGACTTTCTTAGTTTTAGTGGGTATCAATGTGTCTATGCAGTGCCTGCACATTGTAATAAACGCGGTCAAAAGTGCAGGCACATCACTACCACTATCTGCAAAGCGCGTAAGGCAAGGTTCCATGTAGTCGACTATGCTGGCGTCATCCGCTCTGGTGTAATCTTTAAAAGATTTGGTATTGGAAATTTTAGGAACAGCAGTTTTGACATTGGGCAAGGAAAGTGCAATAAGGTAATGGTCAGATAAGGCATCTTCTATTGACACGGTATGCTCGGAAAAGGTTGGGTTTAAAAATAACATGTAATATAGAACATGATGACCCTTCCACACGCGTAGGTTCATTAACCACTTCAATAAGATAATGTGTTAGCATAATGTCAAAAATAATGTTAGCATTTGCATCAGCCTTATTGTTTGCTTGCAGGAGCTCCCAATTGACACCAGGCAAGTTAAGATCGCCAATCAGAAGAATTTTCTTATTTTGGTAGAGAGACATGTGCTCTTTAAGTTTATTCAAGTAATCTGGTGTAGCATCAGGTGGTCTATAAAATGCGAACAGCACAAAACATTGACCCCAGCACGATAACCTGAAGCATAGGTACTCTAGTTTGGGAGTATCACCGATAAGCGTGGCTCTGATTTGATCTTTAACTAGAACCGCTATACCTCCGCCTCTGCGCAGTCTATCCTTACAAAATACTTTGTAATGGAGTGGAAAAGCAAGTTCATTTGTTATATCGCTGCGCAAGCAGGTTTCCGTTATGACTGCGATGTCAGGCTCGTGTTGTAGCAAGTGAATTTCTAGGGAATCTATCTTGTTCACCAAGCTACGAGCATTAAAATTCACGATACGAAGACGTTTATCTTTGGCTGAAACTGAATTTCTGTGGATGGCTGGTTCGAAGATTTCTACACACGAAAGTTCTGAAACATTGTCCGGATCATCGGTGACTCTCGTGCCTAGTTCTGCGCTTCCGCGTGACGACGCGTCTCGAATCAGTGAAGATTTGTGATCTGCTGTTGTCTAGAGGTACTATAGCAACTGCCACCTGCTCCGCTCTGGTTGGCGTTGAGCACTTCAGGGAAGCCGCATTCGCTATCTGTGCGTTGTGATCAACGAGGGCAATGGCGAAGTTAGACGACTGTCCATATTGGGCTGCGTCGACAAAACATGCCGAGTAGGGATTGTCCTTGGTACGCTTGAGGAGGGCGAGAGCTCTTGCCCTGCGTCTGTCTGCGCTGTCTTGAGGAATAACGTTACGGGGAAACGCTGCAACTCGTTTGTTGTTCCTTTGATCTTCTGAAATTTCATATTTTCGCTCTTCCATGAGGATAGGGTTGATCCCAAGAACCGCTAGGAACTTCTTTCCAGCCGGGGTACATGATAGACGGGCCAGTTGGGCTGACTCCTGGGCCTCGATTATCTCGTCGAATGTGTTGTGCACTCCTAGTTGCATAAGGAGATCCGTGCTCGCCCGTGACGGAATGCCTAGTACTTTTTTTTAATACTTTTTCTGGTGAGCGTGTTTAATCGTTTCTTCTCGCAGTTATACTAGTTGTGCATGGCTACGACATAAACGATATGACTCATGAGGAAGGCGTGAAACAACTTGAGGAGGTTGTCTTCCTTTATGCCTCCACGCCTATTCGAGATTCTGTTGATAAGTCTGATCATGTTCTCAGTCTTGGCTGTGAGCTTGTTGAGCGTCGTATTGTTACTGCCATTGGATTCGATGAACATGCCAAGCACCCGAATGGTGTCTACTATGGGGATGGTACAGCCGCTTTTAGTGTGGAGTTTTATGTTTATTTCTGACAACGGTTTCCAGCCTCTAGGTTTGGAACCTCTCCTGACTGGCCTGTAGCGGAGGAGCTCAGACTTGCTCGGGGAGCATCTAAGCCCCGTATTTTCCAGGTACATCTCTGTTTGATCAGCAGCCTCCTGTAAGGCTAATTCAATCTCTCCTGGACTTCCTCCGGTGCACCGGATTGTTATGTCATCAGCGTAAAGCGTATGATTGATCTCTTCTATGTTGGAAAGGCTTTCCGATAGTTTCTTTATGGCAATGTTAAAAAGCAGTGGTGAGACTACCGCTCCTTGTGGCGTGCCTCTGGGGCCCAAACTGAAATTGTCGAACTTGAGGTCACCGATTTTGAGCGTGGCCTAACGATCCCGTAGGAACGAGCTTATGTATCTGCGGAAGGCGTCTCTCAAGTTGAGCTCCGAGATGGAGTTCAGAATGTGAGCATGGGATACATTGCCAAAGGCCTTCTCCAGGTCTGAGCCTAGGATGCCTCTTATATCTCTTGTGGTGTTGTCAATGATTTGACACTTGATGAGCTTCATCACGTCTTGCGTTGACAGGGCCGGACGAAAGCCCATCATGTTTTACGGAAACAATCCTTGTTTCTCGATGTGCTCGGAAATTCGATTGTGTATAACATGTTCCGCTACTTTCCCCACGCAGGACGTGAGGGAAATGGGTCTGAGGTTTGAGCGACTCGGGGGCCTTCCAGGCTTTGGAATGAGGATAACCGAGGCCATTTTCCAGGACTCCGAGACAACCCCTCGTTCGGATATTCCATTATTCTCCTCTGTTAACCGTTCTATAGAGCAGTCGTCCAGGTTTCTGAGGGCCCGGTTGGGAATGCCATCAGGACCAGGGGCCGACCTACCATTTAGATTCTGGAGAGCTCCCCTTCCTTCGCATGCCTTGAAGGGGTAATCTAGCTCGGGGCAAGATGATCCTTTGTAGGGGGGATAGTCTTCGTCACTCGAGTTGCCCAGTGGCAGATACTTGCGAGCAAGTCTGTCGAGTTCGGTCTGCAATGTCTCTGATTGTGATGCCTGGCGTAGAACCTTCGCTATCACTTATCTTTGGTTTGACTTGGCGTTGGTGTCATCGAGTAGATGCTTCAGTAGGTTCAATTTAGCTCCAACTCTCATCTGGCCATCCACGGAATTGCAGACCTCATCCCACTGCTGTCTGCTCAACACGCATAGCGGGTATAAGGAAATCATTTCCCACGAAGAATGGGGCGTAATAGCTAAGCCGCACGCGAGGCAGCAGGAAAGTGCTTATGGTTTGAAGCATGCTTTGAAGGCTTATGGACGCACACCTGCAAATATATGCGCGCTTCTCATTCCGCGTCACATGCACTCAGTCACTCCATATGGCGTCGAATTATTTTGGACAAGTGCGCACTCCGCGTAACGTATGCGGCGTTAAGTCTTACCTGGTCGTACGAGCGTTCTCGGAAATATGCGCTTTGGACTGCAACAAAAACTTAACGTGTCGTCGTTATAGCTGTGGCCTCAACACATGGCTCCATGATCTTACCGCCGTCTTCTTCCTTGTCGCTGTGGCGCGCGTCCACGTTCCGCATGAATGCTTTTTCAGCGTCGTTGAAAACGGAGTGACGCGGCGTTCGGCAGCGAGGCGTAGCGTTGTTAAAGGGCTGCCCACATCCCTTGCGCAACGTCTCGCAGGCGTTTCTTGAAGCATGTCAAGTTGCTTGACGTGCCTCGCATACACCACAAGTGATGCGTTCTCCTATCACGAAACGGGCGTGAGTGCCCACTGCTGCATCGCTTTCACCGCGACGGCAGCCCAGCGTCGGAGCGCCGACGAAGTTAAATCTCGGAGGGAACGTCTGAGGCCGCGGCCCTGGGTGCCGCCACGCTAGCGGAAGTGGCTGGCGGCGAGCGCCCATAGGCGCGCAGCTTTGGCCCACCGGTGCCCCGGGGATATGTTTCCCTTGTACGCCACCGGATGTCCCAGTTAACTTGAACCAAGATTTTGAAGAAAAAAAAAACGAGAGCTCTAGAGAAATCGTACTGACTGCAGAGTAGCCGTAGTCGTGTGTATTTAACGTTGGTATTCCATTCATGCCGAAGTATTAGTTGAATAACAGCTTTTTATTGGTGAACTTTTTAATTATTGATTGAATCGCAAGAATATCAATTACAGAGTTGGTGGTCACCTCAAATAACCTCCGAATTAAGCGTTTGTCTCATCCTCAGCATTGCTTCATTGGTTTATCCGAGATTAAAAAAAAGCGCGAGACATCCAAATACGAAACAGATACGCGCTCGCGCGCCGCTACTGAAGCGCTCTCAAGAGAATAGCCACGGATACACGGGTATATACTAGCGGCGGCAGCTTGATACAGGGCTTCATGCTATGCGATGGTCGCGGCATCATGAGGACACGCCGCTGACGCATGATAAGCGTAGTGGAGCCGCAGGAGTGGAGGGGGGACTTCGAAGCCGGGATAGCCTGACAGCGCACCCGGAACGAATGTTCCTTTTGTTCCCTTCCGCAATAAAAGCAAACGTTGCACAGGCTACGTGCATTCCATGCATTTTGGCGGATTTGCACGGGCAGCACATGCTGTTGTCGATTACGTAAATAATTTTTGCTTGACATGTCAGTGCGCCGGGAATAATGGGAAAGATCAATGGTACCACGCCAGTGACTTGCTCTTCAAGAACACAGTCATGCCCTGCGCGAATGATCACAAGGCTAAAACTCGGTGTCTCGGAGGGAAAACGATCTACGCCAGCCAAACGTCGTGATCGGCACGGGCAGAGAGATAGATAGTAATCTAAACCGGAAGCACGGCGAAGCGTCGTCAGGGGAGAGGGAGTCCCGCGACGCGCCTGGCAGCGGTCCCAATGCGCGCGCGGCGCGCCTCCTGTCGGGGCAGCGCCGTACATTGAGAGGAGGGGGTCTTCTGTGTTTGCCGCAAGATGGCTCTGCGTGTGCGGAAAGCGCAAAAGAAATGCAGCGGAAACGCACTTCGCAACTCGTGTAATTGTGACTTCTGTACGTTACATGTTCATAATTACCGATATACACCGCAGTATAACTTTCCACGGCTGGTTTCGAAGGCAACACCGCATTCACTAGAGGCGCGTTTGCACCGCTTGGAAGCATCGAACTCGTGGCTGAGTGGTAGCGTCTCTGTCTCACACTCCGGAGACCCGGGTTCGATTCCCACCGGGCCAATCTTGGAAGTTGCTTTTTATTTATGAAGAGCCTGCCGTGATTTATCGCTCACGGTCAACGCCGCCGACGCCGACACCCGACGCCGACGACACCGGCTTTTCTGCGACACGAGCTCCTTAACGCTATCGCGTTAAAATGATCCTGGCTTTGGGGGCGGCGCACGGCGACAGGAGGTAGGCAGCCAAGCCATTCCGGATGTGGCATTGGGGAGGACGCCCTACTCCGTCAACAATACTTACAACTTAGGGAGTCCTTTGTGAGACGGGTAGCTTCATGATAAAGCGGCACAGGACTGCGACGGTAGTTCAAGAAGCGGAAACGGATGTTTTCACATTATGTGCTGCTAACCCTAATGGTAGTGTGTGCGACGCCGGTGCGGAGGCCGGAACGTCAAGGTCATCAGTGTGGAGAATGTTAAAATAAGGTCTTATACACCCGTACCATGTACATCTTCATCAAAAGATCGAAGACCGAGATTTTGAAAACGAACTTCTTTGCCAATGCGTTTTTCGCGAAATGTGAAGAAGAACCGGACTTCCTCACTCGAGCGCTTTGGACGGATGAGGCTAATTTCTCCAAAAGCACAGAAGTTCACCTTCACAACCGCACTACTGAAGTGATAGGAATCCCCACTGGCTGGCACAAACACGACACCAATGCCAGTTGTCGTTTAATGTGTGGTGCGGTATTTTTGATGGCAACATCATTGCACCCATCTTTTTTGACAACACACTAACGACGCAATGCTACGCCAACGACATCCTTGAGGGCCCCGGCTTGCGCACTATCGGGACATCTGGTTTCCACATGATGATGCTCCTGCGCACAGTAGTAGTCAGTCTGTGGCTCGACATGATTTTGCCTGGACAGTGGATTGACCGGCACGGAACTGCGTACCCTGGCCTGCAAGGTCGCCGGACATGACACCACTGGACTTCTTCTTGTGGGGATACGTGAAAGATCGCGTGTATAGCGGCGAAACTACCACACCAGACTCCCTAAAGGCAAGAATAAGCAGAGTCTGCCACGAGATTCGAACGTCGTTGGTCAAAGCTTCAACACCACAAGTGTTGGAAAGACGCTGGTGCTGTATTGCTTCAGACGATGACCTGTTTGAGCACGTGCAAGAAAATAACCGCTCAGAACTGGTGTAAAACTTGAGTGTTTAACGCGCCTTCATGATGTCACCCTATCTTTACATATAAAAAGCTTGCGACAAAAATAGATATATGTAAAAAACTGATTTGTTTTGCCTCTTTTCCGGAGAAAAGGTAAATTTCCAAATCAGTTGCACCTTTGGATGCTTCTTTGCGGGCGGCTGAGGCATCTTACGTGCTTTTGGTTTATTTTCTATTGATGTAAGCTCCTGAGTAGCTCTTTTCTGTTCTTCCGAGAGCTGCCTTTTTTCTTTCGTTGTGCTCTTTTTCGCACTGTTTTTTTTTAAACATTGGTTGAATTTTATTTGCAGCTTTGTTTCATGATACGCGAAAGTTAAAGCTGTCCCGAGTGCCTCTTGATCGAGAACATTCTTGCGTCCGTAGAAGCTGACGCTTATCGCACCACGCTAGTTCGGTCGCGAAACATCTCGAGCCATCTTACATGACGGAGCCTACTAGGATTCGGCGATAAACGAATACGGCCGTATATCTTTCAAATTTTTCTCGGAGGCGCTGGAGTAGTGGTGCGCGAGCACGCATCTAGTTCATATTTTCCGGGATTTTGTTTTTTCTTGGAAAAAAACAACCAGGCACACTTCAGCACGAAATAAATGTTTGATGCGGAGGTTATTTAAGATGCCCTACAACACTGTAATTGACATGTTTGCGATTCAATCAATGATTAAAATGTTAACTAAATAAAAACAATTAATTAATTTATGCTTCATGACGAAAAAATACTGGCTGTAAGTACACAAAGCTGCCGCTATACTATGCAGTCGGTACAATTTCTCTAGAGCTCTTGGTTGTCCTTTTTTTAAAAATCTCGGTCCAAGTTAACTTGTACACTGGGTATAAGTGCCATGTAGGTATTGTTGTGTAGCAAAGAAGAAATTGTCTTAGAAACACGGTTATGATTTGTTTTTTGTTAGTTTTTTCCACTGCGTGCCATTCAAGATGACACTGTATCTGTGACCTCTTATACATGGTGTGGCCCGCGCACTTGCCCAGTGTCGTTCTATGTTCGCATGTGGCTTCGCATAAAATTCACTCGCGAGTTTAGCGCCTGTCCTTTGTCCGACTCACTGTCCCGTCTAATGTTAGCTTATTATTTCATGCTAGAGAGAGAACCAACTGAAAGTCATGCGTACTATATACTGGCTCTCGCAGATGATAAGCCTCAATCCTCGCAGTTAGCGTTGTTGCTACGTCTTCTAATTGTGTTTTCTGTCATGTTGCTGGCGATAATATCAGTGGCGACATGTTCACCGTTTTGAGACGAACTTTAGTGTCAAATCAAAATATATTCAGTGCTTTTTCGATGCCTTGTTTCATGGGAGGAGCGTGTGATAGTTTGTGGAACTTTAAAAATATGTGTCAGTAATATCGAAACAAGTTCAGCGGTTCCCATGAAGAGCCCTTTGCTGTTCAACAAAGAATTATCAGACTCTGGTGCTAGCCGATGTCAGCCCTAGTTGCTTAAAAGCATTATCACGTTTTTCTTCTTTTTCTTAAGCATCAGGGCTGAATGAAAAGCTCGACTCGGTGTTAGTTGACTTCGTAGCGCGAACAGATTCTCTTCCTATCTTCTTTTCTGCTCATCTTCTGTGCCCTTTCCCCTTCTCCCCTATGCTGAGAAACAAATCGGGTGGTTACTATGGTTCAGTGCTATGGCTCTCATTTCTCTTTAATTCTTTGAATAAGTGAGCCGCAATTGACCGTTTAATGAAGACTCATGTCAACGTGGACGCTAAGCTTTATTTCCCCCCCGGTTTCTGTTAGGAAAGAATGAGGTCACTGACCACAGATAGGAGAGAATGACGTTTCCTGGTCCGTACGTATCACTCGTTCACAATTAAAAGATGGCTACGCAAAAGGCTCGTAAGTGGTCCCGTGGTGCCCCCAAGACAACTTAGAAGCATTCTACATAGCCAGCCTCTGATTGCGAACGAGAGATCTGTACGGACCACAAAACGTCATTTCACGTTGACTATGATCAGTGATCTGCTTCTTTCTGAACCATGATTTTACCTGTCCAGCTCTAGACTACACCACAGCTTCCGCCAGGGGCGTTTGCGCAGTATGTCGCGCACTGTGCAGTGCACAACAAGCCTTTAAGCTGGGATGGTCGCTCACGCATGCAGGCAACGGAGCACTGAAGAGTATCCTGGACGTTCCGTGCGGCACGCCGGTGCATCTGCCCAACAAGCACACCGAGGACAGGCTCGTGGGAGGCACCGAGGCTGTGCCCCACTCGTGGCCCTGGCAAGTCAGCCTCGGCGAGGCCGAGTTCGAAGGGATGGGCCACTTCTGCGGAGGATCGCTCATCTCCAGCCAGTGGGTGCTCACCGCCGCGCACTGCTTGGAGGAGTGAGTGGACTATCTGCATCGAAGGGATGATTTTAAAGCGAAGCTTTCGCTGCCTCTTCCTTCGACTGCCGCAGCTTCTGCTGTCTTGCACACCACGTCGGGGGGTAGTTCAGACCGTGCATATACATGGAAGGAGCGTGGCAGAGAAGGAAGGCGACGCGAGAACCTCGTTTGCACCTTTCCCCCGCATCGCATGTGCGATGTGCCCTCTGATGTTCTCTAACTCTTAACATTAGCCTCTTGACAGCCGTAATTCTACGTGATCCCCGCAAAAGCATTGCGGAAACTGCAGCGCTTACCCTTAAACTAACGTGTAAGTCCTGTGGAGATGTAGATGGAATGGTAGAGAGGAGGCAGGCAGAAGGGGTAGAGAATGGGTAGAACCGGCACAGTCGCGAAACGAGTGAATAAACGCCTTGCAAATCTTCGCTCACAGTTTTCTTACACGGGCGAAGCGCGGGACAGGGAGAAGACGACCTGCGAATGTGAGGAAACACTACTACTATAGAGACGACAACGGTTGCGGGCAAACTGAAGGTACAGTACAGTACGCGTCTGCAACTTCTGAACATTACACACCATTGAAATTTGTCAAGCGGACAATTGACGCAAGGCGTGCAGACGCAAAGCTGCATTAAATCACTATTGGGTCTAGGCGTCACTGTAGAAGGAGTTGCATGTCATGTTAACTATTCTATGTCCGCCTCGGCATTGCTCGACGTCATCGGTTCGATGCCGACTAACTATCTCGACGAGAGTGAAATACAGAAACACTCATGCACTTGAATTTAGGTGCCCATTAAAGAACACAACGGTGTCAAAATTAACCCGGAGGACGCCATTGCGGTGCTTCATAATCTGATTGTTGCTTTGGCACGTAAAACCCCATAATTTTGCTAATAGATCTACCGCGATGCGATGTACCATGTGAAGCAATGAGAACGCTCAATCCTCTCATAGGTTATGAACAATAACGCGCAACAATGCCTGAAGCAAACACGTCTTCCTGCGTGTACTGTGTACTACGCCGACTAACTGCAGTGGTGCACGCAAGGTGACGTTTAAATCAACTCACCAGTCTCATATTGGACTAAACGTTGAAGAATGTAAACATCTGCCATCAGCATCATCGCCAATGATTGTCAATCAAAGCAAACAGCACAAAAAGCTTCGCTTAACTCCATTCCGACAGTGTGTGGGATCCGCAAAAATTTTTTTTTACGCTAATGAAGAAAACATCCCTCATAGCTTTGCGTTCCACTAATCATAGTCAAGGCAAATGGAGGTACGAGGTTTGCACGCATTACTGACGACAGAAATAGAGAATAGGTCAGGGAGAAATTCTGAAACGGAAGCTCGTTAAATAACACAAGAGGTTTAAAACATTCATGCAGAACCTCCTCTGGGAGTTGGCTAAGTATGCGTAAGCATTGCGCAACTTGCTCCTCTGCATGCAGCCCGGAGTGATTATCAATGCCACGAAACTTATCCTGCCTGTACAAACGACAGCGCTGCGGCAAGACAAACTGCTGCAGACGGTGGCACAAGGCGCCTTGGTGACGCAAGCGAAGCACTGGCAGGTGGCGGCGCCAGGTGCGCTCATGACGTTCCGATCATTATAAGGTTTTATCGCTCTTTCGCGCCTTATTCATACGCGTCGAACCATTGTGAACAGTGAAAAAACGTACTCCGGCAGCGGCTGCGTGTGGCAGCCGCCGTAACTGCGTATGGCACAGCGGACCATAACTTGAAAGCGATCTGCGATGCGGACAGAGTGCCCATTGTTCGGACGCTGTGTTCTTACCGCTTATTTGGCGTTGAAAAGGGACGAACGGGCCCGTATTTTGAAAGTGATCTGCGATGGGGCCAGAGTGCGGCGTGTAACGAGAGCTTCATGAGCGCTGTGTTCTTGCCGCTTCATTCGCGTTGAAGCGACAGCCGGCATGAAGGTAAAGTCGCTCGCTGCTGCAGGCTCTATTTTAAAAGCGATCGTCTTATGCGATGGATGGTCGGTTTTCTTGTTGTGTAAGCATAGAAATGTTGAGACATTTAATAATTCAAATGACTAACCTTTCCGGGATCATTTCTGATCTTTGTTCGCTCTCGCACGCACGGGGGGTTTGTGGAAAAAACTGAAGCACCGTGGTCGCAGACACCTTTATTACACCGCAGCTCTTAGGCACCCATTCCTGCGGCGAGCGTCGGCGTCGACGTTGTCCCGCGGCGTAACCGAGCGAACGAGCGAAGGATGAAAGAGCGAACGCGGGAGGCCGCAGGAGTAGCTGATTTGTGCTGTTGAAATGGATGGGGGTAAGCTAAGCCGACGCCACTAGACGTGACGAACTTCGCGCGAGTGTTATTAACGTGCTTTCTAGGCTTCAAAACGCTTCAAACTCCGCGGTGTAGCTGGAGGAACATGAGGCTATCCTCATGTTCTTCCAGCTACAGCTTCGAAGCGATCGCCGGCTTCGACCGGCTTCGAAGCAATCGCGACATCGTCATTCTTCCGACTGATGAAGAAAACGCAAACTGTTTTGCTTGATAGGCATGACTACAACAAAAAGATGCTGGCATTGGTAAGTGACGCCAATACCTATACTCGCCTGACGCGTGATCTCACAGGAAAACTGCAAAGGGACTTTCATAACCTTCTAGCTGACGACTTCCAGTTGGTCCCGCCCCTGCATAAATTAATATATTACCGACTACTTTGTCCCAACGGGTCTGCTCCTGCACTTTATGGCGTACCAAAGATACACAAGCAAGGTGTTCCTATGTGGCCCATTTTCGACTACATTCGGTCACCTCTGTACGAGCTTTCCATTTCCTACACCGGATCATTTCGCCACTGTTTGGAAAGAGCAGCAATCACGTACGCGATTCTGGCGACTTTATTGAAAACATACGGCACGTTGTTCCTGCTCATGATGATGTCATGATCTCATTTGATGTTAAGTCACTATCTTCAAGCGTTCCAGTAGAAGTGGCTGTAAAAACTTCTGCACCGCCGCCCTCGAAGCTGAGGAGTCGCTGCCCGACAGATCTCCAATTGACGTTCCAGACCTGTCTCGTTTCTTTAGGTTCTATTTGTCGAATGCATACTTCGTCTTCCAACAGACTTTTTACACCTGCAAAAGGATGGTATGGCTATGGGTGCATATATATAAGTTTCTGCAGCGAATCTGGCCATGGAGGAAGTCGGGTGTTTGCATCTTTGCCCCTTCTCCAAAGGTTTTCCTTGGATATGTAGATTATTGCTTCTGCATAATTCACAAGGATTCCCTCGCTGCCTTCACTGATCGTCTTAACAGCGTCGAACAGGCAATTCAGTTTACTGTCAAGCAAGAAGCATACAGTTGTGAACCAATTCTTGATGTTATTGTCAAGCGCGTTGACTCTGGCCTTTTTTTCAACGTCTACAGGAAGCCCACACATACAGGCCGGTACTTGCATTTTAACTGGGTAAATCCGCTTTCACCCAAAAACTCTGTTCCTGCTACGCTGTTCCAGCGAGCAAGAGCGGTTTTCATAAGATAGGAGGACTGCACGCGTGATTTGGGATCATCTGTGAAGATTTAAGAGCCTGCGGCTACCCTCCGTCGTTTTTGTCCACGGGAAGGAAAAAAAAGTGTCACTCCCAGAGAGAGACAGCGTTCTACGCCGTCTCCGAAGAAGCGAGCAGCTGCCATTCTATATGTCGCTGGAACAAGTGAGAACACCGCTCGTATCATGCGCAGGTATGACGTGAAAATTGTGCATGTGCCAACCCGCAAACTAAGAAAGGTTTTGGCAAATGCAAAAGACATATTGCCACAGGAAAATTTTCCCAGTGTATACTCTAAAAAAATTCCACACTTAATCTCACGCTAAGCTGCAAGTTTAAGCGTGGCGCGCGTGTAAATAAGGCGTTGATGACGTTTCAAGCACCACGTGACCGAAAATAATTGTGAAATTCCTTCATGTGAGCGTGACGACCTAAATGCCTACCATGAGTCTGTCTTGTGCGAGCGTGAGCGAGCCGCGAACACCCGAGAAACGCAAATCACACGCTTTACCTTCCGCGGAGCGCTCGCACGGGAATTTCGCATCACGCTTATAAAAATCCCAATAGAGGATCCGTGATATATCACGTGATCTGCGCAGAGCATGTAAGTTTATTTCGACCATCACGTCATACATGATGATGCAGGGGGACCGAAGTAAAAGCTGTCTTTCAACAGCTTGACATAGCAACCCTTATTTGGCAGTAGCATACAAAGTCACATAAAAAGAAGATAAACAAAATAAACACTGCTCACGGCGGTTACATTACACTACAGAACGATATATAAATATATTACATAAAGACTGCATCTGGTACGTAAATTAAAAAAAAGAATTGAGCCATGCACACACGGCAAAAAAAAGAAATGAAGGCTTTTAATGGTTTACACAATGCAATGACATGGCAAAGGCACTTTAACAGAAAAAAAACAGGAATAACATCGAGTAACACCATAATTCTGTAAAGCGATTTGGTTTTAGGTGTATAAAGAAATATCAAGAAAAAGTTTAGGAAAGAAAGTAAGCCAAGAGTGTCCGAAATGTGACATATTGAGGTGTTATATCCTGTCTCAATAGGTCATTAAGATGTTGTGGAAGCCGGTGTTCTAACGTTTGTAGCCCATATGTTCGAAATGCTTTAATTCCCCATATATCCTTCTTTATTGTGTTGTAGTTTTGTTCGCGCCTCCTCAGGCCTGAAAGAGTTTAAATAAAAGATGTTTTATTTAAATGTTCTTGTTTGAGCGTTCGGCTCAGGTGATAGTCATAGATTTTTGTTACTGGAACTATTTTGTGTTCTCAAAATATTTCTCTTGTATGATGCAACCTCGGTAATTTCTTAACAATTCGCATTGCTTTTCTTTGTAATACAAGTAATTTGCTCAGGTTGGCCTGTGTTGTACTTCCCCAGATAAGGCTACAATAGTTAAGGCGAGAATTAAATAGAGAGTAATAAACTAACATCATAACACAAGAGGGTAAGATTTCATGGTTGCAATAGAGCAGACCAACTATTTGTGATAATTTGGAAGTAATGTGGGCCACATGGTCGTCCCAGGACATCTGCCGGTTAAACGCAACGCCCACAGTATTAAACTGTGGTATCATTTCTAGCGGACAAGATCTAAAGTATATTTGTTTTGTCAGAGTAACTTGTTTATCCTTGGCCCGAAAAACAACTGCTTTTGTTTTGCTCACATTAATTTGCAATGCATTTTTTGTGTCCATTTTTCTAGGTGTTTGAGCATGCAGTTTGCTGAATCCATTAGATCATTGGCATTTTCGCCGGATAAGAATATGCTCGTATCATATGCGTATATGATAGATTTTGCGAGGGGAAATACGTTGACGATGTCATAGATATAAAAATTGAAGAGAAATGGACCGAGTATACTTCCTTGCGCAACACCGCAGCGGACAGGGAGAGTTTTGGTGATGAAGCTATTTACGCTTACAGCTTGTCGGCGATATTCCAGATACGATTTGACTATGAATGCTGCGTGCCCGCGATAACCGTATCGTTCAAGCTTCCGGAGAAATAATTCATGATTTATTAGGTAAAACGCTTTCGTAAAATCAATGAAAATACCCAAAACTATACTGTTCTGTTCAATGTGCTTTAATACATATTCCTTCTGTTCTAAGAGTGCGAATTCTGTTGAAAGGTGCTTTCTAAACCCATATTGTGATTTGGTGAGTATATAATGTTTGGATTCAAATTCTGTAAACTGTTTGTGAAGAGCTTTTTCTAATACCTTTGAGAATATTGGAAGTATGGATATTGGGCGGTAATTGCCTAACTGGTTCCTATCTCCCTTCTTGAAAAGTACAGAACAGCGGGCAACTGGCATTCCATGAGGAAATACAGCATTTGCAATACAGAGATAAAGGACGTGAGTGATGTAGGGCAAAATAATATCCAGAATTGATTTTATAGGCCGTATTTGTAGTCCATCTATATCACGGGAGGTACTATTTTTGAGCTCTGTGAAAATTGTCACTACTTCAACTTCAGTCACAAGTGTAAGATATATCGTTTTGTCCAACAGTGGGACGTCATTTAAGTCGTTATCCACGTCTCTGTCATAAGAAAGACCAAGGAAATATTTATTAAACTCGTACGCTAGATTTTGGTCGGGCACCTGGGTACCATTTAATTTCAGTGATGGAATTGGCAGGGATAATGTGCGAGGGATAACAACACTCTGCGTCTTCTCATTGCCCTGCGGGGAATGCGAAACTTTTCTTGGGGAGGCTATTGGTGACCGTGGTGTTTTGAAGACTGCGCTCGGCCATTATTGGTGTGGATTTTCCGGCGGACTGCCACGATCGACTTTCGTACATTGCAGCACAGAGCTTCCGGTCTAATTGTCAGGGTGGATGTGTATCGCCATGCTCACTTCTACAGACATTCATGGCATACAACGGGTTGGTGTGTGTATACATTGTGCACTGTGCCGAGTTCACGAGAAAGAATTCACCGCGTCTCACCGCTCCAGAGCAGCATTTCCACATGGATAATGTTTGTGTAGCGGTCCCTCACCTGCCCTTCATGGACTATTGAAATGTACAGGTAAGAACATTAGTCACGGTTCGTTTTTATTCCATAGCGGCTAACTGCCAATTCGTCGTGCTTTCGGGTATGTGCTTTTATGATGAGCTGGGCAAAATTTGCCGTAATGGCACATTTATTGCAAAACGAGAAGCTCTTCCTCGAGCAGTAGCGTTGATTTAAATAGAGAGCAGTCAGCCTCATGCTTTTTTAACCAGATTTAGCATTGCGCTGTTGAATTCCTCTGAATTGTGCAGTTTATGGTGCTGAAGTACCAAATTCCCACGAGTTTTGCTGCTTTTATTTTACAGTCGCCAGCTCACTGTTCTAGCATTTCTTACACGGGCGAAGCGCGTGTAAGAAATCTCCCAACTCCCAGCTCAACACCCTCGGTGTTGAGCTGGGAGTTGCCACTCTGCATTCTGCACCCTGCCTATGATTTAGAACTCTGTTGCTGGCGCATCAATGTGGTACGCCGTGTATGCCATATAGTTGCCGCGTATGCCACTCATAGCATACCGCTGCCTATAAAGAGGAAAATTCATAATTTTGTGAGCTATGTGTCGACTGACAGTAACCTGCACCTCCGAAGCGCCTTATGCGAGGTTGCAACCTCAGGTGCTACTTAATTTGCAGCCTCAATTGCACTCTCAATTAGGATATAGATCCAGTCTGGCTCCACATATTTTACATTTCGGGCTTTAAAGAGAGTGTGGCGACACACTCTGCGCATATTTCCGCGCAGCCTCCACCTTGTTATCATCCGGCCCAGCGTAGCACGGCTACACGCTGGACTGCGTTACCGATAAAACGCAGCTCTACCGCTGCGTCACTCGAGGTATGCGTCACCGGCGGTGGCTACAAAAACAGGCTGCCCGGCTAGCAAGAGTTGCTTTTCTTCCATCCGCTACCGAGCCGAGGGTAGCGTTGGTATGCTCGTGCGCTTCTATCGCTGATCGAATGAACAGTTGTTACGTCTTTATGTTGGGATTCGTCCTTCAGCAGACACATCCCACATCTGGCAACACGGACAACGGACAATAACGCATCGCCATGGATGAGCAAGACGCCCTTCAACGGCAGCTAGAGCTTCTCCAGAGGCAGCTTCACATGCAGCAGGAGGTGATCCAGAAGCAAGAACAACAGCTTCAGGAACAGCACGGCCAACTCAATGATTCCGTGCAGCAGCATCCTGGCAACGCCTCCGCAGCCCTGGCCGCGCCTGCCTGCTCCGCCGAGGACGTCATAATCCCGGTAGACGGCATCCCGCACGCTGCCCCGCACGGCGTCTGGCGTGTCGCTGCCAAGCTTCCGCCGTATTGAGCCGACTCGCCCGACGTATGGTTCGCCCAAGTTGAGACCCAATTCTCCCTCACGCACATCACGCAAGACCGGACCCGCTAAGATTATATCGCCGCCCACCTCGATGCCCGCTACGCCAACGAGGTTCGCGACATTCTTGCCAACTCACCAGCGGCCAATCTTTACGAACACCTCAAGATTGAACTCATCCGCCACCCGTCACTTTTGGAAGACCAGAAGGTGCAACTTGCGTGCTCTCGCGGGTAGCATGGAAGTCCAGGATTCCTTACTGCGAGCCCTTTGGCTTCAACGACTTCCACCGCTCGTCCAGGCAATTCTGCAGGCTCAGCTCACGCTATCTCTCGACCAACTTGCCAGGATCGCTCATCGCATCATCGAGGTCTCTTTGCCGCAGTTGTCGCCCACCGTCGAGGCTGTCGCCGCACCGCTGAACACCACAGAGCTGGCGCGCCGTATCGACGATATAAATTGACAGCTCAGCTCCATTCAACGACGACTGGATCAACACTTGCCGACGCGCCATTCGCAAAGCCGTGGCCATAACACCACCCCGTCGCAGCAACCTGGTGACGATGACCGGTGCTACTACCATCGACGCTTCGGGAACAGATCACGGCTATGTCGAACACCCTACTCCACTGGACATAAGGGAAAAAATGCCAACGGCAGCTCGTAGGCACGGCTGCGAGCTGCCAACCTGGAGGCCGTCGCATCTCCGTCACCGGCCAAATTACAAAGCAGCGGTTCGTTGTTGACAGCGGTTCCGACATTTGCTGCTACCCATGAGCGTGTACCCGTCCTCCTACGTCTTTCGAGCTCAGCCCGGCAAACCGGTCCACAATCAAGAGTTACTGCTCGCTCCGTCTGCACGTCCGCCTTAAAAACCTGCGCCGTGACGTTCATTGGAATTTCGTCATCGCCGACGTCATCGAGTTAATCATCGGCTCAGACTTTCTGGTGCACTAAAACCACCTTCCAGACTGCCGCCACGACCGTCTCATCAACGCGACAACGGGACATTCTTCGCCAAGACAGCGAACCACTACCCTAGAGACAAGCATCAAAGTACTTGGTGTTGATAATCATTCGCTGTACCCCGCCATCCTCTCCAAATTTCCCGGTTTGACGCGCCCTAGCTGGTTGCCACGTGATGTGCAGCACACCACTGTGCACTACATGTGGACCATTCCAGGCCCCCCGGTTTTCTGCACACCTGTCGTCTTGCCTCGTGCCACATGCGCATAGCCAAAGCAGAATTCGAAGCCATGCTCTGTAAGGGAATCGCCTGCCGCTCCGACGGCCCATGGGCCTCGCCACTTCACCTTGTCCCGAAGAAGACCCAAGGCTGTGGGGACTACCGTGCCCACAATGCCCGCACCATTCCGGACAGGTACGCCGTTCACCACATACAGGACTTCGCCCATCGCATTTATGGCTGCCACGTTTTCTCCGTGCTATAGACTTGGTGACGGAATACACTCAGATACCCGTCAATCCGGACGAAGTCCCAAAAACTGCAATCATTACCCCTTTCGGCTTGTTCGAGTTTCCCTTCATGAGCTTTGGCCTGAGGAACGCTGGACAAACCTTTCAACGCTTCATCGACGAAGTCGTTCGCGGCCTCGACTTCTGCTTCGCCTGTCTTGAGGACATATTAGCCATTTCCGGTAATGCCGACGAACACCACAATCGCCTTCGTCTACTTTTCCAAAGCCTCGATGACCACGGCCTACTCGTCAATGTCCCAAAGAGCACGCTCGGTGCTTCAGTCTTCAAATTAACTCGGCTATGAAGTTTCATCAGTGGGGACTCGACCTTTGCCTCAACGCATCTCAGACCTGTAAAATTACCTTCAACCCACCACCGCTAAAGACCTTCACCGTTTCCTCGGCATGCTGAACCTTTACAGGCGTTTCTTGCCTCACGCAGCCGTCTACCAGGCTCTCCTCCATGATTCCTTGGCTGGTCTACGAGGAAACGAACCCGTCACGTGGCCACCGGCTTTAACGCAACTTTTCGAAGAAAGCAAAGCTGCTCTCTTCACCACCACACTACTCTCCCATCCCGTGCCAGACGCTCCCTTGGGGCTCTTCACGGACGCCTCTAGCTTCGCCGTCGGCGCCGTCTCTATGCAACGCGTACACAACACCTGGCATTCCTTGGCGTTCTTCTCCAAAAAACTCTCAGCTCGGAAAACGACCCCTTCTGCAGCCAGTCCCACCTACGAAACCTCGTCAAGTTCGCCAGTTTACTACATAGAACTTCTGGCGATATACGAAGCAGTTCAACATTTCCGCCACATTCTCGAAGCACAGCGCTGCACTATCTACCCCGACTATAAACCTCTGACCTACGACTTCTCTCAACGCCGCGACGAACTCCCGCCGGTCCAGCAGAACCAGCTCTCCTTTATTGTCCAGTTTACCACCGACATCCAACATGTAAGCGGGAAGGACAACGTGGTCGCTGACGCGCTTTCACGTGTTGCAACTATCAGCTCTTCGCAGGTAGCAGCTGACGTCCTCGCCGAGGCTCAAACTACGGACGTCGAACTGCAGGAACTTCTTAAGGGCAGGTCCTCACTACAGCTGCAACAAGTCCCCATACCTGGATCAACAACGACTATCTACTGCGGCATGTCAACAGCACGAATCAGGTTTTACTTGCCCCTTTCCCATCGCCATGGCCTCTTCAACCAGGTGCATGATCTCAGCCATCCCGGCATACGCGCCTCTACACGCCTCGTGGCCGTCCGCTGTGTCTGGCCCTCCATGCAGCGGGATTGCCGCACCTGAGTGCGCTCCTGCATTCAATGCCAGCGCGCTAAAGTCACCAGGCATGTCACTTCACCGCTCGGAGCATTCCCTCAGGCCACTGGTGGGTTTCAACACGTCCACCTTGATATCATAGGGCCCTTTCCCTCAGCTGGACCCTATCCCTACTGCCTAATCGCCATCGATCGGTATACTCACGCCCTCAGGCGTGACCCCTCGAGGGAATCACCACGGAACACGTCGCTTTGGCCTTCTTCCGGCTGGATTGCTCGCTTCGGGCCCCCTCGCCGCGTCACTACCGACAAAGGATGACAGTTCGAATCGCACCTTCTCAGGCTCCTCGGGCTCACGATCGGGTTTGAGTGGTCGAGTACCACCAGCTACCACCGCTGCGCCAACGGGATGATAGAGCACTTCCACCGACAGTTCAAAGGTGCCATCATGCGCCACCCGGACTCAACCTGGCTCGAAGCCATCCCAGCCGTTGCCCTATGTCTTTGCGCCACCTTCAAGCCGGACATTGAGGCTACACCCGCAGAGCTCGTCTACGGAGAACCACTCCGTCTACCAGGCGAATTTCTTGCTGCACCACCATCCACCACCGCGACATCAGATCCCACTGATTTGTCGCTCAGCTCCGACGCACCATCGCTCCTCCGCGCGTCACCTGCAGCTCACCACTGTAAGACTGACCTATTCGTCTTCAAGGATCCTGCAGCGTGCACGCACACCTTTCCCCGCGACGACACCGTCCGCAGGCCTTTCCAGCCACCTTACAGCGGGCCCTACCCAGTTCTCCGTCGTGACGACAAAACCTTCGCCCTGCGCGTCAACGCGAACGACGTCCGCGTCTCTATCGACCCGCTGCAGCCAGCCTACATCGATTCCGCCGAACCAGGAAATGCCATTGTACCCACAGGCGTCCATCCACGACCCCAGACATCGCAGCCTGCTTCTGTCACTACACGCTATAGACTTCGGATGCGCTGCACGGATTTTTACAAGCCCTGAGAGCTCTCCAATCCGCGGGAGGGGGTGGTGTGATGTGACAAGACATTCGGCGCATATTTCCGCGCAGCCTCCGCCTTGTTATCATCCGCCCCATCGTAACGCGGCTACACGCTGGACTGCGTTGCCGATAAAACACAGCACCACCGCTGCGTCACCCGAGGTATGCGTCACCAACGGTGCCTACAAAAACAGGCTGCCCGGCTGGGAGTTACTTTTCTTCCTTCCGCTACCGAGAGGAGCATAGCCTTGGTATGCTCGCCCGCTGCCATCGCTGATCGAATAAACATTTGTAACGCTTTTATGTCGGGATTCGTCCTTCAGCAGACACGACATCCCACAAGAGGAAATATGACTGTTTTCAATGAACACGAATGTAGTCTGCTCTTTGGAGCTCTTGATTTCGAGCTGCAAACCCATCTATGCCCGCAGTGAGAGTTCACGTGTGATAAGTTCACGCAGAATGTGACTCTTGTCAAAATTGCCATTGTGATTGGGTTGGGAATTAAGCGTAACTATGTTTTTCTACCTAACGTTTGCTTACATATTAAGAGTTTTATCGAAAGCGTTGCCAGTTGTGTTGGAACCAATGGAAACTGTGTCCGTTTGACCAACACGGGCTTGAGGTTCTTGCCCTTCGTGTGGAAAGTCATCCCTATGGGAGTAATTGGGACCCAGTCAGCGTGATGTTTACGACCAATTTTCTGCTGGCGTACTTTGCTTTGGCCACTTTTCCAACGTTTTCTGGACACCAGAGCCAAACTCTAATCACGGCATCGTCTACATCATCGTCTCGCAAGATTCCCACCATACCGTTGACCAAGCCGTCAGTCACGTCCACGTTCTTTAGAAGCATGTAGGGTTTGTCATAGCATAATGCTACGGACAACGGCAGGTTTCTGCTCTCTACCCGGCTTAGTTCCTGCATCTTGTGTACGGCTTCGCGTTTCTCTTGTGTAGACCTGTGTCCTTGCACGGCATCTCTAGTGGTGTTTACAACCCTCTTGAGGCTCCCTTCACCTACGCACATGATTGAATAATTGAATGCTTTATTTTTCAACTGACCTAATACAGTGCCTGCTAGAGGGGCAGAGGCTAAAGGCTTAAAAATGCTTGACAAAGGCCTCTGACCCTATTTTATAGGCATCGACGTCTTTGTTGCTAAAGTAGAGTCTAACCGCGTCGGCGAAGTTTGCCGAAGCTCTTCTTCCGTCAGCTCTTGGTCGTTTCCAATCTTGGTGAGAAGCCCCAAGAAGAAGCCGTCGCTTTGGCGAACCACTTCAGTCAGTGGATAGTACTTTAAGTTGTGCCACGTCAGGGCTCCCGTGCTATATACACAGCCATGCGCATTTGGCCGTTTGTACACTTCAATAGCCCAAACGGGCGGTAACTGTCTCATGCCACCGCACATGATCATGTCGAGGCCTCCAAAGGGATCACGCATGTGGGTGGGCCTAATCTCCCTAAGCCGTTGATCGACTTGTCAAAGAACGTCAGACGAAAGCATACTCACTTCGTCAATGAGTATTCACTTGACGTCCCTGAAGAGTATGCGGAACGTGTTCAGGTCCACAAAGAAGAGACCCTTGTCTTCACCCCTACGTTTAGTCAAGGCGATCTTGAAGGCAGAGTGTACGGTTGCGCCGTTCAAGGCAACTGCCGCCTTTCCAGTCGCGGCACAGGCCATATAGGCCTGTGCCGCTATTCTCACTATCGTAGCTAATGCGTCGGCTTTTGCAGTATCTGTTGTAAACGTTCATCACTAGTCCGAGCGTATACGTTTTACTGCATCCGGCAGGGCCAGTGAAGATCTGTAACTGCTTGGGCTCTGGGTTGGTCACAGGGTTAATGACTTCCCTAATTAGTAAGAATTGTTGTTCGTTAACCGTGCTCATCCTCATGTAGAATAATTGCGAAGGCATGAATCGCCCCGGCATCGCACTCCAGGGCAATGCGAGTGGACCACCGAAGTAGCTGGGTCTGGCTGTTCTGGAAGTAAGTCTGTGTTTTGACCAGTGTTGGTACTATGTCCGGGTGCGAAGCACCAGCGACGCCATCTTGGAGCTCGAGCACAGGCTTAGGTTCAACGGCTTCTGCCTGTCTAATCTCTTCGCAGGCAAAGAGTAATTCTGGGACAGTTACGCCACTGGTGTATTTCCACTTAATGGCCACGATCCTTTTTCTGTTTTCGTCGAAGAGTCGTTCAAACGCATTGCCATCCAGTATGTCATTTATTTTATTATTTATTTAGAAAATACTACAGGCCTTGTAGTGGCCCTTGCAGGAGGGGCAGAAGTACAGAAAATAGCAACACAAGGAAATGCAAGAGTACGTGAGTAGCAAAACAGGAATAACAACAATTAAATACATTGGAATGATTGCAGGAAAATAAAAAATAAACAATTTCAGAAACACTGCAACAAAACAAGATAAAAAGAAGCAAACAACAATTTTCAACTGTCGCATGTTCAGCTGTCAACGCATTCAATGCTGTCACTGTTAATAAGAAGCGATATGGGCAAGTTCTTCCATTCGGTTATTGTGCGAGGAAACAAGGAATATTTAAAGCTGTTGGTCCTGGAAAATACGGAGTTAATGATTTGGCATGCCGGTGCCTTGTTAATCGCCCTGTTAGTGGTTGTATGTATTGCTGCGGATTAAGAAATAGCTGATTATTCTGAAGCAGATAGAGGAACTTAATCCTTTGAATTTTCCTTCGCAATTTTAGTGTTTGTATATTATTACGATATCATCGAGCGACGCTCAAGAGACGAGCCGCCGCGAGAACGACGAAGAAGTTGGTCGGTGCCCTTGGCACGAGCGAGTGTCAGCCTGGCTTCCTGGCTCCAGTGTAAAGAGCGTGTAAATAGCATCTTTCGTCTGTGCTTTTCCACACGTAACATTTCTGGTGGAGGTAAGCGATCTCCGTCCTCACCACGGAACTCCGAAGTGGTCTTCACACCGAGCTTGTCACCATGCCTCCCGGCGACGAGCCCGCCTCGGTAACGTCTTCGGCTTGTCCGGCTGCTCCAATCGTCACGGTTGCCCCACATCGCGACCCAGATGTGTTCTCTGGCCTGGAGGGACAGGATGTCGACGACTGGATCAAGCTGTATGAACACGCCAGTGCTAAGAACAGGCGGGACCCAACGATTATGCTCCCCAATGTCATGTTTCAACTCGGTGGCACCCCACGCGTGTGGCACCAAACGCATGATGACGAAATAATCAGTTGGGACCACGGTGTACGAATATACTGAGGTGTTGACACTGCGCCCGCCGGCGCGTCCATAGTATGTTCGGCCGCGGCGGGGCGCACCCTGTAGTTCTAATGTGAGACGACAGGTGGCACCTCGACCAGCGGGCTCAGATCAGTAGGCTGGCGCCTTGTGATTCCACTGCCGACGCTCGATTTTCGAGTTTATTAGCGTGAGTATAACTGAAAGCGCTAAGAAAATGGTTTACATGTAATAAAGTCATGCGTGTGTCAGGCCTAATGCTTTACTGATACGAAAGTATCTGCTGTACAGCGGTTAATGATGTCATGCGGATCACGAAGCACTTAAAGCCCATTTCCCAAGACGCGGTGTCGCTTGTTGCCTGTGTCAGGCCGTGGGAACGGGCGAAGAAGCACAGCGATTTCGCATCTAAGTTCTGTAGCGCAGCCGCGTGGCAGCAGCTGAAGTGCACGGGGTTTTTGTCTCTTCGAAAACACGTTGGGCATGTCCGGCGCCGAGGGCACCGGCTGCACACAGTGGCACCGCTCGCTACTGTTGAATTGGCTCTTAACGGACACCATCACATTCCCAGTCCTCTACACAGATAAGGCTGTCGAGTTTCTGCTTCACCGCATCTACGAAGTCATTTGCTGATGTGACATTGTTCGGGTTTATAAGGGCCCTGAAATCAGATATGTCTAGTAGCAGCTTCTCTCCCTTAACTACTCTGCAGTTGCCAAATTTAGGAGGCTTGAGGAGGCTGTAAATGTATAATGTCTGCTACAGCTGCAAGAAAGTAGGCATTGACGGGTGGTCATTCTGGCTTCCAGCCAATCTTACCTTACCAAAGAAACGTTCAATTGGATCTTTATTCATCTTGCTTGTCAAGACATATTTAAAATTGTAATCGAGCAGGAGAGCATTGCAAACTTCTTTTGTAGATTTTCAAGTGACGCGAAGGTCCTCAGATGTGCTCTTGGTGAGGAACATGTCTTTTGTTATCAAGCCTAACTGAAGTTGCTTCTCCCAGCATATTGAAGATGATGTCGCTTAGCCGCTGGCTCCAAGGCTATTTCCGAGTGCACAGGTGTCGCAGCGGGCAAAGAAGCTTACCGGTTGCTGCGTCGCGCTCTTGCCGTCGACTTTCGGCTGACGTCGCTTGGGTGCTCGCCCAGGAGGTTCCCTTTTAAAAGGCTGCTTTCGAGGTCTGTTTGGCCGTGTGAAGTACTTTGGGCAATTTGGAAATAAGGTAGGAACTGCGTGTTTAGACAGTACACGCCTCTTTTCGTCGCTAAGCAGCACTTTTCCATTGAGCTTCGCGTAATATGTCCGGGATATCACGTCCTCTGAAAAATCCTTTGCGCAGACATATGGTCGGTAGGTGTCAAAGTGCGGTCTGCCCTCGGAATCGCACAAGCCACTGCTCCAAACGAACATTGTCGGACGGAGCATTGAATAGGGGCACACGCTCCGTGCAAGTTCGGTAGCGCGAATTGCAGTTCGGGACGGAACACTGTCTTCCCATTGCAAACACGTCTAAAAAAAAAGCGCTGCCACTTTCTTCTGCGCAATGCCCACCAGAGGTGAGCCTCTATGGCGAGGAAAGCCAAACACAAGGCCATCAAACACGGAAATGAAAAGACGTGTTCAAAACACCAAGGGAGTGCAGCCGCACCAGCAAAAACTGCGAGGTAGCGCAGCACGCGCGTGGCAGCTCGCCACGATTTGGGACCGCATTTCACAACGCCCTCTACGTCGGCTGTGACCACGCCCCATCTCCTGGCTCGCTACCCCCGAACATACTGTGGCCGCGAGCGGGCGGCGCTTTCGCACGCTGCGAGGGGAGAGTGTCAACACTTCTCTGTATATTTCTTACACCGTGGTTGGGACAGTTTCAAAGTAAAGCTACTGGAACTGTTCAGCGACCCCATTGGGCGCAAGGCTGCCGCGAGAAAGGCTCTTGCGTCTCGTGTTCAGTCATCTACAGAGCCATACGTTTCCTACATCCTCGACGTCTTGGCTCTATGCCGTAAAGCTGACGATAATATGTCCGAAGCAGATAAAGTGGCACATGTGCCAAAAGGCATCGCCGACGACGCTTTCAATTTTCTTGTTTTCGGCAACGTCACGACTATCGACGCCATTATAAAAGAATGCCGTCGCCTTGAACAGGCTAAGAGCCGCCGTATCTCACACCACATTGCGCGGCTGCCTAACTGCTGCTACGTCAACATGTGAGGGTCGACCGCGTCAAACCACCACCTGTGACAACGTCACCAGTATTGTTCACCGCGAACTGGAGGCCGCCTGTTCGCCAGCCTTCTCCACGACGCCTCCCGATCGGCCAGCAACCACCATTGCGATGATTCAGGCCGTCGTCAGACAGGCATTTGAAAACATGGGTCTGAACACCATGTGTTCCACGTCTCGACCCAGCGTTCCCCAGTTATTTAGCGGCCCTCCTCATGCGCGGCACTCCTTTCCTGCCACATCTCACCACAACCCGTCCGAATTACGCACCCCTGATGACAGGCCGATCTCCTTCCGCTGCTGTCGCATCGGCCACGTCACCCGTCACTGCCGAAACCGATGGCCACCACCTCCTCGGACTTACGCCGCCACTTATTCCCGCACCTTTGGACGTTCTGTACCCTATGCCACCCGCCATGAACCCACTACCGCTGATGTCCTTGCTCCGAACCTTCGCTACAGCCGCTCGACGCCACCGGTCTCGTTCGCCCCAAGCCCGCCGCTTCTCTTCGCCACCTATCGCCTCCCGGACCCAGCCGGAAAACTAGGCACTGCAGCTTCTGGAGGTGAAGCTGCGTTGTCGACCCTGCCCTCAAATCCTCTGCTCATGTTACCTCCTAACCGAAACCTTCTTGACGTTGACGTTAAGCTATCCTGTCACGGCACTCATCGATACAGGAGCACATCTTTCTATTATGAGTGCTGCCTTCCTACGACGACTGAACAAGCTCCTCACCCCAGCGTTGGCACGTGTCGTCCGCGTTGCGGATGGCGGTACGTGCCTATCATCGGCATGTGTACGGCACGTGTCAGCATCGCCGGCCGCCACACTCCT
Source organism: Dermacentor albipictus (assembly GCF_038994185.2). Lineage (NCBI taxonomy): Eukaryota > Metazoa > Arthropoda > Arachnida > Ixodida > Ixodidae > Dermacentor > Dermacentor albipictus. The sequence goes on along the minus strand of NW_027225570.1, from coordinate 5,661,704 downwards.
GTCCTCTTCACCGTAATTGCTCATTGCCCCCACGACCTCATTCTCGGCCTCGATTTTCTCTCCGCCCATTCTGCTTTATTGACTGCTCTTCCAGTACCCTTCGCCTTGAGTTGCCGATGCTCACAGAACCTTCTGATGCACCCCACTGCCCCTTACGCTCCACCGGCTTTCTTCGCCTGCCGCCGAAGTCCATAGCCCACATTGAACTGTTGTCTTTCCCGCCAGTTCCTGATGGCGAGTACCTCGTCACTCCTCTACCCGACATCCCAATACAGTATGACGTCACCGTGCCTCACAGTATACTTACTATTACTGCGAACCACATTCGCATGCCTGTCTGTAACTTTGGATTAGCAAAGCAAATTCTACCGCAAGGCTCATTGATGCCACCATTGATTGTCTCGGCAACCAATACGTGGCAGCGTTATCGACCGATGGTTCTCGAGAGCTTAGCATGTCCCTCGCGCTAGCCTAGGGCGTCGATCCCAACATAAAGAAAATGGTTACGACGGACCTGTAGTCTACGCTGGCTGAAGATCTTTGCGAAGCACTATCAACCTACCACGATATTTTCGACTTCGACGATCGCCCTTTAGGCTAAACGCTCGCGGTGAAACATCGGATTCTTACTGGCGATGCTGCGCCTATTCACCGACGACCGTATCGAGTTTCTGTGTCAGAACGCCAAGTAATTCAAGATGAAGTGAACAAAATGCTCGGTAAAAACATCATTGAGCCTTCATCGAGTCCCTGGGCGTCACCTCTGGTGTTGGTTAAGAAGGACGGCACGTGGCGCTTCTGTGTAGACTACTGTCATCTGAACAGCATTTAAAGAAGGACGTCTACCCACTCCCACGTATAGACGACGCCCTTGACTGCCTGCACGGTTCCAGCTATTTCTCGTCTATTGATCTTCGTTCGGGATATTGGCAGATTTCTGTTGACGACATGGACAGAGAAAAAACCGCGTTCATCACACCCGGTGGCCTATACCAATTTAAAGTAATGCCATTTGGATTATACAACGCCCCTGCCACCTTTGAGCGTATGATGGACTCCTTGCTCCAAGGTTTCAAATGGTCCACATGCCTCTGCTACCTCGACGACGTCATCGTCTTCTCGCCTGCGTTCGACACTCACCTTGAGCGTCTCACAGCTATACTTGATGTATTTCGAAAGGCGAAGCTGCAACTTAACTCGTCCAAATGTCGTTTCGGCCGCCGCCACATTACTGTTCTGGGCCACCTCGTTGATGCTTGCGGAGTACAGCCTAATCCCGAGAAAACTCGCGCTGTCCGAGAGTTTCCGGTTCCGAAGACAGCCGCAGACGTTCGAAGTTTTGTAGGGCTGTGCTCGTACTTTCGTCGTTTTGTTCCAGATTTTGCGACAATTGCTAGGCCTCTAACTAATCTTTTGAAGAAAGGCGTACAATTCTCGTGGGGTACTATATATACAGAAGCCGCCGCCTTCTCTCGTCTCGTCACTCTTCTAACCTCACCACCCGTTCTCGCCCACTTCGACCCTGATGCCCCTACAGAATTACGTACAGATGCCAGCGGTCATGGCGTAGGTGCCGTCTTAGCCCAGCATCAGCGCAGCAAGGATCTCGTTATTGCTTACGCGAGCCGCCTCCTAGCACCATCGGAGCGCAACTATTCTATTACGGAACGCGAATGCCTTGCTGTTGTCTAGGCGGTTGCGAAGTTCCGTCCTTACCTTTACGGTCGCCCTTTTTCCGTAGTCACTGAGCATCATACTCTCTGCTGGCTCTCATCGCTAAAAGATCCTACAGGCCGGCTTGGTCAATGGGCTTTGAGGCTACAGGAATTTTCATATTCTGTGGTGTACAAGTTTGGCCACCTGCACCAAGACGCTGACAGTTTGTCGCGTTACCCTGTTGACGACTCTGACTCCTCCAATACAGCCAGTGCTTCTTGCGCATTCTCTGTATCCCAGCTGCTTCATTTCGCCGATGGGCAGCGCCGTGACGCCTACATCAGAGCACTCATCGACCGTTTTGAACACTCTCCGGCCGATGCTGCTCTACGCCTCTTCGTCCTCCGCGACGGTACTCTGCACCGTCGTAACCTTCATCCAGACGGCTCGGAGTTCCTGCTTGTAATACCTAAACATCTCCACTCCACCATTCTAGAAGAGCTTCACGACGCACGAACGGTAGGACACCTCGGCGTATCTCGAACCTACGACCGTGTACGTCACCGTTTTTTCTGCCCTGGCCTTCCCCATTCCGTACGACGTTACGTCGCCGCTTGTGAACTTTGCCAACGACGCAAGAAGCCGTCCCAGCTCCCCGCTGTTTACCTGCAGCCGCTCGACATCCCTGCCGAGCCCTTCCATCGTGTCGGCGTTACGGTGGAAAACCCCTTCCTAAAGGCATGTTGTACCGATGTGATGATGCTGTTGTCACCTAAGAATTGTTTTATCTGGTGAGCTATACTATGTTCCAATAGTTTGCAGCAAGATGAAGTAAGGGGAATCGATCGATAGTTCGTTATTAATGTCCCTTTGCCTTTTTTAAGCACCGGTACAACCCGAGCCGATAAAGGGTGGCGGGAGATAAAGATACACTAAATATGTCCACTAGAAAACGTGCAATATTTTCTGCATAGCGGCACAAAAAAGCATTTGGGATGTAATCCGGTTCTGGTAATGATTTAGTTTTTAAATTTAGCAGCATAGAAACCACACCAGTCGTCGATATAACAGCAGGATCAACATAACAAGGGGTACGGCTGAAGGGTACATGGTTCGAGATACTTGAAAATACGCTGCGAAAAAATTGATTAAACGGTTCCGTTATACACCGCTTCCCAGTAACCGTTACACCGTTGTGAACAAGGCAGTCAATGGGTTTCCTTGTGCTAGCTACATGGTTCTAGAATTTTTCTGGCGCACTGGGCATAAAGTGAAGCAGGGTATATTGAAAATACCGTTACGTAGTCTTGAATACAGCCCGATTCAAGCCCTCTTGAATGTTCTGGATTTCAGTCCAAAGGGCATGCCGTCGCTTTAGCCTTGCTAGTTTTCGTTTAAGTTTCAGTACTTTTCGTGTAACCCACGGATTACGTTTGGACTTCTTTTTAACTTTGTTTGGAATAAAATTATCGAGGCAGAAATGGCACATTTCCTTGAACTTATTCCAGAGCACCACGACGTCATTCCCATCAAAGTCGCTCAGCCTGTGATCTAAATAGCCCAAAACAATTTAATCTCTGGCATGGCAAAAGTCCTTTACAATCACTGTTTTATCAAGGGCAATATCGCAACGTTCCATGGGACATGAAAAGTAGACAAGTTCATGATCCGAAATACCTTTTCCTAGAGAGGTGCCAAATTTTCAGTAGAGCGACTAATAAAAATAAGATCAAGCATAGTTTCACTATCTCCTTGTAAGCGCGCCGGCTGTGTCACAATTTGTTGCAAGTTATTAGTTAGCATAATATCAAACAAGTAATCGCTCATTCCGATCGTAACTGTAAGCAGCATGATCCCAGTTAACACCAGGAAGATTGAAGTCACCAACGAGAAGTATTTTATCCTAAGAAAAAGTCGACATATGCTCATAAAGGACATTTAGGAACTGAGTAGGTGACTCAGGTGCGCGATAAACAGGGAATAATAAAAAGGATCGCCCCCAACGGCGAAGGTTTAGGCTGATACATTCGTGATTTTCGATCTGCCGAAGTAGAAAAGCAGGTATGCTATGTTTGACTAGTACAGCTACACCGCCTCCTCTGGAAGGCCTGTCACGTCGAAATACTTGATAAGAAGGTGCGAAAACGCTTGTGCTATCAACGTCATCGCGCAGCCAAGTCTCAGTAATCACAACAACATGTGGATCGTAACTTAAAAGGGCAGCCTCAAGCTGGGCACTTTTGTTCACTACGTTCCGCACGTTTATGTTTAAAACCAGTAGATTCTTAGTAGTCGAACTAATTCATTGAGGGGTGGATGAGCTTTGACGAGTATTTAATTCTATTCTGTCTATTCTGGAGTTATTATTTTCGTCCCACATAAACAATTGTCCATCGACTCGTAGCTTATCATTGATAAGTTTTACTTTCTTGCCTAGTTATTTTTCGCTTTTCGCACTCTCCCACAAAAGTTTCCGCTTTCTGCGCGTGTCCAGAGGAAACTCGCTTTGAACTGACGTTCTCGATCCTTTAAGCTTGTATGCATTTTTCAATACTTGCTGTTTATTTATTTATTTATTTATTTATTTATTTATTTATTTATTTATTTATTGTTTACCTGCATCGCCTTAGAAGGCATTACAGCAGGGGGGTACATACATATCTACATCAACTGACACTCATTTCAACACACAAAGCGCGGTAAAACTTTTCATTATATTGTATACCAACAATAATTGACGGGAGAGCATTCCATTCCCTCGTGGTCATATAAAAAATTCCTAACGCGAGGCGTCACCCTTAAAAGGAAATTCATTGAGTTTCAAAGCATGGTCTCTTCTACGTGAAATGTTCGATGGTAATCTAATATAGTTGTTCCTGCCCATGCCTATTTTAGAATAGTAAACACTGAAAAAATTTGAGTATGAGGCACTTTCTTCTGTCCTTTAGATCTCGCCAATGAAGTCTGCGCTTGCCTTCCGCAATACTGAGGTTTTTGTCGTAATTACCAAGAACGAATCGAACCACCCTATTCTGAATTTTTCCAAGTAAATCAACTGAAAGGTATAAGGGTCCCAGCAGATCCAACCGTACTCAAGTACCGAACGTACGTGAGTAAAATGCAGCCGTTCTTTCAATTTACTAGGTAATTGGCCAAAATTTCGATGGAGGAAGCCCAACTTTCGTGCCGCCTTCTTTTTCACCTCCTGTACATGCCTGTTCCACCTTAAATCCGAGGTAAACCAAACTACCGAGTATTTACATTCCGTAATCCTGTTTAGAGTAACGCTCTTTAATTTGTACTCGTATGTCCTGTATGAATGTTTCCTTGTAAAGGTGATGTTTAAACATTCTGAAACGTTAAGTGATATTTCCCATTTCGCGCACCAAGTTGAAAGTTTATATAAATCACTCTGAAGTGCATAAAAATCACAATCACTATCAATAACCCTATATACTACGCAGTCGTCTGCAAATATCCTAAAGAGGACGTAATACCACTAGTGATATCCTTTATATTTAACAAATATAAGAGGGGCCCCAAGACAGAGCCTTGGGGTACTCCACAAGTCACTGCAGCAAGATCAGACGAGGTGCCATTGAGAACCACAGACTGTTGTCCATGTGAAAGATATTCAGATATCCATGCAATTACTTTTTTGTGCAACTTGTAGGCGTGTAATTTGCTAATAAGTAGGTCATGAGCCACAACGTCAAATGCTTTACGAAAATCTAGAAAGATGCAATCAATTACCTGCGTTTTGTTTATTGCTTGGGCCAACTCGAGAGTGAATTCTACAAGCTGCGTAGTACAACAAAAACCCTGCCGAAATCCATGTTGGTTTGCAGTTAATAGATTATGTTTAACTAGGTGTGACATAATACAACTATGTATAACGTGTCCCATTATTTTACATGTAATACTAGTCAGACACTGGCCTGTAGTTCTCAATGCAGTTTTTCGGCCCACTTTTGTATACAGGCACAACACTTGCCAATTTCCAGTCGGTAGGTACGGCACCCAAGTCTAAACATTTTTGGAAAATACGACGTAAATACAGGCATAACAATTCACAACTACTAAGCATTGCTGCGACTATATCATCTGGTGCATTTGCCTTTCTGGGAGAAACATTTGCGAATAGCTTTCGTACACCTTCCAAAGCAAACTCAACTTCTGGCATTTCTTCATTGCATAGCGAAAAATCGAGACTTACAACCCGAAACTGGCGATTACTAAATACGGAAGAAAAATAACTACCAAATGCTTGAACTTTGCGTTTGTCATCATCGAGTACCGTGCCTAAGTATTCAAGAGGAGGGACAGAATTGCTGTTCTGTCCATCGCGCCGAATATACTTCCGAAATTTTTTGGGATCTTCTACTAACCATTCCCCAAGACGAGCAAAATAAGATTCCTTAGCCGAGTTGGCTGAATTCTCAAAATCAAACTTTAGCCTCTTTAGCTTTAATAAGTTTTCCAGTAACGTGCGTTCTTTATACTTCAAGTATACCCTCCGCACCCTGCGCAGCAAGATGCGCTGTTTCTGCCGAAACCACGGTTTATCTTTATCACGTTTAGATGAAAGCATCCGAGTTGGAACGAATTTATCTCGAAGATAGACGAGCTTTTCTTTAAAGCTTTCCCACAACTGTTGAACGCTCAAATGATCCGCTAATGTGTCAAACGTTGGGAAGTACGAATGTTACGACTGATTTATAGAACAGTAATCAGCCTTACTATATAAGAACACTTTTCTAGGCGGTTTTTTCACCATTCGCACATTTGTAACACTAACGTCAGCAATAAAAATATTATGGTCGCTCAATCCAGGTAGTGCATTAACGTCTGATACAATACCAGACCCATTACACAACAGCAAGTCCAAGACATACCAGTACCATCGTCACGCGACGCGCTGAGGACATATTGTTCAAATGCATGAGTGTCCATTAGATCAAAAAACGAGGAGTACAAACAACCACAAACATAATTCCTGAGAACTGCACATGACCAGTCAATTTCAGGTAGGTTAAAGTCCCCTCCGAGCAAGACATGGTCATTTTTGAACACTCCAGAAAGTCAGAAAGTTTGATGAACTGCTCATACGATGCTCTTGGAGGACGGTAGTAGGAGCCGAACATCATGCTTTTTACATTTACCAGCCGAGTCCTACAAAAAACTGCCTCGATATCAAGTAGTGAGCTTGCCACATGAACGCAATGTATACTACTATTTACAAGAATAAAGACACCTCCACCGTGACAATTTCTATCACGCCGAAAACACTGGTAGCTTGCCAGAAAATTTTCAGAATCTAAAACCGGACGATCCAGCCATGACTCAGTGCCCAACACCACCATGGGCTGTAGGGTACGTCGCAGACATTGAAATTTGTCAATTTTATTCTTTATGCTCCTGCAATTTATGATTAGAACCCTGAGAGGCAATCCTGTTGTACGCTTATGCGAAGGTCACTGCTGAACTACATGTCCTGTTGCCTTATCGAGCCGAAAGCGCTTTCCCCGCAGATAAAGCGTATCATGCATCAAAACAGCCTTGTCCCATTCCCGCTTGTTCAACTTCGCATAGTCCCATAGCTTCTTTCTTTTGTCCCTGATAGATTGTGAAAAATCTTCAGATATGTTATGACTGGTTCCTTTGAGTTTGTAAGCGTTCAACAGCACCGACTGACGGGATTTATAGCAACAAAATTTTGCTGTGACAGGACGTGGCTTCCCCGTCATATATGTCCCTATATGATGCGAACGCTGAATACTCAGGCCTGTGACGCCAAGCCTGCTTCTGCATACTTCTGCAATAAGTTCTTCAGATTCGGCTGCTGCCTCTTTCGGGGATGAATCATCCAACCCGCGGAAGACCAGATTGTTCCTTCTTTTCCTGTTCTCGATATCGTCAATCTTTTGGGTGAGAGCCATCAGTGTAGCACGATCACCCTCTTGTTGGTCTGCCATTGTTGCGACAGCATTGCGCATGTCATCGACTTTGCCAATCTTAACTTCTCAAGAAAAAAAAAATTACCGACGATTACGTTACTTCCTAATGCGAAATTTGAGCGCAGAAAATAAGCTGTTTCACCTTTTCGATAGATTGAGGCAAAGAAACCGAGCAACACATGTATGCGCTATCACAGAATTTTTTTTATTTTTCACACGTATTCCTTTAACAAAGACTCCACTAACAGTTCTTGACAGTCATGAAGGAAGCTTTGTGGTCGGAGAAATAGACTGATATATGTTCGACTTGGTACACCAATGCTTGATTCTCAAAGACGAGATCTATACAAGTGCCTCGCGAGGTTGTCACAGCCGTGGGACGCGTTACGAGCGAGAGGAACGGGATGTTCTCCCGCATAAGTGTTAGGAAATTGCGAACGGCAGCGGCAATTTCGGCTCGGGCGGTGCACATATACAGATCCGCCGCCACCGATCTGGCTCTCTGATTGCCACCGCACAGGGCGAACGGCAGCGGCGATTTCGGCTCGGGCGGTGCACATATACAGATCCGCCGCCACCGATCTGGCTCTCTGATTGCCACCGCACAGGGGTTGCATTGGAGGAGGAGCGAAGAAAGGAATTAAGTTCGAGCCGGCGCTTTGACAACCGGAGACTCGCAGGAAGAGGGGGGAGGGGGCGGCGTGTACACCCAGCGGCAAACGATGGGGGCAGAAGCGCGCGCAGCAAGTGGACAACACGATAAAGGGAGGAGGGAAGAGATAGCGACTGACTGATGCCGCTGACGCCGATAGTGAGTCAACCCCAATAAATAATAATATATGGGGTTTTACGTGCCAAAACCACTTTCTGATTATGAGGCACGCCGTAGTGGAGGACTCCGGAAATTTTGACCACCTGGGGTTCTTTAACGTGCACCTAAATCTAAGTACACGGGTGTTTTCGCATTTCGCCCCCATCGAAATGCGGCCGCCGTGGCCGGGATTCGATCCCGCGACCTCGTGCTCAGCAGCCTAACACCATAGCCACTGAGCAACCACGGCGGGTAGTCAACCCCAGCTGCGGAGTTGGTTTCAGGGACAACGCCGCCGATGCCGACACAAACAATATGATACCCTCGCTTCCGCAGGGCTAAGAACCAGGTCTAGCCGTGGGAAGGTGGTCACGTATTCGTCGACGTGCCGGGGCCTACGTGAAATAACCGGCGCGTCGGCAACTGAAGAGCACCCTATCCGCCACACAAGAACAGGGGGGGGGGACCCTTTCCTCCTCTCTCTGCATGGCGGCGACGGTGTTCTATGCAGTCACGTTATCTTGACTCTCTAGCGGCGTCAGCGGCATCCAGCGGTATCAGTCGGTCGCTGCTAGCGCTGGGGGGGATGAAAGGGGGGCGGAGCTGGTTACGAGGCCGACGACAACGCCGACGACGACGCGAAACCCAGGAACGGACGCCAAAGAGCTGCGCTCTAAAAATACGAGCCTTCAAGTCTGTGACATCTAGGGTCAATTGGTTTTGTTTTTCTTCGATAGAATTTAACTTAGACTTCATTTTACTTTTACCATCTAGGAGCTTTGAAAATTGCGCACCAGTTGGTCCTGGGTTAACTTCAGTATCCCCGCCACACAGCAATAAAAGCAGCAAATAAAGCACTGAACTACGAAAAACAACAAGCTGCCATGTCGGCTGCCTTATCGAATGCGACCGAGATCCAAACATAGAAAACAGCACTTGGGGCGGAACCAGCATGACAGAACACGGTGTTTTACAAAAAGTTTCGAGAGCACCAACCTGCGTAAGCAGTAGCAAACTAGTAAGCGCTTCCGCCATGCTGTCGCCATGCTGTCGCCATGTTTCTCGTTTTAATCTTGAAAATATATTAAGACTGGCCTATTTTTGCTAGGTTTGCCCAACAGATGAATTCTCCCCTACCGAGTTGCAGGTAACATTACGTTTCTGTGGAAAAATGTCCCTCAAGACTTTTTTGCTTCAAATCATTAACAGTTTCGTCACTGCCTTCTTTTAACCCGAAAAGAATCAAATTTGACCGCCTGCTCCGGTCCTCTAGGTCAATGATTTTTTTATGCAGAAGATTCACCGATTGTTCAAGGGATGCAACACGAGCACCTTGTTTATTGATTTCGTCGAAACGTAACGCCATATCTGACATTAACTTTTCCATCGTGCTTTGCTGAGTCCTAAGTGCCGCCACCTCAGCGGTAAGTTTGTGTTGCCCTTCCAGCATTTCTTTCAGAAGTTCTGCTGTCTGTGGGCCAGGGTTTAATTCTACGTCCCCGCAGAGAAGAAGCTGGCACACACAATATACATTGTACGCTATGATAATGCACTCTTGTGGGCACAGCACGACCAATATACTGCGGCAATCACTTCTAAGCGTAGTAAAATATGAACTAACCTTCGCGATACAGAAGAAAGGCTTAGACACCATGCCAAAGCTCGGTCTGCCATGCCCACTGAACTCACAGAGCTGCAGCTGTTCTTTTATAGACTGGCATGATGACGTCATTTGATCCCAAGGTGGAGCTGAGGATGCGTCGCAGATGATGTCCTCGAAAACGAAGTACTGCGTCGCTGTTCCCGCTGTCAACGAGCAAGATTCATCCGGCGGTATCATGAAAGGGCCAGACAGTTGATGAAGCGGCGTTGACGCTCCGGCTAAGCTCACCAGAAAAGCCTGCGCGATACAGAAGAAAGGCTTAGACACCATGCCAAAGCTCGGTCTGCCATGCCCCTTGCTAAACGGCAAGGGGCATGGCAGACCGAGAACACAGTAGCAGTACTGTGATAGACAAGACTAACTTTTATTGGGCGAACCTCGGCCCACAAAACAGGCTACACTTATAGCACAACGATAGCGGCGAACACAGTCGGCGATCGTCGAAAATCTGATCAGCGGTTCAAGCGCGTCGGCTTTTACACACAATCGTCGAATGTTCCAGGCTAATCGTTGGGACCCGCGTGCCTTCCATAAAGTTCTACATCATTCGCGTCAGGCGAATAAATCAGATAACACAAGGTTCGGCAACAACAGACTGCGGATAGAAGCATCGATAACTTTCCAGAAACTTCGGATACATGCAAGCGCGTCCCGCGCTGTGCGATAAGATTTGTTAGGCGGTGAAACCTGGTCGCCCGATAAATCTAAATACACGTGTCAATACCCCCCTCTTAAAAAGCATTGTCCCGATGCTACAAAGAGAGTGAAACACAAAGGGACACTTATTAAACATAAGTAACAAAACAACGAAAAGAAATAAAGTCCAAAGGTCAGTTACGCGAAGTCCCAAAGTTCGTCAACGCTGGTGGTACGGCTTGAGCCGCACAACGTGGACAATTTCAGGTCGTGAGCGGCGCCGCTGTGACAGCGAAATGCCGTCTGGCACGACCTCGTAGTCCAGTGCACCAATACGTCGGATGACCTTGTACGGTCCAAAATAGCGACGCAAAAGCTTCTCGCTCAGTCCTCGTCGGCGTATAGGGGTCCAAACCCAAACACGGTCACCGGGCTGGTACTCGACAAAGCGTCGTCGGAGGTTGTAGTGTCGGCTGTCGGTCCTCTGCTGGTTCTTGATCCGCAGGCGGGCGAGCTGTCGGGCTTCTTCGGCGCGCTGGAGATAGCTAGCGACGTCGAGATTTTCCTCGTCAGTGACGTGGGGCAGCATGGCGTCGAGCGTCGTCGTCGGATTCCTGCCGTAAACCAGCTTAAACGGCGTCATCTGTGTTGTTTCTTGCACAGCCGTGTTGTAAGCGAATGTTACGTACGGCAGGACGGCATCGCACGTCTTGTGTTCGACGTCCACGTACATCGCTAGCATGTCGGCGAGGGTCTTATTCAGCCGCTCCGTAAGACCATTCGTCTGCGGGTGGTAGGCCGTTGTCCTCCTGTGCCTTGTCTGACTGTAGTACAGAATGGCTTGGGTGAGCTCCACTGTAAAGGCCGTTCCTCTGTCGGTGATGAGGACTTCTGGGGCACCATGTCGCAGCAGGATGTTTTCGACAAAGAATTTCGCCACTTCGGCTGCGCTACCTTTCGGCAGTGCTTTAGTTTCAGCGAAGCGGGTGAGGTAGTCCGTCGCCACGACGGTCCACTTATTTCCGGTTGTTGACGTCGGAAAGGGTCCCAACAAGTTCATCCCGATCTGCTGGAATGGTCGGCAAGGAGGCTCAATTGGCTGTAGTAATCCGGCTGGCCTTGTCGGCGGTATCTTGCGTCGCTGACAGTCTCGGCATGTTCTGACATAACGGGCGACTTCGGCGGTCAGGTGCGGCCAATAATACTTTTCTTGTATCCTTGATAGTGTCCGGGAAAATCCTAGGTGTCCAGCAGTCGGATCGTCATGTAGGGCGTGTAATACTTCTGGACGAAGTCCTGACGGGACAACAAGAAGGTAATTGGCGTGGACTGGGGAGAAGTTCTTCTTCAGGAGTAGATTGTTTTGAAGCGTGAAGGAAGATAATCCGCGCTTAAATGCCCTGGGAACAACGTCGGTGTGCCCTTCCAAATATTCGACGAGGCCTTTTAGCACCGCGTCTGCCCGTTGCTGTGCAACGAAGTCTACCGCGCTTATCATTCCGAGGAAGGCGTCGTCATTCTCGTCGTCTTGCGGCGGCGGGTCAATGGGGGCGCGTGATAGGCAATCGGCATCGAGTGTTTTCGTCCGGACTTGTAGGTAACAGTGATGTCGTATTCTTGTAGTCTGAGGCTCCACCGCGCGAGTCGTCCTGAAGGATCCTTTATATTCGCTAGCCAACACAACGCGTGATGGTCACTGACGACTTTGAATGGCCTGCCATAAAGATAAGGGCGAAATTTAGCTGTAGCCCAAACGATGGCGAGGCATTCCTTTTCGGTCGTAGAATAGTTGCCTTCCGCTTTTGACAGCGACCGGCTAGCGTAAGCTATCACCTGTTCGACTCCGTTTCTCCTCTGGACTAGAACGGCACCGAGGCCTAGGCTAGTGGCGTCAGTATGGATTTCTTTATCGGCGTACTCGTCGAAGTGCGCAAGTACCAGCGGCGACTGCATGCGTCGTTCGAGTTCTTCAAATGCGTCGGCCTGCGGTGTTTCCCACTTGAACTCGACATCACATTTCGTTAGATGTGTTAGCGGCTCCGCGATGCGATACCCAGCACCTCCACCAGATGTCACGTGGTGGTTACGTTCAGAACACAGTAGCAGTACTGTGATAGACAAGACTAACTTTTATTGGGCGAACCTGTGCCCACAAAACAGGCTACACTTATAGCACAACGATAGCGGCGAACACAGTCGGCGATCGTCGAAAATCTGATCAGCGGTTCAAGCGCGTCGGCTTTCATACACAATCGTCGAATGTTCCAGACTAATCGTTGGGACCCGCGTGCCTTCCATAAAGTTCTACATCATTCGCGTCAGGCGAATAAATCAGATAACACAAGGTTCGGCAACAACAGACTGCGGATAGAAGCATCGATAACTTTCCAGAAACTTCGGATACATGCAAGCGCGTCCCGCGCTGTGCGATAAGATTTGTTAGGCGGTGAAACCTGGTCGCCCGATAAATATAAATACACGTGTCAATAGCATCACGTGTTCTCGCCTATAGTTGATGCTATCGGCCTTGTCGTAGCTTCGGCGATGCAGTACAGCTGGCTGTTGACGCTTGGCAGTCGTCTGACGGTTGTACTCGACCATGTACTCTGCCAGGGTGACGTCCTCCAGCTCTTGAACTTGATCTTCATAATGTTCCACTGGACTTTTATGCCAAATGTCTATGCTAGCGGCTCCGATCTCCTCTTCGTCCAGTTTTTCCTCGGTATTTCATGCTCGGTGACGCTCTTCCGTCAACTGGGTGTTCACGTAGATTACCTCACTGTTCTTCGAACACAACTCTTGATTGAGCAGAAATCAAGTCACTTCCTGTGCAGACATATCGATGGCGTTTAGCATCTGGACGCCCAAATTTCGCATATCTTCCTCATATGTAACCCGGGCTTTGGGGCTTTCGTCTATTATGGCCTTGATGACCGGGCTTAAATGAGAAGCCTCTCTGTTAGCCTTATTTAAGTACACAACAACGAACGTAGCACAGGCGGTAACGTCCAGAATCCCCTGAAGGTCCATATTAGATTGTAGCACAGAGGACATCCGAGGGTTAAACAGGTTCATCTTCGTTTGGTCAACGCCTTGTTTTAGCAGGAGCGTCGGTCTAAGCAGGCTGGCTCGAACCACTTCCAGGTATTCGTCGTAGGAAAGGACCCTGATGTCTTTCAGCATTTCGTTCAGGTTCTGGTAGGTGGTAGTGTCCAATTTTTCGTGCATGGCTTCGTGCTTGGACTTTAGGAACTTGTACCGGCGCGAGGCCTGCTCGTCGCTTTCATCTGAAACTAGCAAAGCAGTAAGCACTTTAATCTCGAGTGTGGGACAGAACGGGGCGCGGAACCGGCATGTAGTCCGGTTACCCTTATAGCAGGTGCGAATGAGTTGGTGTTCCTGAGCCCTAGGCCTGGTGATAACCTAGCGGTCTACCGAGAGGAGATGCGTAGCCATCGCCACGCTTCTAGGCATATAGTGATTCTCGACCTCGTTGGGAGCGTCGTTTAGCCAGAGCAAGATGTGAGAGTGAGCGCTTCCCCTATGCTGGAACTCAAATGTATGGAAACTGTCCAAGACAAAGTAAGCCTTAAAGGGGCTAATCCTGCGGTTACGCAGAATTGCCATGAATACGACACACGCGGCCGATATACGACACACATGGCCGGGTCCTCGTTCACCAACGTTGCGGCATAGTGGCGAGTCATCTCGCCTTCGTCAACGTCTATCTCCGAAGGTCTAATCTTTAGTTCCTTGAGTAGGTCAAGCAGTTTGGGCCAATGAGTCTGGCCAATGGGCAAAGACAGTCGATTTACATGTCAAATCCTAGCAAAGAGCTGGTTCTTGCGCAAGTGGCAGCACTGCATTGTATTTGGGATTCTGTTCATGAGTCCCAAATCTTTCTCCGCGATTTGGCGCACGAGTTTCGGATTCTCGACGTCGGCCCTCGTCAACTGTTTCCTCTTGTTTTTGTTCCTGTAGACAACGTTCAAGTGGTTACACACGCGGTACCGCATCATTTTCATCGCCATATACAACACGTGAAGAGGCAGAGCTCCCTGCCTGTCTCGCCGAAGGATTACGCTAGAGGCCATGGAAACACTGTGGGCTTAGCCTCGGGCAGAATGTTACACGCGTGGCGGATATATATCTGCGAGAACGAGAGTTCTTCGGAATGCGAGTAGTACAGAATGCTAAGCAGTTTCCTGACCTCGCCAGGCGCAATGGTCAACGCATAGTCCTCGTCCTAAGCCAGCGTATGTTGGTCGAACGCACGGTTCAACCTTGTCCGGTTGTGCGGCTTCCGCACAAATCTCGCCGATTCTGTCAACGTCTATAACGTCTATGTTATAGTGATGGTACAACGGAGACTCGCGCAGCACTTCAACCCAAGGAGGCAGCACGCCGCGGGATACGAGGTTAGACAGGTACGTAGTTTTAGAAAACTTCTGGCGTTTAATGTTCACCAGCCCTGTCCTTCTCCAGACCTTGGGGACGTTGCGTGAGCATCTCGTCCATGTCAACCGGCACGGCAACTATGGGTCCCTTGATTCCAAACTGACCGCTACACCAATTCGTCAGACGACGGATTTGGACAAATGGAATCCGTGGCGAGATCAGCCGTTCGGCAACGTCGTTCAGAACCGGCAATCCAACCGTAATCGATGAATACTTGTAGCCATTGCTAACGCTGTATAGTGGGACTTTAGCCTTGTTTAAACAGGTTCGACACATGCGACAAACTGTGCCGAACGTACAGGCTCAGCATCCCATTCGGGAAACGGTTATTGCCGTTGCGGACGCACATTGGGCCAGCCTCTGGTGGGTCGCGCGTCTCACCCGCTCGTCACCACTCGTTGAACCCGTTCAACTGTCCATTGCAGATTATGATGAGGCATCCGTTTCGGCTCGTCTTCGGCGACGTTCAGCTGCATCCTTGCGACGTTTAACGAGACGGGCATTGCGTTCATTCAGGGTCCCGAAATTCAGGGTCCCCAATCTATGCGGTGACTGCGATTATCGGCGTGTTCGGCAAGGGCGTTCGAGGGTTTTTCTTGTTGGAGACGTGCCTTTGGTGCTCTTTTAACTTCTTATGAATTTGCCGGTTTCACAGATGTAACTGCAGCTGCAGTCTTCGCATGGAACATTGTAAATGATACCGGGGTAATTATTGCTTTCAAGCCGATCTTTTACGTTAACAAGCTGATTCCTCAGCTTGTTGGATGGCATGTGTGCTATTCTAAGATCGTATCTTGAGAATACGTGGCTAAGAGCTTCGCTGACGCCAGGTACATATGGGACGCCAGCGCCTTTCATGAACGACTTGCCTTGAGACGGCTTTGAATGGAGGACACAGGCTTCCATTTTGTTAAACTTCTTGGGGTACCCGTTCCTGGATAATTCCTGACGAATTGTCTTCAGTTCCCCGGCCCCCGGCCCTCAGTCCCCAGCAGCTGCGAAGCAACTGACCACGGCGGCGGTCAGACCTGCAATATACCGCAGCTGCAATATACGGATTACCGAAAGTTCACAAGCCAGGTGTTCCACTACGGCCCATTGTAGACATCACAAGGTCACCCGCTGCACCGGTTATCAGGTTACCTACACCAAGTGCTGGGCCCGCTCGCCGGCAAGACATCGACGCACATTTCGAATTCTTCAGCCTTCGTGATGAAAGTGCGCGACATTTTCCTGGATGAAGACGACATTATGGTGTCATTTGACGTGGAGTCGCTCTTCACTTAACTTGTTCACTTCAGTGCTAGATATATATATATATATATATATATATATATATATATATATATATATATATATATATATATATATAAGTCATATAATGAGAAGCCAACAAACACTGAAACCAAGTACAACATAGGGGAAATTGCATGTGCTTAATAAATGAAATCAAGTAATGATAAATTAATAGAAATGAAAGTGGATGAAAAAACAACTTGCCGCAGGTGGGAACCGAACCCACAACCTTCGCATGTCGCGTGCGATGCTCTACCAATTGAGCTACCGCGGCGGTGTTTCCCCATCCACTTTCTTGGGTATTTATGTGTACTAGTAGAACCCCGGGAGTGTTAGCCAGCGCCCCCACTCACAGACCTTGGCGGCGGACGTGGAACGTCTTTTTCGCCGCAGGCGTCACGAGAACGTGATCTTATATATATATATATATTTAGTGTAGCGAGATATAAGCTATTCTTTGTCATCTGTACATGATCATCATCATGTGGGGCTCATATGGGGTTCTTCTTCATCATCGCTTGTGGGGCTGGCTCTCGTGTGTGCTCCTTGCTGTTGTGGGCGTGGTCGGTTCGCCTAACCTTTTGACGCGGAATAAAAGCCGTGATTACTGCTGCGTCACAAGTGGTGGAGTGTGCTCTTCGGTCCCCCGTCCTCTGACTCCCCGCTCAACCTCCTGGAGCTTCGATCGGGTCGCCGATTGTGCCAGCTGTCCGCCAACATGTCGCAGGACGAGCCCACAGGCACTTCTACTTCCACCATCTCGGCCTCGACTACCCCAGCCGCTCCGTATTGGGTTGTCAGTGGGCACCAGCGTGATCCCCATCTGTTTGCTGGACTTCGCGGTGAAGACGTCGAGGATTGGCTGGACGACTATGACCGAGTGAGTTCGGCTAACCGTTGGGACGATGCGTCCAAGCTGCGTCACGTCGCCTTTTATCTGACAGGCGTAGCGAAGACTTGGTTTTTCAACCATGAGGTTGATTTCACGAACTGGGGTGCTTTCAAACAGCAGCTCCGCCAAATCTTCGGCACACCGGCTGTTCGTTCTGCCCTCGCAAAAAAGACGCTCGACACTCGCAAGCAACAACCCGGTGAATCTTATACGTCGTACATCGAGGATGTGCTTGCTCTTTGTCGACGCGTGCACACGGCCATGACCGAATCAGACAGGGTTCGCCACATCCTCAAAGGCATCGGCGCTATTGCTTTCAATGCTTTAGCCATCCAGAACCCCACTACCGTCGCTGATATCGTCGCTACTTGCCAGCGCCTTGACGAACTAGAATCAGTACGGTTGCAGCCGGACACCACTGCAAACACTAGCGCCAACGACCCTACGTTACGAGCAATGATACGCGCAATAATTCGAGAAGAGCTCCAGTATCTTGGCTTAGCAGCAGGACCTATGCCTTCTCATGCCTCCGATACCAATCTGCGAGATGTCATCAAGGAGGAATTGGCATCCATGGCTGGTGCAGCGTACACGGACCCTCTAACACCTAGGGCCCCATCGACGTACGCACAAGTAGCCGCTGCTACTCCAGTAATCGTCCCTCCGATGCCTCCAAAACCAACACCGGCTCACATCGCTTCTATGACTACCAGCGCACCTACCCAAACCAGCTATCCGCAGTGGCGTCCCCCTCGTCCCATCTGCTACTACTGCGGCTATCGCGGCCACATAGCGCGTTTTTGCCGCAAGCGCCAGCAAGACGAGCGTCGCGGCTATGACGTATACGAACGGGATGACGTTTCGCCCGGAGCTACTTTCCAACGTCTAGGGAGCTTCCATGACCAACGCCGTCCTTATGGTCCACCGCGCGGACGCTCTCCATCGCCTACTGTAGCATCCGAGACGGCTTACCGTCCTGCGAGACGCCGCTCGCCGTCCCCCCTTCGCCGCTCGACGTCCCCACTGAGACCTGCTTCTCAATTCGCCGAGCGTCGTCCGGAAAACTAAATTATGCAGCTTTTGGAGGAAAAGCTGCATCGAACGACAGGACAGAAATTCCTCCATCGCGTCCGTACAATGTGATATTGGTTGTAGTAGAAGGTGTACAAGTAGAAGCTTTAATAGACACTGGTGCTAGTGTTTCAGTCATTCACCGTGATTTGTGTTCGCGACTTCGGAAAGTTACGACCCCCTATGAAGGACCTACGCTACTCGCTGCTCAAGGGGCCTCCATTCGACCTATCGCCATGTGCACAGCTCGTATTTCCATCGATGGACTTCTACATCACGTACAATTTGCAGTGCTAAATTCGTGTGCCCAGCAGCTCATATTGGGATGGGATTTTCTTTCTATGGCCTCCGCCTCCATCTGCTGTGGACAACGCGTTCTCCATATGACCGACACGACCTATTCACTTCATGCAGATGACACACCCCTTCACTTCCTTGCTGCAGAAAATACCGCGTTACCTCCTCGCCATCAAAGCATCGTTACTATCACGTCTGATGTGATTGACTGCGGCGACGTGCTCGTCTTACCATCTGCACGCTGTCTTGCAAGAGGGATAGCCTTTGCATCAGGGCTCGTTAGGTTTGATGATGGCTCTGCACTTCTCTACGCTACAAACCCGACTTCCGAAAAGATTCTCATCCCTAAAGGCACTACATTGGCTTGCGCCACTGCATCAGAGTCTATATCTGTTATTTCCTTTAAACCAGCTTCCTCTGAAGGTCCTTGTACCGGCCGGGCCGCATCTCCTTCAGCTCTTGCAGCTGCCATCAGTTCCGACCTGACACCTTCGCAGTCACAACAATTGCTTGCTTTGCTCCAAAAACATGAAGCTTCCTTTGACGCGCATTCATCTTCGTTGGGAAAGACTTCGATTACGACGCATCGGATAGAGACAGATGGTACATCCATCGTGCGCCGTAGACCATATCGCGTATCGCTAGCCGAGAGGAAAGTCATTGACGAGAACGTCACCGACATGCTCCAACGCAACATAATACGCCCCTCTGCTAGCCCTTGGTCTTCCCCCGTTGTTTTGGTTCGCAAAAAAGACGGCTCTGTTCGATTTTGTGTCGACTACCGAGCACTTAACAAGATCACACGCAAGGATGTATACCCTATGCCGCGAATAGACGATGCCTTGGATTCCCTGCAGGGTGCCGAGTACTTCTCCAGCATCGATCTGCGTTCCGGCTACTGGCAGATACCTATGCATGAGGATGATAAGGAGAAAACAGCGTTTTCAACACCAGATGGGCTCTACGAGTTTAATGTCATGCCATTCGGCCTTTGCAATGCACCCGCAACGTTCGAGCGCATGATTGACACCGTTCTTCGTGGCCTAAAGTGGAAGACTTGCCTGTGCTATCTCGACGATATTGTTGTTTTCTCGTCAACCTTCTCTCAGCACCTGCAACGTCTGGATGAAGTTCTCACGTGCCTTGCCAACGCTGGACTTCAGCTAAACACCAAGAAATGCCATTTTGCGAGCAAGACGATCAAAGTTCTAGGTCACATTGTGAGCAAAGATGGCATTCGTCCTGATCCTGACAAGGTTTCCGCAGTTCAGCACTTCCCTCGTCCCGAAAAGACCAAAGATTTGCGTAGTTTCCTAGGCCTCGCTTCCTATTTTCGGCGATTCATACGGGGCTTCGCCTCAATAGCGTCACCTCTGCACAAATTACTGGGTTCTAATGTTCCCTTTGTGTGGTCTCCCGAATGTGAATCTGCGTTCACCCATCTGAAGCAAGCTCTTACATCTGAACCAGTACTACGCCATTTTGATGAAGCTGCTCCTACCCTCCTGCATACGGATGCTAGTGGTCACGGAATTGGTGGCATTCTCCTACAGCGAGACGACACTTTAGGTGAGAGGGTCGTCGCATACGCAAGTCGCGTTCTGACAAACGCCGAAAAGAATTACACCATCACGGAACAGGAATGTCTAGCTATCATTTGGTCTGTGCAGAAGTTTCGACCTTATCTTCACGGCCGCCACTTTACGGTCGTTACAGACCATCATGCATTATGCTGGCTTTCGACGCTGAAGACCTTGTCTGGACGACTTGGTCGGTGGATTCTTCGTTTGCAAGAATACGACTTTACCATTACCTACAAGTGCGGAAAAAAACACCAAGATGCAGACGCGCTTTCTCGCTGTCCGCTTCCTACGACACCATGCAATGGAGCTCCAACTACCATCCGTGACAAGCTTTCGCTCAATCCCTCCTCAGATGCTTTCTTGTTGGCCACTGTCGACGAGATGCCTCCACACGACAACAAATCCTTCCAATTTCATCAACTTGCCGACTCTTACTGTCGGCGCATCATTGACCACCTTCAAGGAGCTTCGCGCCCGCCTAACGCCCGCCTTCGTCGGCAGCTGACGCAATTTAAGATTGACAACCGCGTCCTATACCGTCATGTCTATCACCCTGACGGTCAACGCTGGGTTCCTGTTCTGCCACGCTCTCTACGTGCTCATGCCCTGCGGGCTTCTCACGACGACATGTCTGCTGGTCACCTTGGTTTCCAGAAAACCTATGACCGCATCAAAGGGCGCTTCTACTGGCCTGGATTGTCCGCCAGTGTAGCGAGGTATGTCGCTTCCTGCGCTCTATCTCAGCGTCGAAAGCTCCCTACATCAGCTCCAAGCGGACAACTGCAACCGGTTCCATGTCCGTCGCAACCATTTGAGGTCGTTGGAGTTGACCTATATGGCCCTCTTCCTGTGACTCTCACCGGTAAACGATGGATTGTGACAGCCGTTGATCACTTGACACGCTACGCCGAAACAACTTGTGTGAGTTCTGCCTCAGCCTCTGAAGTTGCTGCATTCGTACTTCAATCCTTAATACTGCGTCACGGTGCTCCTCGCGTCCTCCTGAGCGACCGTGGAAAAGCATTCCTCTCGCAACTACTAGACGAAGTACTCAGAGCCTCCGGAACCACCCACAAGACTACCTCCAGTTACCATCCGCAAAGCAACGGCCTCACAGAGCGATTTCATCGCACGCTGTCAGACATGTTAGCCATGTACATTGACCCGGATCACAGAAACTGGGACGCAATTTTACCATTCGTGACCTTTGCATATAATACCGCCGTTCAACGCACGACCGGTTACTCGCCATTCTACCTTGTCTATGGTCGTTCGCCCTCTTCCTGTCTTGACGTCTCTTTCTTCGCGCCAACTGTCCATCCATGTCCTTCCTCCTGCGAAGAATATGTGTCCCGCATTCTGCGTTGTCGCCAGCTCGCCCGCATCAACACCGAAGCACGGCAACAGGACCGCAAGCAGCATTACGACGCCTCTCATCGCGTCGTGTGCTTCCGCCCTGGCGCGGAAGTGCTACTCCGGACACCAGTTCGTACTCCTGGCTTGTGTGACAAGTTTCAGCTTCGGTTCATCGGCCCCTACAAAGTCATGGAGCAGACTTCTCCAGTGAACTATCGCGTGGAACCAGTTATTGTTCCAAATGACCGCCGCTGCCGCGCCGCTGAGATTGTCCACGTTTCCCGTATGAAACCTTTCACGAGACGTTCACCGCCCCTTTGAGTTGCGGCCAGGATGGCCGCTCTCGCGCGAGGGGACATTAGTGTAGCGAGATATAAGCTATTCTTTGTCATCTGTACATGATCATCATCATGTGGGGCTCATATGGGGTTCTTCTTCATCATCGCTTGTGGGGCTGGCTCTCGTGTGTGCTCCTTGCTGTTGTGGGCGTGGTCGGTTCGCCTAACCTTTTGACGCGGAATAAAAGCCGTGATTACTGCCGCGTCACAATATATATATATATATATATATATATATATATATATATATATATATATATATATATATATATATATATATATATATATATATATATATATATACCAGAAAAAAAGCAGTTCTGGGTCCGGGTAAATATTCACAGTGAAGTAGACGCGCGTATGAAGCGGTTTATTGACGTTTCGGCCGGGGTCCGGCCTTCATCAGATGATGAAGGCCGGACCCCGGCCGAAACGTCAATAAACCGCTTCATACGCGCGTCTACTTCACTGTGAATATATATATATATATATATATATATATATATATATATATATATATATATATATATATATATATAGCAAATCCGGCTTAAAGAACCCCAGGTGGTCGAAATTTCCGGAGTCCTCCACTACGGCGTGCCATATAATCAGAAAGTGGTTTTGGCACGTAAAACCCCATAATTAAAAACATATATAGCAAATCCGGAAACATTGATGCCTTCAGGTAGCATGTGTGGGTTTATTGACCAGTTGCCTTCACCCATAAAGATCACGTTCTCGTGATGCCTGCGGCGAAATGGACATTCCACGTCCGTTGCCAAGGTCTGTGAGTAGTGGCGCTGGCTAACGCTCCCAGGGTTCTACTAGGACACATATGCCCAAACAATGAAACGTTCCTTTCCTTCGAGCGCTTCCTAACCTTACGTGAGGCCTCCTTACAGCGAAGGACCAATGGAGGAAGCAAGCATACTCTGAAAGCTCCCTTCACCCGTCCTCACGTAAGGAGCGGTTGCCGCCACGCCTGGCTTCGAGATTATCTCTTAAAAGCTTTAGGCGAACACCCGAACATCACTATTCAATAAAAAAGGTTGTATCGTCGCACAATCTTTAAGTTGATGAGCTAATATAGAGAAGCGTGGACGCTTTTTTTCTAATTTTGTTTACTAAACCTAAAGAAGTAGCGCATTACAGTGCAAAACTTGATGTGCTCCAGCAACGCTGGCACGCCGGCGTCGTGCAACGCCTAGCAACGCCTAGCAACGCTTCCATGCCGCACGCGTGACTGAAACGAACATGCCTGGCGAAACGTACCGTGCTCGCACTTCTCCGAAGGTGGGCGACAGCGCGCATGCGCAAGCAAACGTCACGTGGTTAAGCAGTGAGGCGAAGCGCTCGTTCAGGGCCAGGAGCGGCGCAAGGACCCATGAAGGTAGCTTGGCCCAAACAATAAAACGTTCCTTTCCCTCGAGCGTTTCCTAACCTTACGTGAGGCTTCCTTACAGCGAAGGACCGATGAAGGAAGCAAGCGTACTCTGAAAGCTCCCTTCACCCGTCCTCACCTAAGGAGCGGTTGCCGCGTGCCTGGGTTCGAGATTATTTCTTCAAATCTTTCCGCGAACACCATTATTCTATTAAAAATGTTGTATCGTCGCACAATCTTTAAATTGAATAGCTAATATAGAGAAACGTGGACGCTTTCTCCTAGTTTTGTTTACTAAAGTTAAAAAAAAGTTGAGCATTACAGTGCAAAACTTGATGTGCTCCAGCAACGCTGGCACGCCGGCGTCTTGCAACGCCTAGCAACGCCTAGCAATGCTTTCATGCCGCACGCGTGACTGAAACGAACATGCCTGGCAAGACGTACCGTGCTCGCGCTTCTCCGCAGGTGGGCGACAGTGCGCATGCGCAAGCGAATGCCACGTGGTTAAGCAGTGAGGTGAAGCGCTCGTTCAGGGCCAGGAGCGGCGTAAGGACGCATGAAGGTAGCTTTGGAGCTACCTTACGCTGAGGAAGCACCAAGGAAGCCTTCACCGAGGGCCCCTCAGTAAGGAAGCTTTCAGAGTGACATAAGGTAGCCTCACCGCAATGAAGGCTTCCTTAGTGAGGTAAAGGAAGATTTCATTGTTTGGCTTCTTATGCCGAGGAAGTACCAAGGAAGCCTTCACCGAGGGCGCCTCAGTTAGGAAGCTTTCAAAGTGACATAAGGTGGCCTCACCGCAATGAAGGCTTCCTTACTGAGGAAAGGGGGGTTTCATTGTTTGGCTTATAAATACCCAAGAAAGTGGACGGGAAAACGGTGCCGCGGTAGCTCAATTGGTAGGGCATCGCACGTGATATGCGAAGGTTGTGGGTTCGGTTCCCACCTGCGGCAAGTAGTTTATTCATCCACTTTAATTTCCTATAATTTATCGTCTCTTTATTTCATTTATTAAGCCCAAGTAATTTCCCCTATGTCGTCCTTGGTGTCAGTCATAGAGTTTCCTACAAAATTACTAGAGGGAACTCTGGCGCTGCAGTCGTTGTCCTACCATGGGAATGATGGGAAGTACATGGATTTGTCTGATCTTTGTGCTTATGGATTCAAACGTTCTTGTGGCTTTGTATATTACGCTGTATATTACGCTATATAAATCTTATTGTCGTATATTTCAGCGCAATCTATATTCTTTGAAGTGCAGAAGACGCCGGGAACGCGTAAAATTGCTATAAACTGCAACGATTGAGCTTGTCTATGTGCCTAAATCGAAACGCGCCAAGCGTCTCAAAGCACTGGCATGCCCGCGATAAATTCATAAGTGCGTTTCATTCACTTGTCGATACATGCATCCGTGGCTTAATGGTTTCAATATCAGGCCTCTGTACCCGAGTCCCTGTGTTCGAATCCTGCCGTCGGGCAATTTTAATGATGTTTATTTACTTATTTATTACGCAATAAACTGTTGAAAATGACGAGTTTACAAAGCCACAAAGCCGTTTGAAGCCAAAAAGACGAAGTTTAGGCAAATCCCATGTACTTCCCATAATTCCCATGCTGGGACAACCGCTCCCATTGTGGCTCACGTAGACACTAGCGCCAGAGTTCCCTCTTAGAATTTTGTAGAAAACTCTATGGTGTCAGTGTTTGGTGGCTTCTTATGGTATGAGTAATAAAAATCGGGCTCCTCGGTTAACCACCTTCCTGCTCGTTCATATATATATATATATATATATATATATATATATATATATGCGCTGCAAACAGGCTGGACGTCAAAGCAGGGCCAGTGCAGAACTTTTTCAGGAAATTTTATCCGAAAGGCACTGTGTGGCGCTAGTGGCACAAGCTTCCGCCAGCAAGGGGTATTCAAGCGTGTTACGAGCGCAGGTATTGGCCATTCAGAGATTAGCCTTCAATTCTTCATCGATGCTCCCTCCGCATCACGTTCACTGAGTTTCCTGTAATGCTGCGCCCAGCAGCGCACGTTATGTGCGCTGCAAGCGCACGTTATGTTTTGTGTGTTATTGCCCTCAGGGGCTTGAGTGACTTGCTGAAAGCCGAGATTCTCGCTTAGCCTTACAGCTGAGTCGCGCGCATATGTAACCTAAATGGTCGAGCGTGGTGCCCTAACGCCGAGGAAGCGCAAAAATTTGGCCAGCTCAAATACCACAGCGAAGTGGCAACAATAGAACACAGCATTGATTCTTCTAGATGCCGTTTTTCACAGCTCATCGAGGCGCAAACGTGTCTCCTGTTTGAGCATGCAGGATAACTGCGCGTTTTTAAACGGACACCTAACAGAAACACTGAATCAGTTTAGCTGATAAAGAATTCTTTTAAACCTGGATTTTCGATAATTTCGCCGTAATAGGTTGATGTTTACGGTGTGGAGTTTGGTCATAGAAGGCATGCGCGTTGTAGCAAACAGATTTAACACCTAATTCCAATCCGTTTTCACGCGCTCGCCAACCTCGTGTGCGCCCGTGGCAGTCGCTGACGCCCGGATGGGCGGAGTTGTGAGTCGGGCATTTTAATCTTGCTCTTGCAAATCGACACCAAGAATGCGCCGGGGCCCGATAATATATCGAATGTATTTTTGAAACGATGCGCGTGGCAGCTGTCTCCCTTTTTTGCAGATTATATTTCCCGAACCGCTGAGTACAGCGTCTTTTCGCAAGCATTGCCTACTTGCCAAAGTAATCCCCATTCATACAGAAGGCAATAAATTACACGTGGAAACATATAGACCAACATCACTAACAAGTTGCTGCTGTAATTAATGGAACACATAGCAAAGCCGTCATGACATACTTAGAAGAAAATAACGTATTATATCCTAAGCCACATGGTTTTAAGAAAGGTTTGTCAACTATAACACAATTATTTGAGATAACACATGACTTCGCATCAATGTTTAACTCAAAATTTCAAGCTGATGCTTTTTTTATTGATTTTTCGAAGGCTTATGATCGCGTCGTGCGCTGTAAACTAATCGAGGAAATAAAGTCTGTCAGAATTCAACAGAATATTGAAGAATGGATAAAAGCTTATCTGTCAAACTGAACTCAGTATCTCACCATAAATAATTACGACTCGAACCAACTCGAAGTTTATTCAGGGGTACCACAAGGGTCCGTATTGGGGCCATTATTATTTCTCATATATGTTAACAACATCGCTGATTGTGCAGAAAATGGAGTAAAATTGCGGCTCTTCGCCGATGACTTGGTAATTTCTACAAGCGTGCAAGGAATCGAGGACCAGCTTAGACTAAATACTACACTAAGCAATATAGCCCGCTGGTGTGACATGTGGGGAATAGAAATTAATCCTACGAAAACACAGTATATGACCGTAACTCATAGAAAGGCGATCTTTAGGTTCAATTCTAAACTAATGGGTAACGGTTTAATAGAAACTGACGCAGTAAGATATTCAGGCATAACTTTTACAAGTGCGTTAAAATGGAATACCTATATCGGTAACACATGTACGAAGGCCTTCCGAACACTCGGTTTCTTGCAAAGAACATTAACTGCAGCACAATCCTATGTTAAACTAATAGCATATAAAACTTTAGTAAGTCCTATTCTTGAGTATGGTAGCATAGTATTTAAACCGTACCAGAAAGGTCTCTCACACTAATGAGAAAGTACTCAAAATAAAGCGTTGCGAATTATATACTGGTGATGATGAAGTATTCTCGACACGAAAGCGTTAGTGCTCTTAGAAACCAATCAGCACTTACGCTGCTTACCTACCCTCGTTTGTCAGCGACGTGTGGCTGTCATGAAGTTTCTTTTCATGCTATGTAATGACAATAGTAATATTATAAGCGAGATTACGTGGAGCCACCACACCGAAACTCCGATAGAACCGGTCATCGTAAACACATCGGGCAGTATCCCACACAGTGCAACACGTGGGATATCGAAATCTTGAATGCGTTGCCAAAGGAAATTATAGAATCCGATTCTCTGGATGGCATTGTCGCAAAATTGGAGCCATATTTTGGTTGCTCATGAAAGTATTTGAGCGCGTAGCTTAAAGATAATGAGTTGGTTGAATGATTGGTCACCAGCGCACGTGTGATTGTATACTACCTTATGATTTCAAATGTAAATATTGCAATGTGCTGAATCATCATAATCATCATCATCATCAGCCTGGTTACGCCCATTGCAGGGCAAAGGCCTCTCCCATATTTCTCCAACAACCCCGGTCACGTACTAATTGTGGCCATGCCGTCCCTGCAAACTTCTTTATCTCATGCGCCCACCTAACTTTCTGCCGCCCCCTGCTACGCTTCCCTTCCCTTGGAATCCAGTCCGTAAGCCTTAATGACCATCGGTTATCTTCCCTCCTCATTACATGTCCCGCCCATGCCCATTTCTTTTTCTTGATTTCAACTACGATGTCATTAACTCGCGTTTGTTCCCTCACCCAATCTGCTCTTTTCTTATCCCTTAACGTTACATCCATCATTCTTATTTCCATAGCTCCTTGCGTCGTCCTCAATTTAAGTAGAACCCTTGTCGTAAGCCTCCAGGTTTCTGCCCCGTAGGTGAGTACTGGTAAGACACAGCTATTATACGCTTTTCTCTTGAGGGATAATGTCAACCTGCTGTTCATGATCTGAGAATGCCTGCCAAACGCACCCCAGCCCATTCTTATTCTTCTGATTATTTCCGTCTCATGATCCGCATCCGCCGTCACTACCTGGCCTAAGTAGATGTATTTCCTTACCACTTCCTGTACCTCGCTACCTATTGTAAATTGCTGTTCTCTTCCGAGACTGTTAAAGATTACTTTAATATTCTGCAGATTAATTTTTAGACCCACTCTTCTGCTTTGCCTCTCCAGGTCAGTGAGCATGCATTGCAATTGGTCCACTGAGATACTAAGCAAGGCAATATCATCAACGAATCGCAAGTTACTAAGGTATTCTCCATGAACTTTTATCCCCAATTCTTCCCTATCCAGATCTCTG
Organism: Dermacentor albipictus; assembly: GCF_038994185.2. NCBI lineage: Eukaryota > Metazoa > Arthropoda > Arachnida > Ixodida > Ixodidae > Dermacentor > Dermacentor albipictus. Next base: position 5,633,262 of record NW_027225570.1, on the reverse strand, counting down.
AATACCTCCTGTAAACACGCTGTGAATAGCATAGGAGAGATCGTATCTTCCTGCCTGACGCCTTTCTTTATTGGGATTTTGTTGCTTCCTTTATGGAGGACTGCGGTGGCTGTGGAGCCGCTAAGATATCTCTCAGTATCTTTACATACGGCTCGTATACACCCTCATTCCGTAATGCCTCCATGACTGCTGAGGTTTCGACAGAATCAAACGCTTTCTCGTAATCAATGAAAGCTATATATAAGGGTTGGTTACATTCCGCACAGTTCTCTATCGCCTGATTGATAGCGTGAATATGGTCTATTGTTGAGTAGCCTTTACGGAATCCTGCTTGGTCCTTTGCTTGACAGAAGTCTAAGGTGTTCCTGATTCTATTTGCGATTACCGTAGTAAATACTTTGTAGGCAACGGACAGTAAGCTGATCGGTCTATAATTTTTCAAGTCTTCCGATGAATTAGGATTATGTTAGCGTTCTTCCAAGATTCCGGTACGCTCGAGGTCATGAGGCATTGCGTATTCAGGGTGGCCAGTTTCTCTAGAACAATCTCCCCACCATCCTTTAACAAATCTGCTGCTACCTGATCCTCCCCAGCTGCCTTCCCCCTTTGCATATCTCCCAAGGCTTTCTTTACTTCTTCCGGCGTTACCTGTGGGATTTCGGATTCCTCTAGACTCTTCTCTCTTCCATTATCGTCGTGGGTGCCACTGGTACTGTATAAATCTCTATAGAACTCCTCAGCCACTTGAACTATCTCATCCATAGTAGTAATGATATTGCCGGCTTTGTCTCTTAACGCATACATTTGATTCTTGCCAATTCCTAGTTTCTTCTTCACTGCTTTTAGGCTTCCTCCGTTCCTTAGTTCCTGAGAGCATGTTCAATTCTATCCATATTACACTTCCTTATGTCAGCTGTCTTACGCTTGTTGAATAACTTCGAAAGTTCTCCCAGTTCTATTCCAGTCGTAGGGTTAGAGGCTTTCATACATTGGCGTTTCTTGATCAGATTTTTCGTCTCCTGCTATAGCTTACTGGTACCCTCTCTAACGGAGTTACCACCGACTTCTGTTACGCACTCCTTAATGATGCCCACAAGATTGTCCTTCATTGCTTCTACACTAAGCTCCTCTTCCTGAGTTAAAGCCGAATACCTGTTCTGTAGCTTGGTATGGAATTCCTCTATTTTCCCTCTTACCGCTAACTCATTGATCGGCTTCTTATGTACCAGTTTTTCCGTTCCCTCCTCAGGTCTAGGCTAATTCGAGTTCTTACCATCCTGTGGTCACTGCAGCGCACCTTGCCGACCACGTCCACATCTTGTATGATGTCAGGGTTAGCGCAGAGTACGAAGTCTATTTCATTTCTAGTCTCGCCGTTCGGGCTCCTCCACGTGCACTTTCAGCTATCCCGCTTGCGGAAGAAGGTATTCATTATCCGCATATTATTATGTTCCGCAAACTCTACTAATAACTCTCCCCTGCTATTTTTAGAGCCTATGTCATATTCCCCCACTGCCTTGTCTCAAGCCTGCTTCTTGCCTACCTTGGCATAGAAGTCGCCCATCAGTATAGTGTATTTTGTTTTGACTTTAACCATCGCCGATTCTACGTCTTCATAGGAGCTTTCGACTTCCTGGTCATCATGACTGGATGTGGGGGCGTAGACCTGTACAGCCTTCATTTTGTACCTCTTATTAAATTTCACAACAAGACCTGCCACCCTCTCGTTAATGATATATAATTCCTGTATGTTACCACCTATATTCTTATTAATCAGGAATCCGACTCCTAGTTCTCGTCTCTCCGCTAAGCCCCGGTAGCACAGGACGTGCCCGCTTTTTAGCACTGTATATGCTTCTTTTGGCCTCCTAACTTCACTGAGCCCTATTATATCCCATTTACTGCCCTCTAATTCCTCAAATAGTATTGCTAGACCCGCCTCACTAGATAACGTTCTAGCGTTAAGCGTTGCCAGGTTCATATTCCAATGGCTTGTCCGGATTGGAATATGAACCTGCTGAATGTGCTGAATAGTGGTTTCTTATTATAATTTTAATATGTTTATATATATATAAGAATGTTATACGACTAATATTGCAATTGTTTTGAGCACCTTCTGTTATTCCTTGATTAATGAGAAACAAAGAAAGTGTCTTGTGTTGAATGGCAGTATTGTTGTTGGGCAATCTTTTTCTATATCTTTTTTAGTTTTTTTTTCTTCTTTTTCGGTTGTTCCTGTTTTTCCCATGCTCATGTGTATTTATACAATCCACTTCCTCTTTGGGCCTGTGCAAAGGCCTACAGTGTTGTTAAATAAATAAATAAATAATAAAAAAGAATCCGCGGTCTTACGTGATTCCGGGGTGTTACGTCCCAAAACTCCGATGTGATTATGAGGCACGCCGTAGTGGTAGACTCCGGATTAATTTTGTCCAGCTGAGCTTATTTAACCTCAGTATATATACTGTAGTAATGGGCGACTTCATTGCAAAAGTGGAGAAAAGGCAAGTTGGTGAACAAGCAATTGGCAACTACAGCATCGATTCTAGGAACGCTAGTGGAGAGATGCTGGTAGAATTCGCAGAAATGAATAAGCTTCGAATAATGGACACCTTTTTCAAGAAGCGTAGCAACAGAAAGTCGACCTAGAAAAGCCCTAATGGTGAAACAAGAAATGAACTTTACTTCATACTTTCTGCTGATCCCAGCATAGTGCAGGATGTAGAATTGATAATTAGGGTAAAGTGCAGTGATCCTTAGTGAAGGCTAGGATTCACCTCAGTTTGAAGACAGAAAGAGTAAAATTGGTCAAGAAGAAACAGGCCAACCTAGATGCAGTAAAAGTAAAAGCAGACAAATTAAGGTTGGTACTTGCAAACAAATATGCAGTCTTAAAACAGAAAGATGAAGACGACATAGAGGTAATGAATGAAACCATAACCAGGCTCACTTCAGAGGCCTCACTTGAAGTGGGAGACAAGACACCGAAGCAACCAGTAGGCAAACTCTCCCAAGTAGCAAAAGACCTAATAAAGAAATCACAAAGAATGAAAGTGTCCAACTCAAGAGATAAGATAGAATTCGCGGAAATGTCAGAACTGATCAACAAAGCGACAAGTAATATCCGAAATTTTAACGTGAGAAAGACTGAAGAAGCCGTAAAAAATGGACGCAGCCTAAAATCACTGAGAAGGAAACTTGGCATAGGACAAACCAATATGTATGCACTGGAAGATAAGCAGGGTAATATCATCAGCAATCTTGAAGGTATAATAAAAGCAACGGAAGAATTCTATACTGAGCTGCACAGAACCCAGAGGATTTGGGAGCACTCTATTCGAACGGTTTATAGAAACTAGTGATGAGGTCAGAGGGGCCTTGCAAAGCATGAAACGGTGAAAAGCGGCAGGAGAGGATGGAATAACAGTTGATTTAATCAAAGATGGAGGAGACGTAATGCTAGGAAAACTGGCGGTTCTCTATACGAGGTGTCTATCGACTGCAAGGGTTCCAGAAGACCAGAAGAATGCAAACATTATACTAATCCACGAAAAGGAAGGCGTTAAAGAATTGAAAAATTATAGGCCCATTGGCTTACTCCGAGTATTATATAAAATACCGAAATAATCTCCAATAGAATAAGGGCAACACTGGACTTTAGTCAACCAAGGGAACAGGCTGGCTTCAGCAAGGGATGCTCTACAATGGATCACATCCATGTCATTAATAAGGTTATCGAGAAATCCGTAGAGTACAATAAGACTCTCTATATGTCTTTGATAGATTACCAAAATACATTTCATTCAGCAGAGACGCCAGCAGTCATAGAGGCATTACGTATTCAAGGGGTACAAAACGCTTACGTAAATACCTTGCAAGATATCTACAGAGGTTCTAGAGCTACCTTAATTCTACACAAGAACAGCAAGAAGATACCTATAAAGAAAGGGGTCAGAGAGGGAGACACAATTTCTCCAATGCTATTCACTGCGTGCTTAGAAGTAATCAAGTGATTAAACTGGGAAGGCTTAGGAGTAAAGATCGACGGCGAATATCTCGGCAACTTTTGCAGGAGTGGCCTTTGTCCTGCAGTGGACACAACTATATGATGATGATGATGATGATGATGATGATGATGATGATGATCCAACTGTGGTGTGGAGGCCATTTCTAGACCTTTTTATTAAAGTGTGCATTGTAGCCATCAGGTAAATATATTTAATCATCCACCACTCTTTAGCAAAAAGTAGTTAGATTTAGGTAAATATGTAACCGTTGATTCTGGGCCGCCATTTCCCCTTGAAGCTGCGTTAATGCTAAGCAGAAGATTGCCATTTCCGGGGGGAGACAGTGTGTTCTCTAGCGCCACGAAGGCTGATGCCATTAAGGTCAGGGGGGTGCTTGTTGACAAAATTGATTATCCAGTGGCGGTCAAAGTGATTCCGATGATGAAAAAGCGCCTGCGGCAGGAGAAAAGCCATAAAAAGCCGCAGCGCGGAGGTGTGAGGAAAACATTCATGAGATCTTCAAGCCAGCATTCGTTTTGCTGCCGTCTCATGTTTTTTTTTCGTACTTATTTTTCTTCTTGTCCTAATGCCGCCAAGAATGCTAAATAAACCAAGTTAATTGTTCCTTCGCCAAGCGTCAGCAGTCGCAACATATCTGGCTAGAGTGAGTTGGAGGTTTTCGCACCGAGGATTGCATAACCATTCGCATATGCCAATTGTGTTTTTCTAAAATTTGTCTTGCAGTCGCACCGCGGATGACGTCATTGTTATTCTTGGAGCGCACAGTCTTCTAGACATCGGCGACGTCATCACACGCAAAGCTGACACGCTTCTAAAGCACTCTGTAAGTACGACGCGCATGTCTTGCTTATGCGATAGCATTACAGGCGCATTTCACACATTTTGGAAGTAAAGAATTAAATTAAATTCTGGGGTCTTACGGGCGAAATCCACGATCTCATTATGAGGCATACCATAGTTGGGGACTACGGATTAATTTTGACTACCTGGGGTTCTTTAACGTGCACCTAAATCTAAGTACACGGGCGTTTTTGCGTTTCGCCACCATCGAAACGCGGCCGCCGAGATTCGATCCAGCGTGCTCGCGCTCAGTAGCAGCTGAGCAGCATAGCCGCCAACCTACCACGGCGGGTGTCGTGTATTGGAACCATGCCCGACAGACACTGCGGGCCCACCGGAGGCCGTCTAGGCGGGTGCACGCGCCAAACGCTTGGCGACGAGAAGCACGACGTGCGATCGTGGCCTCGGTTCGATGCCGCCACACGTTTCTTGAGGCTGACGTGATCCACTTTGGAGGAAAGAAAGCTCGATGTGCGTTGAGCGTACCATCACAGTGGGCGCGTTAATGTGGGTTTATATATATATATATATATATATATATATATATATATATATATATATATATATATATATATATATATAAAAAAAAGAGAAGGATGGAAACGTCACTTTGACAAGGGAGTGTGTGCAAGGTCGCCCGTGACGCATGCAGGCCATGGTGTCGAGACGCCACGGTTGACACATTCTGAGTGTGCTATACTTCGAGAAATATGGGTGTTAGTTCTGGTCTAGATTTTCCTTCTTTGTCAATATTCACAATTGCTTGTTGCACTCCGTAAGTACTCGTATTCGATATGTACGCGACATCACTGCAAATTTCCCAGACCCTGGAAGCGTGGGAAGCCGCAGGCGTGTGTCACCTCTAGAAGGCATACGTAAGGGAGAGCCCCTGCTGACAGCAAGCCCTTAAACACTGGTATTTTGTTAACTAGGGCTCCTATAACGTAAAACTATTCCAAACTTTTCTATTCCAATTCTGCAATGAGCGCTCCGCAATGGGTCAAAACTTTTTTGGGATACCCCCACTTCACATGTCTGTCACGCGACGGCACGAAAACCGCGATACCTCGCCTTCTGATATGGCGCGCATGCTCTGATTATGCATGATTTGTCGGGACAAAAGAAAAATAGTTATTCATGATTCGACGCCTGAAACCTCTTCCGTTTGTGTATGCATACTTACGATTCCCTTATGAATAATGTTCAAGCAGCGTTACCTACTGGGATATTATGTAACTGCTGGTGAGCGTGGACCGTGTGTTTTCCTTATATTCATTGCGTGTTTATTTTTCGCTCTTAACATGCTCAGTTGCCCTCCACATGAAATTACGGACGCCTCTCCGTATTTAAAAAAACAGAGCTCACGTCCTTTTTTTTTTTACGTAGAATTCCGCCGTTTTTCATGAAACGGAACGGTCTACGTAATTTTTACGGCAGGTTTGAGCGTCAAATTACGGAAATTTTTTACAGTGTATCGTTTTCTGCCAAACCACGCGATAAGCACGCGTATGCTGCTCGTGCAAGAGCACACGCGTAGATTTCTGCCAACATCACCTGGCAAGCCCCTCCATGCTGCTTTTAGCTCCGCGCGCATATCGTTTTCTGCCCAGCCACGCGATAAGCACGCGCATGCTGCTCGTGCAAGAGCGCACGCGTCGATTTCTGCCAACATCACCTGGTAAACCCCTGCATGCTGCTTTTAGCTCCGCGCGCATATCGTTTTCTGCCAAACCACGCGATAAGCACGCGCATGCTGCTCGTGCAAGAGCGCACGCGTCGATTTCTGCCAACATCACCTGGCAAGCCCCTCCATGCTGCTTTTAGCTCCGCGCGCATATCGTTTTCTGCCCAGCCACGCGATAAGCACGCGCATGCTGCTCGTGCAAGAGCGCACGCGTCGATTTCTGCCAACATCACCTGGTAAGCCCCTGCATGCTGCTTTTAGCTCCGCGCGCATATCGTTGTCTGCCAAACCACGCGATAAGCACGCGTATGCTGCTCGTGCAAGAGCACACGCGTAGATTTCTGCCAACATCACCTGGCAAGCCCCTCCATGCTGCTTTTAGCTCCGCGCGCATATCGTTTTCTGCCCAGCCACGCGATAAGCACGCGCATGCTGCTCGTGCAAGAGCGCACGCGTCGATTTCTGCCAACATCACCTGGTAAGCCCCTGCATGCTGCTTTTAGCTCCGCGCGCATATCGTTTTCTGCCAAACCACGCGATAAGCACGCGCATGCTGCTCGTGCAAGAGCGCACGCGTCGATTTCTGCCAACATCACCTGGTAAGCCCCTGCATGCTGCTTTTAGCTCCGCGCGCATATCGTTTTCTGCCCAACCACGCGATAAGCACGCGCATGCTGCTCGTGCAAGAGCGCACGCGTCGATTTCTGCCAACATCACCTGGTAAGCCCCTGCATGCTGCTTTTAGCTCTGCGCGCATAACGTGTTCTGCCAAACCACGCGATAAGCACGCGTATGCTGCTCGTGCAAGAGCACACGCGTCGATTTCTACCAACATCACCTGGCAAGCCCCTGCATGCTGCTTTTAGCTCCGCGCGCATATCGTTTTCTGCCAAACCACGCGATAAGCACGCGCATGCTGCTCGTGCAAGAGCGCACGCGTCGATTTCTGCCAACATCACCTGGTAAGCCCCTGCATGCTGCTTTTAGCTCTGCGCGCATATCGTTTTCTGCCAAACCACGCGATAAGCACGCGTATGCTGCTCGTGCAAGAGCGCACGCTTCGATTTCTGCCAACATCACCTGGTAAGCCCCTGCATGCTGCTTTTAGCTCTGCGCGCATAACGTTTTCTGCCAAACCACGCGATAAGCACGCGTATGCTGCTCGTGCAAGAGCACACGCGTCGATTTCTACCAACATCACCTGGCAAGCCCCTGCATGCTGCTTTTAGCTCTGCGCGCATATCGTTTTCTGCCAAACCACGCGATAAGCACGCGTATGCTGCTCGTGCAAGAGCGCACGCTTCGATTTCTGCCAACATCACCTGGTAAGCCCCTGCATGCTGCTTTTAGCTCTGCGCGCATAACGTTTTCTGCCAAACCACGCGATAAGCACGCGTATGCTGCTCGTGCAAGAGCACACGCGTCGATTTCTACCAACATCACCTGGCAAGCCCCTGCATGCTGCTTTTAGCTCCGCGCGCATATCGTTTTCTGCCAAACCACGCGATAAGCACGCGCATGCTGCTCGTGCAAGAGCGCACGCGTCGATTTCTGCCAACATCACCTGGTAAGCCCCTGCATGCTGCTTTTAGCTCTGCGCGCATATCGTTTTCTGCCAAACCACGCGATAAGCACGCGTATGCTGCTCGTGCAAGAGCGCACGCGTCGATTTCTGCCAACATCACCTGGTAAGCCCCTGCATGCTGCTTTTAGCTCCGCGCGCATATCGTTTTCTGCCAAACCACGCGATAAGCACGCGCATGCTGCTCGTGCAAGAGCGCACGCGTCGATTTCTGCCAACATCACCTGGTAAGCCCCTGCATGCTGCTTTTAGCTCTGCGCGCATATCGTTTTCTGCCAAACCACGCGATAAGCACGCGTATGCTGCTCGTGCAAGAGCGCACGCTTCGATTTCTGCCAACATCACCTGGTAAGCCCCTGCATGCTGCTTTTAGCTCTGCGCGCATAACGTTTTCTGCCAAACCACGCGATAAGCACGCGTATGCTGCTCGTGCAAGAGCACACGCGTCGATTTCTACCAACATCACCTGGCAAGCCCCTGCATGCTGCTTTTAGCTCCACGCGCATATCGTTTTCTGCCCAACCACGCGATAAGCACGCGTATGCTGCTCTTGCAAGCGCGCGCGCGTAGATTTCTGCCAACATCACCTGGCAAGCCCCTGCATGCTGCTTTTAGCTCCGCGCGCATATCGTTTTCTGCCAAACCACGCGATAAGCACGCGTATGCTGCTCGTGCAAGAGCACACGCGTCCATTTCTGCCAACATCACCAGGCAAGCCCCTGCATGCTGCTTTTAGCTCTGCGCGCATATCGTTTTCTGCCAAACCACGCGATAAGCACGCGTATGCTGCTCGTGCAAGAGCACACGCGTAGATTTCTGCCAACATCACCTGGCAAGCCCCTCCATGCTGCTTTTAGCTCCGCGCGCATATCGTTTTCTGCCCAGCCACGCGATAAGCACGCGCATGCTGCTCGTGCAAGAGCGCACGCGTCGATTTCTGCCAACATCACCTGGTAAGCCCCTGCATGCTGCTTTTAGCTCCGCGCGCATATCGTTTTCTGCCAAACCACGCGATAAGCACGCGCATGCTGCTCGTGCAAGAGCGCACGCGTCGATTTCTGCCAACATCACCTGGTAAGCCCCTGCATGCTGCTTTTAGCTCCGCGCGCATATCGTTTTCTGCCCAACCACGCGATAAGCACGCGCATGCTGCTCGTGCAAGAGCGCACGCGTCGATTTCTGCCAACATCACCTGGTAAGCCCCTGCATGCTGCTTTTAGCTCTGCGCGCATATCGTTTTCTGCCAAACCACGCGATAAGCACGCGTATGCTGCTCGTGCAAGAGCGCACGCTTCGATTTCTGCCAACATCACCTGGTAAGCCCCTGCATGCTGCTTTTAGCTCTGCGCGCATAACGTTTTCTGCCAAACCACGCGATAAGCACGCGTATGCTGCTCGTGCAAGAGCACACGCGTCGATTTCTACCAACATCACCTGGCAAGCCCCTGCATGCTGCTTTTAGCTCCACGCGCATATCGTTTTCTGCCCAACCACGCGATAAGCACGCGTATGCTGCTCTTGCAAGCGCGCGCGCGTAGATTTCTGCCAACATCACCTGGCAAGCCCCTGCATGCTGCTTTTAGCTCCGCGCGCATATCGTTTTCTGCCAAACCACGCGATAAGCACGCGTATGCTGCTCGTGCAAGAGCACACGCGTCCATTTCTGCCAACATCACCAGGCAAGCCCCTGCATGCTGCTTTTAGCTCTGCGCGCATATCGTTTTCTGCCAAACCACGCGATAAGCACGCGTATGCTGCTCGTGCAAGAGCACACGCGTCGATTTCTGCCAACATCACCTGGCAAGCCCCTGCATGCTGCTTTTAGCTCCACGCGCATATCGTTTTCTGCCCAACCACGCGATAAGCACGCGCATGCTGCTCGTGCAAGAGCGCACGCGTCGATTTCTGCCAACATCACCTGGTAAGCTCCTGCATGCTGCTTTTAGCTCTGCGCGCATATCGTTTTCTGCCAAACCACGCGATAAGCACGCGTATGCTGCTCGTGCAAGAGCACACGCGTCGATTTCTGCCAACATCACCTGGCAAGCCCCTGCATGCTGCTTTTAGCTCCGCGCGCATATCGTTTTCTGCCCAACCACGCGATAAGCACGCGCATGCTGCTCGTGCAAGAGCGCACGCGTCGATTTCTGCCAACATCACCTGGTAAGCCCCTGCATGCTGCTTTTAGCTCTGCGCGCATATCGTTTTCTGCCCAACCACGCGATAAGCACGCGTATGCTGCTCTTGCAAGCGCGCGCGCGTAGATTTCTGCCAACATCACCTGGCAAGCCCCTGCATGCTGCTTTTAGCTCCGCGCGCATATCGTTTTCTGCCAAACCACGCGATAAGCACGCGTATGCTGCTCGTGCAAGAGCACACGCGTAGATTTCTTCCAACATCACCTGGCAAGCCCCTCCATGCTGCTTTTAGCTCCGAGCGCATATCGTTTTCTGCCCAACCACGCGATAAGCACGCGCATGCTGCTCGTGCAAGAGCGCACGCGTCGATTTCTGCCAACATCACTTGGTAAGCCCCTGCATGCTGCTTTTAGCTCTGCGCGCATATCGTTTTCTGCCCAACCACGCGATAAGCACGCGCATGCTGCTCGTGCAAGAGCGCACGCGTCGATTGCTTCCAACATCACCTGGTAAGCCCCTGCATGCTGCTTTTAGCTCCGCGCGCATATCGTTTTCTGCCCAACCACGCGATAAGCACGCGCATGCTGCTCGTGCAAGAGCGCACGCGTCGATTTCTTCCAACATCACCTGGCAAGCCCCTGCATGCTGCTTTTAGCTCCGCGCGCATATCGTTTTCTGCCCAACCACGCGATAAGCACGCGCATGCTGCTCGTGTAAGAGCGCACGCGTCGATTTCTTCCAACATCACCTGGTAAGCCCCTGCATGCTGCTTTTAGCTCCGCGCGCATATCGTTTTCTGCCCAACCACGCGATAAGCACGCGCATGCTGCTCGTGCAAGAGCGCACGCGTCGATTTCTGCCAACATCACCTGGTAAGCACCTGCATGCTGCTTTTAGCTCCGCGCGCATATCGTTTTCTGCCCAACCACGCGATAAGCACGCGCATGCTGCTCGTGCAAGAGCGCACGCGTCGATTTCTGCCAACATCACCTGGTAAGCACCTCCATGCTGCTTTTAGCTCCGCGCGCATATCGTTTTCTGCCCAACCACGCGATAAGCACGCGCATGCTGCTCGTGCAAGAGCGCACGCGTCGATTTCTGCCAACATCACCTGGTAAGCCCCTGCATGCTGCTTTTAGCTCCGCGCTCATATCGTTTTCTGCCCAACCACGCGATAAGCACGCGCATGCTGCTCGTGCAAGAGCGCACGCGTCGATTTCTGCCAACATCACCTGGTAAGCCCCTGCATGCTGCTTTTAGCTCCGCGCGCATATCGTTTTCTGCCCAACCACGCGATAAGCACGCGCATGCTGCTCGTGCAAGAGCGCACGCGTCGATTTCTTCCAACATCACCTGGTAAGCCCCTGCATGCTGCTTTTAGCTCTGCGCGCATATCGTTTTCTGCCAAACCACGCGATAAGCACGCGCATGCTGCTCGTGCAAGAGCGCACGCGTCGATTTCTTCCAACATCACCTGGCAAGCCCCTGCATGCTGCTTTTAGCTCCGCGCGCATATTGTTTTCTGCCCAACCACGCGATAAGCACGCGCATGCTGCTCGTGCAAGAGCGCACGCGTCGATTTCTTCCAACATCACCTGGTAGGCCCCTGCATGCTGCTTTTAGCTCCGCGCGCATATCGTTTTCTGCCCAACCACGCGATAAGCACGCGCATGCTGCTCGTGCAAGAGCGCACGCGTCGATTTCTGCCAACATCACCTGGTAAGCACCTGCATGCTGCTTTTAGCTCCACGCGCATATCGTTTTCTGCCCAACCACGCGATAAGCACGCGCATGCTGCTCGTGCAAGAGCGCACGCGTCGATTTCTGCCAACATCACCTGGTAAGCCCCTGCATGCTGCTTTTAGCTCCGCGCGCATATCGTTTTCTGCCCAACCACGCGATAAGCACGCGCATGCTGCTCGTGCAAGAGCGCACGCGTCGATTTCTTCCAACATCACCTGGTAAGCCCCTGCATGCTGCTTTTAGCTCCGCGCGCATATCGTTTTCTGCCCAACCACGCGATAAGCACGCGCATGCTGCTCGTGCAAGAGCGCACGCGTCGATTACTGCCAACATCACCTGGTAAGCCCCTGCATGCTGCTTTTAGCTCCGCGCGCATATCGTTTTCTGCCCAACCACGCGATAAGCACGCGCATGCTGCTCGTGCAAGAGCGCACGCGTCGATTACTGCCAACATCACCTGGTAAGCCCCTGCATGCTGCTTTTAGCTCCGCGCGCATATCGTTTTCTGCCCAACCACGCGATAAGCCCGCGCATGCTGCTCGTGCAAGAGCGCACGCGTCGATTTCTGCCAACATCACCTGGTAAGCCCCTGCATGCTGCTTTTAGCTCCGCGCGCATATCGTTTTCTGCCCAACCACGCGATAAGCACGCGCATGCTGCTCGTGCAAGAGCGCACGCGTCGATTTCTGCCAACATCACCTGGCAAGCCCCTGCATGCTGCTTTTAGCTCCGCGCGCATATCGTTTTCTGCCCAACCACGCGATAAGCACGCGCATGCTGCTCGTGCAAGAGCGCACGCGTCGATTTCTGCCAACATGTCCTGGTAAGCCCCTGCATGCTGCTTTTAGCTCTGCGCGCATATCGTTTTCTGCCCAACCACGCGATAAGCACGCGTATGCTGCTCTTGCAAGCGCGCGCGCGTAGATTTCTGCCAACATCACCTGGCAAGCCCCTGCATGCTGCTTTTAGCTCCGCGCGCATATCGTTTTCTGCCAAACCACGCGATAAGCACGCGTATGCTGCTCGTGCAAGAGCACACGCGTAGATTTCTTCCAACATCACCTGGCAAGCCCCTCCATGCTGCTTTTAGCTCCGCGCGCATATTGTTTTCTGCCCAACCACGCGATAAGCACGCGCATGCTGCTCGTGCAAGAGCGCACGCGTCGATTTCTGCCAACATCACCTGGTAAGCCCCTGCATGCTGCTTTTAGCTCTGCGCGCATATCGTTTTCTGCCCAACCACGCGATAAGCACGCGCATGCTGCTCGTGCAAGAGCGCACGCGTCGATTGCTTCCAACATCACCTGGTAAGCCCCTGCATGCTGCTTTTAGCTCCGCGCACATATCGTTTTCTGCCCAACAACGCGATAAGCACGCGCATGCTGCTCGTGCAAGAGCGCACGCGTCGATTTCTTCCAACATCACCTGGTAAGCCCCTGCATGCTGCTTTTACTCTGCGCGCATATCGTTTTCTGCCCAACCACGCGATAAGCACGCGCATGCTGCTCGTGCAAGAGCGCACGCGTCGATTTCTGCCAACATCACCTGGTAAGCACCTCCATGCTGCTTTTAGCTCCGCGCGCATATCGTTTTCTGCCCAACCACGCGATAAGCACGCGCATGCTGCTCGTGCAAGAGCGCACGCGTCGATTTCTGCCAACATCACCTGGTAAGCCCCTGCATGCTGCTTTTAGCTCCGCGCTCATATCGTTTTCTGCCCAACCACGCGATAAGCACGCGCATGCTGCTCGTGCAAGAGCGCACGCGTCGATTTCTGCCAACATCACCTGGTAAGCCCCTGCATGCTGCTTTTAGCTCCGCGCGCATATCGTTTTCTGCCCAACCACGCGATAAGCACGCGCATGCTGCTCGTGCAAGAGCGCACGCGTCGATTTCTTCCCACATCACCTGGTAAGCCCCTGCATGCTGCTTTTAGCTCTGCGCGCATATCGTTTTCTGCCAAACCACGCGATAAGCACGCGCATGCTGCTCGTGCAAGAGCGCACGCGTCGATTTCTTCCAACATCACCTGGCAAGCCCCTGCATGCTGCTTTTAGCTCCGCGCGCATATCGTTTTCTGCCCAACCACGCGATAAGCACGCGCATGCTGCTCGTGCAAGAGCGCACGCGTCGATTTCTTCCAACATCACCTGGTAAGCCCCTGCATGCTGCTTTTAGCTCCGCGCGCATATCGTTTTCTGCCCAACCACGCGATAAGCACGCGCATGCTGCTCGTGCAAGAGCGCACGCGTCGATTTCTGCCAACATCACCTGGTAAGCACCTGCATGCTGCTTTTAGCTCCGCGCGCATATCGTTTTCTGCCCAACCACGCGATAAGCACGCGCATGCTGCTCGTGCAAGAGCGCACGCGTCGATTTCTGCCAACATCACCTGGTAAGCCCCTGCATGCTGCTTTTAGCTCCGCGCGCATATCGTTTTCTGCCCAACCACGCGATAAGCACGCGCATGCTGCTCGTGCAAGAGCGCACGCGTCGGTTTCTTCCAACATCACCTGGTAAGCCCCTGCATGCTGCTTTCAGCTCCGCGCGCATATCGTTTTCTGCCCAACCACGCGATAAGCACGCGCATGCTGCTCGTGCAAGAGCGCACGCGTCGATTACTGCCAACATCACCTGGTAAGCCCCTGCATGCTGCTTTTAGCTCCGCGCGCATATCGTTTTCTGCCCAACCACGCGATAAGCACGCGCATGCTGCTCGTGCAACAGCGCACGCGTCGATTACTGCCAACATCACCTGGTAAGCCCCTGCATGCTGCTTTTAGCTCCGCGCGCATATCGTTTTCTGCCCAACCTCGCGATAAGCACGCGCATGCTGCTCGTGCAAGAGCGCACGCGTCGATTTCTGCCAACATCACCTGGTAAGCCCCTGCATGCTGCTTTTAGCTCCGCGCGCATATCGTTTTCTGCCCAACCACGCGATAAGCACGCGCATGCTGCTCGTGCAAGAGCGCACGCGTCGATTTCTGCCAACATCACCTGGTAAGCCCATGCATGCTGCTTTTAGCTCCGCGCGCATATCGTTTTCTGCCCAACCACGCGATAAGCACGCGCATGCTGCTCGTGCAAGAGCGCACGCGTCGATTTCTGCCAACATCACCTGGCAAGCCCCTGCATGCTGCTTTTAGCTCCGCGCGCATATCGTTTTCTGCCCAACCACGCGATAAGCACGCGCATGCTGCTCGTGCAAGAGCGCACGCGTCGATTTCTGCCAACATCACCTGGTAAGCCCCTGCATGCTGCTTTTAGCTCTGCGCGCATATTGTTTTCTGCCCAACCACGCGATAAGCACGCGTATGCTGCTCTTGCAAGCGCGCGCGCGTAGATTTCTGCCAACATCACCTGGCAAGCCCCTGCATGCTGCTTTTAGCTCCGCGCGCATATCGTTTTCTGCCAAACCACGCGATAAGCACGCGTATGCTGCTCGTGCAAGAGCACACGCGTAGATTTCTTCCAACATCACCTGGCAAGCCCCTCCATGCTGCTTTTAGCTCCGCGCGCATATTGTTTTCTGCCCAACCACGCGATAAGCACGCGCATGCTGCTCGTGCAAGAGCGCACGCGTCGATTTCTGCCAACATCACCTGGTAAGCCCCTGCATGCTGCTTTTAGCTCTGCGCGCATATCGTTTTCTGCCCAACCACGCGATAAGCACGCGCATGCTGCTCGTGCAAGAGCGCACGCGTCGATTGCTTCCAACATCACCTGGTAAGCCCCTGCATGCTGCTTTTAGCTCCGCGCACATATCGTTTTCTGCCCAACAACGCGATAAGCACGCGCATGCTGCTCGTGCAAGAGCGCACGCGTCGATTTCTTCCAACATCACCTGGTAAGCCCCTGCATGCTGCTTTTACTCTGCGCGCATATCGTTTTCTGCCCAACCACGCGATAAGCACGCGCATGCTGCTCGTGCAAGAGCGCACGCGTCGATTTCTGCCAACATCACCTGGCATGCCCCTGCATGCTGCTTTTAGCTCCGCGCGCATATCGTTTTCTGCCCAACCACGCGATAAGCACGCGCATGCTGCTCGTGCAAGAGCGCACGCGTCGATTTCTGCCAACATCACCTGGTAAGCCCCTGCATGCTGCTTTTAGCTCTGCGCGCATATCGTTTTCTGCCCAACCACGCGATAAGCACGCGTATGCTGCTCTTGCAAGCGCGCGCGCGTAGATTTCTGCCAACATCACCTGGCAAGCCCCTGCATGCTGCTTTTAGCTCCGCGCGCATATCGTTTTCTGCCAAACCACGCGATAAGCACGCGTATGCTGCTCGTGCAAGAGCACACGCGTAGATTTCTTCCAACATCACCTGGCAAGCCCCTCCATGCTGCTTTTAGCTCCGCGCGCATATCGTTTTCTGCCCAACCACGCGATAAGCACGCGCATGCTGCTCGTGCAAGAGCGCACGCGTCGATTTCTGCCAACATCACCTGGCAAGCCCCTGCATGCTGCTTTTAGCTCAGCGCGCATATCGTTTTCTGCCCAACCACGCGATAAGCACGCGCATGCTGCTCGTGCAAGAGCGCACGCGTCGATTGCTTCCAACATCACCTGGTAAGCCCCTGCATGCTGCTTTTAGCTCCGGGCACATATCGTTTTCTGCCCAACAACGCGATAAGCACGCGCATGCTGCTCGTGCAAGAGCGCACGCGTCGATTTCTTCCAACATCACCTGGTAAGCCCCTGCATGCTGCTTTTAGCTCTGCGCGCATATCGTTTTCTGCCAAACTACGCGATAAGCACGCGTATGCTGCTCGTGCAAGAGCGCACGCTTCGATTTCTGCCAACATCACCTGGTAAGCCCCTGCATGCTGCTTTTAGCTCTGCGCGCATAACGTTTTCTGCCCAACCACGCGATAAGCACGCGCATGCTGCTCGTGCAAGAGCACACGCGTCCATTTCTGCCAACATCACCAGGCAAGCCCCTGCATGCTGCTTTTAGCTCTGCGCGCATATCGTTTTCTGCCAAACCACGCGATAAGCACGCGTATGCTGCTCGTGCAAGAGCACACGCGTCGATTTCTGCCAACATCACCTGGCAAGCCCCTGCATGCTGCTTTTAGCTCCACGCGCATATCGTTTTCTGCCCAACCACGCGATAAGCACGCGCATGCTGCTCGTGCAAGAGCGCACGCGTCGATTTCTGCCAACATCACCTGGTAAGCCCCTGCATGCTGCTTTTAGCTCCGCGCGCATATCGTTTTCTGCCCAACCACGCGATAAGCACGCGCATGCTGCTCGTGCAAGAGCGCACGCGTCGATTTCTGCCAACATCACCTGGCAAGCCCCTGCATGCTGCTTTTAGCTCCGCGCGCATATCGTTTTCTGCCCAACCACGCGATAAGCACGCGCATGCTGCTCGTGCAAGAGCGCACGCGTTGATTTCTGCCAACATCACCTGGTAAGCCCCTGCATGCTGCTTTTAGCTCTGCGCGCATATCGTTTTCTGCCCAACCACGCGATAAGCACGCGCATGCTGCTCGTGCAAGAGCGCACGCGTCGATTGCTTCCAACATCACCTGGTAAGCCCCTGCATGCTGCTTTTAGCTCCGCGCACATATCGTTTTCTGCCCAACAACGCGATAAGCACGCGCATGCTGCTCGTGCAAGAGCGCACGCGTCGATTTCTTCCAACATCACCTGGTAAGCCCCTGCATGCTGCTTTTAGCTCTGCGCGCATATCGTTTTCTGCCCAACCACGCGATAAGCACGCGCATGCTGCTCGTGCAAGAGCGCACGCGTCGATTTCTGCCAACATCACCTGGTAAGCACCTCCATGCTGCTTTTAGCTCCGCGCGCATATCGTTTTCTGCCCAACCACGCGATAAGCACGCGCATGCTGCTCGTGCAAGAGCGCACGCGTCGATTTCTGCCAACATCACCTGTAAGCCCCTGCATGCTGCTTTTAGCTCCGCGCTCATATCGTTTTCTGCCCAACCACGCGATAAGCACGCGCATGCTGCTCGTGCAAGAGCGCACGCGTCGATTACTGCCAACATCACCTGGTAAGCCCCTGCATGCTGCTTTTAGCTCCGCGCGCATATCGTTTTCTGCCCAACCACGCGATAAGCACGCGCATGCTGCTCGTGCAAGAGCGCACGCGTCGATTTCTGCCAACATCACCTGGTAAGCCCCTGCATGCTGCTTTTAGCTCCGCGCGCATATCGTTTTCTGCCCAACCACGCGATAAGCACGCGCATGCTGCTCGTGCAAGAGCGCACGCGTCGATTTCTGCCAACATCACCTGGCAAGCCCCTGCATGCTGCTTTTAGCTCCGCGCGCATATCGTTTTCTGCCCAACCACGCGATAAGCACGCGCATGCTGCTCGTGCAAGAGCGCACGCGTCGATTTCTGCCAACATCACCTGGTAAGCCCCTGCATGCTGCTTTTAGCTCTGCGCGCATATCGTTTTCTGCCCAACCACGCGATAAGCACGCGTATGCTGCTCTTGCAAGCGCGCGCGCGTAGATTTCTGCCACATCACCTGGCAAGCCCCTGCATGCTGCTTTTAGCTCCGCGCGCATATCGTTTTCTGCCAAACCACGCGATAAGCACGCGTATGCTGCTCGTGCAAGAGCACACGCGTAGATTTCTTCCAACATCACCTGGCAAGCCCCTCCATGCTGCTTTTAGCTCCGCGCGCATATCGTTTTCTGCCCAACCACGCGATAAGCACGCGCATGCTGCTCGTGCAAGAGCGCACGCGTCGATTTCTGCCAACATCACCTGGTAAGCCCCTGCATGCTGCTTTTAGCTCTGCGCGCATATCGTTTTCTGCCCAACCACGCGATAAGCACGCGCATGCTGCTCGTGCAAGAGCGCACGCGTCGATTGCTTCCAACATCACCTGGTAAGCCCCTGCATGCTGCTTTTAGCTCCGCGCACATATCGTTTTCTGCCCAACAACGCGATAAGCACGCGCATGCTGCTCGTGCAAGAGCGCACGCGTCGATTTCTTCCAACATCACCTGGTAAGCCCCTGCATGCTGCTTTTAGCTCTGCGCGCATATCGTTTTCTGCCCAACCACGCGATAAGCACGCGCATGCTGCTCGTGCAAGAGCGCACGCGTCGATTTCTGCCAACATCACCTGGTAAGCACCTCCATGCTGCTTTTAGCTCCGCGCGCATATCGTTTTCTGCCCAACCACGCGATAAGCACGCGCATGCTGCTCGTGCAAGAGCGCACGCGTCGATTTCTGCCAACATCACCTGGTAAGCCCCTGCATGCTGCTTTTAGCTCCGCGCTCATATCGTTTTCTGCCCAACCACGCGATAAGCACGCGCATGCTGCTCATGCAAGAGCGCACGCGTCGATTTCTGCCAACATCACCTGGTAAGCCCCTGCATGCTGCTTTTAGCTCCGCGCGCATATCGTTTTCTGCCCAACCACGCGATAAGCACGCGCATGCTGCTCGTGCAAGAGCGCACGCGTCGATTTCTTCCAACATCACCTGGTAAGCCCCTGCATGCTGCTTTTAGCTCTGCGCGCATATCGTTTTCTGCCAAACCACGCGATAAGCACGCGCATGCTGCTCGTGCAAGAGCGCACGCGTCGATTTCTTCCAACATCACCTGGCAAGCCCCTGCATGCTGCTTTTAGCTCCGCGCGCATATCGTTTTCTGCCCAACCACGCGATAAGCACGCGCATGCTGCTCGTGCAAGAGCGCACGCGTCGATTTCTTCCAACATCACCTGGTAAGCCCCTGCATGCTGCTTTTAGCTCCGCGCGCATATCGTTTTCTGCCCAACCACGCGATAAGCACGCGCATGCTGCTCGTGCAAGAGCGCACGCGTCGATTTCTGCCAACATCACCTGGTAAGCACCTGCATGCTGCTTTTAGCTCCGCGCGCATATCGTTTTCTGCCCAACCACGCGATAAGCACGCGCATGCTGCTCGTGCAAGAGCGCACGCGTCGATTTCTGCCAACATCACCTGGTAAGCCCCTGCATGCTGCTTTTAGCTCCGCGCGCATATCGTTTTCTGCCCAACCACGCGATAAGCACGCGCATGCTGCTCGTGCAAGAGCGCACGCGTCGATTTCTTCCAACATCACCTGGTAAGCCCCTGCATGCTGCTTTTAGCTCCGCGCGCATATCGTTTTCTGCCCAACCACGCGATAAGCACGCGCATGCTGCTCGTGCAAGAGCGCACGCGTCGATTACTGCCAACATCACCTGGTAAGCCCCTGCATGCTGCTTTTAGCTCCGCGCGCATATCGTTTTCTGCCCAACCACGCGATAAGCACGCGCATGCTGCTCGTGCAAGAGCGCACGCGTCGATTACTGCCAACATCGCCTGGTAAGCCCCTGCATGCTGCTTTTAGCTCCGCGCGCATATCGTTTTCTGCCCAACCACGCGATAAGCACGCGCATGCTGCTCGTGCAAGAGCGCACGCGTCGATTTCTGCCAACATCACCTGGTAAGCCCCTGCATGCTGCTTTTAGCTCCGCGCGCATATCGTTTTCTGCCCAACCACGCGATAAGCACGCGCATGCTGCTCGTGCAAGAGCGCACGCGTCGATTTCTGCCAACATCACCTGGCAAGCCCCTGCATGCTGCTTTTAGCTCCGCGCGCATATCGTTTTCTGCCCAACCACGCGATAAGCACGCGCATGCTGCTCGTGCAAGAGCGCACGCGTCGATTACTGCCAACATCACCTGGTAAGCCCCTGCATGCTGCTTTTAGCTCCGCGCGCATATCGTTTTCTGCCCAACCACGCGATAAGCACGCGCATGCTGCTCGTGCAAGAGCGCACGCGTCGATTTCTGCCAACATCACCTGGTAAGCCCCTGCATGCTGCTTTTAGCTCCGCGCGCATATCGTTTTCTGCCCAACCACGCGATAAGCACGCGCATGCTGCTCGTGCAAGAGCGCACGCGTCGATTTCTGCCAACATCACCTGGCAAGCCCCTGCATGCTGCTCTTAGCTCCGCGCGCATATCGTTTTCTGCCCAACCACGCGATAAGCACGCGCATGCTGCTCGTGCAAGAGCGCACGCGTCGATTTCTGCCAACATCACCTGGTAAGCCCCTGCATGCTGCTTTTAGCTCTGCGCGCATATCGTTTTCTGCCCAACCACGCGATAAGCACGCGTATGCTGCTCTTGCAAGCGCGCGCGCGTAGGTTTCTGCCAACATCACCTGGCAAGCCCCTGCATGCTGCTTTTAGCTCCGCGCGCATATCGTTTTCTGCCAAACCACGCGATAAGCACGCGTATGCTGCTCGTGCAAGAGCACACGCGTAGATTTCTTCCAACATCACCTGGCAAGCCCCTCCATGCTGCTTTTAGCTCCGCGCGCATATCGTTTTCTGCCCAACCACGCGATAAGCACGCGCATGCTGCTCGTGCAAGAGCGCACGCGTCGATTTCTGCCAACATCACCTGGTAAGCCCCTGCATGCTGCTTTTAGCTCCGCGCGCATATCGTTTTCTGCCCAACCACGCGATAAGCACGCGCATGCTGCTCGTGCAAGAGCGCACGCGTCGATTTCTTCCCACATCACCTGGTAAGCCCCTGCATGCTGCTTTTAGCTCTGCGCGCATATCGTTTTCTGCCAAACCACGCGATAAGCACGCGCATGCTGCTCGTGCAAGAGCGCACGCGTCGATTTCTTCCAACATCACCTGGCAAGCCCCTGCATGCTGCTTTTAGCTCCGCGCGCATATCGTTTTCTGCCCAACCACGCGATAAGCACGCGCATGCTGCTCGTGCAAGAGCGCACGCGTCGATTTCTTCCAACATCACCTGGTAAGCCCCTGCATGCTGCTTTTAGCTCCGCGCGCATATCGTTTTCTGCCCAACCACGCGATAAGCACGCGCATGCTGCTCGTGCAAGAGCGCACGCGTCGATTTCTGCCAACATCACCTGGTAAGCACCTGCATGCTGCTTTTAGCTCCGCGCGCATATCGTTTTCTGCCCAACCACGCTATAAGCACGCGCATGCTGCTCGTGCAAGAGCGCACGCGTCGATTTCTGCCAACATCACCTGGTAAGCCCCTGCATGCTGCTTTTAGCTCCGCGCGCATATCGTTTTCTGCCCAACCACGCGATAAGCACGCGCATGCTGCTCGTGCAAGAGCGCACGCGTCGGTTTCTTCCAACATCACCTGGTAAGCCCCTGCATGCTGCTTTTAGCTCCGCGCGCATATCGTTTTCTGCCCAACCACGCGATAAGCACGCGCATGCTGCTCGTGCAAGAGCGCACGCGTCGATTACTGCCAACATCACCTGGTAAGCCCCTGCATGCTGCTTTTAGCTCCGCGCGCATATCGTTTTCTGCCCAACCTCGCGATAAGCACGCGCATGCTGCTCGTGCAAGAGCGCACGCGTCGATTTCTGCCAACATCACCTGGTAAGCCCCTGCATGCTGCTTTTAGCTCCGCGCGCATATCGTTTTCTGCCCAACCACGCGATAAGCACGCGCATGCTGCTCGTGCAAGAGCGCACGCGTCGATTTCTGCCAACATCACCTGGCATGCCCCTGCATGCTGCTTTTAGCTCCGCGCGCATATCGTTTTCTGCCCAACCACGCGATAAGCACGCGCATGCTGCTCGTGCAAGAGCGCACGCGTCGATTTCTGCCAACATCACCTGGTAAGCCCCTGCATGCTGCTTTTAGCTCTGCGCGCATATCGTTTTCTGCCCAACCACGCGATAAGCACGCGTATGCTGCTCTTGCAAGCGCGCGCGCGTAGATTTCTGCCAACATCACCTGGCAAGCCCCTGCATGCTGCTTTTAGCTCCGCGCGCATATCGTTTTCTGCCAAACCACGCGATAAGCACGCGTATGCTGCTCGTGCAAGAGCACACGCGTAGATTTCTTCCAACATCACCTGGCAAGCCCCTCCATGCTGCTTTTAGCTCCGCGCGCATATCGTTTTCTGCCCAACCACGCGATAAGCACGCGCATGCTGCTCGTGCAAGAGCGCACGCGTCGATTTCTGCCAACATCACCTGGCAAGCCCCTGCATGCTGCTTTTAGCTCAGCGCGCATATCGTTTTCTGCCCAACCACGCGATAAGCACGCGCATGCTGCTCGTGCAAGAGCGCACGCGTCGATTGCTTCCAACATCACCTGGTAAGCCCCTGCATGCTGCTTTTAGCTCCGGGCACATATCGTTTTCTGCCCAACAACGCGATAAGCACGCGCATGCTGCTCGTGCAAGAGCGCACGCGTCGATTTCTTCCAACATCACCTGGTAAGCCCCTGCATGCTGCTTTTAGCTCTGCGCGCATATCGTTTTCTGCCAAACTACGCGATAAGCACGCGTATGCTGCTCGTGCAAGAGCGCACGCTTCGATTTCTGCCAACATCACCTGGTAAGCCCCTGCATGCTGCTTTTAGCTCTGCGCGCATAACGTTTTCTGCCCAACCACGCGATAAGCACGCGCATGCTGCTCGTGCAAGAGCACACGCGTCCATTTCTGCCAACATCACCAGGCAAGCCCCTGCATGCTGCTTTTAGCTCTGCGCGCATATCGTTTTCTGCCAAACCACGCGATAAGCACGCGTATGCTGCTCGTGCAAGAGCACACGCGTCGATTTCTGCCAACATCACCTGGCAAGCCCCTGCATGCTGCTTTTAGCTCCACGCGCATATCGTTTTCTGCCCAACCACGCGATAAGCACGCGCATGCTGCTCGTGCAAGAGCGCACGCGTCGATTTCTGCCAACATCACCTGGTAAGCCCCTGCATGCTGCTTTTAGCTCCGCGCGCATATCGTTTTCTGCCCAACCACGCGATAAGCACGCGCATGCTGCTCGTGCAAGAGCGCACGCGTCGATTTCTGCCAACATCACCTGGCAAGCCCCTGCATGCTGCTTTTAGCTCCGCGCGCATATCGTTTTCTGCCCAACCACGCGATAAGCACGCGCATGCTGCTCGTGCAAGAGCGCACGCGTCGATTTCTGCCAACATCACCTGGTAAGCCCCTGCATGCTGCTTTTAGCTCTGCGCGCATATCGTTTTCTGCCCAACCACGCGATAAGCACGCGTATGCTGCTCTTGCAAGCGCGCGCGCGTAGATTTCTGCCAACATCACCTGGCAAGCCCCTGCATGCTGCTTTTAGCTCCGCGCGCATATCGTTTTCTGCCAAACCACGCGATAAGCACGCGTATGCTGCTCGTGCAAGAGCACACGCGTAGATTTCTTCCAACATCACCTGGCAAGCCCCTCCATGCTGCTTTTAGCTCCGCGCGCATATCGTTTTCTGCCCAACCACGCGATAAGCACGCGCATGCTGCTCGTGCAAGAGCGCACGCGTCGATTTCTGCCAACATCACCTGGTAAGCCCCTGCATGCTGCTTTTAGCTCTGCGCGCATATCGTTTTCTGCCCAACCACGCGATAAGCACGCGCATGCTGCTCGTGCAAGAGCGCACGCGTCGATTGCTTCCAACATCACCTGGTAAGCCCCTGCATGCTGCTTTTAGCTCCGCGCACATATCGTTTTCTGCCCAACAACGCGATAAGCACGCGCATGCTGCTCGTGCAAGAGCGCACGCGTCGATTTCTTCCAACATCACCTGGTAAGCCCCTGCATGCTGCTTTTAGCTCTGCGCGCATATCGTTTTCTGCCCAACCACGCGATAAGCACGCGCATGCTGCTCGTGCAAGAGCGCACGCGTCGATTTCTGCCAACATCACCTGGTAAGCCCCTGCATGCTGCTTTTAGCTCTGCGCGCATATCGTTTTCTGCCCAACCACGCGATAAGCACGCGCATGCTGCTCGTGCAAGAGCGCACGCGTCGATTTCTTCCAACATCACCTGGTAAGCCCCTGCATGCTGCTTTTAGCTCCGCGCGCATATCGTTTTCTGCCCAACCACGCGATAAGCACGCGCATGCTGCTCGTGCAAGAGCGCACGCGTCGATTTCTTCCAACATCACCTGGTAAGCCCCTGCATGCTGCTTTTAGCTCCGCGCGCATATCGTTTTCTGCCCAACCACGCGATAAGCACGCGCATGCTGCTCGTGCAAGAGCGCACGCGTCGATTTCTGCCAACATCACCTGGTAAGCACCTGCATGCTGCTTTTAGCTCCGCGCGCATATCGTTTTCTGCCCAACCACGCGATAAGCACGCGCATGCTGCTCGTGCAAGAGCGCACGCGTCGATTTCTGCCAACATCACCTGGTAAGCCCCTGCATGCTGCTTTTAGCTCCGCGCGCATATCGTTTTCTGCCCAACCACGCGATAAGCACGCGCATGCTGCTCGTGCAAGAGCGCACGCGTCGATTTCTTCCAACATCACCTGGTAAGCCCCTGCATGCTGCTTTTAGCTCCGCGCGCATATCGTTTTCTGCCCAACCACGCGATAAGCACGCGCATGCTGCTCGTGCAAGAGCGCACGCGTCGATTACTGCCAACATCACCTGGTAAGCCCCTGCATGCTGCTTTTAGCTCCGCGCGCATATCGTTTTCTGCCCAACCACGCGATAAGCACGCGCATGCTGCTCGTGCAAGAGCGCACGCGTCGATTACTGCCAACATCGCCTGGTAAGCCCCTGCATGCTGCTTTTAGCTCCGCGCGCATATCGTTTTCTGCCCAACCACGCGATAAGCACGCGCATGCTGCTCGTGCAAGAGCGCACGCGTCGATTTCTGCCAACATCACCTGGTAAGCCCCTGCATGCTGCTTTTAGCTCCGCGCGCATATCGTTTTCTGCCCAACCACGCGATAAGCACGCGCATGCTGCTCGTGCAAGAGCGCACGCGTCGATTTCTGCCAACATCACCTGGCAAGCCCCTGCATGCTGCTTTTAGCTCCGCGCGCATATCGTTTTCTGCCCAACCACGCGATAAGCACGCGCATGCTGCTCGTGCAAGAGCGCACGCGTCGATTACTGCCAACATCACCTGGTAAGCCCCTGCATGCTGCTTTTAGCTCCGCGCGCATATCGTTTTCTGCCCAACCACGCGATAAGCACGCGCATGCTGCTCGTGCAAGAGCGCACGCGTCGATTTCTGCCAACATCACCTGGTAAGCCCCTGCATGCTGCTTTTAGCTCCGCGCGCATATCGTTTTCTGCCCAACCACGCGATAAGCACGCGCATGCTGCTCGTGCAAGAGCGCACGCGTCGATTTCTGCCAACATCACCTGGCAAGCCCCTGCATGCTGCTCTTAGCTCCGCGCGCATATCGTTTTCTGCCCAACCACGCGATAAGCACGCGCATGCTGCTCGTGCAAGAGCGCACGCGTCGATTTCTGCCAACATCACCTGGTAAGCCCCTGCATGCTGCTTTTAGCTCTGCGCGCATATCGTTTTCTGCCCAACCACGCGATAAGCACGCGTATGCTGCTCTTGCAAGCGCGCGCGCGTAGGTTTCTGCCAACATCACCTGGCAAGCCCCTGCATGCTGCTTTTAGCTCCGCGCGCATATCGTTTTCTGCCAAACCACGCGATAAGCACGCGTATGCTGCTCGTGCAAGAGCACACGCGTAGATTTCTTCCAACATCACCTGGCAAGCCCCTCCATGCTGCTTTTAGCTCCGCGCGCATATCGTTTTCTGCCCAACCACGCGATAAGCACGCGCATGCTGCTCGTGCAAGAGCGCACGCGTCGATTTCTGCCAACATCACCTGGTAAGCCCCTGCATGCTGCTTTTAGCTCCGCGCGCATATCGTTTTCTGCCCAACCACGCGATAAGCACGCGCATGCTGCTCGTGCAAGAGCGCACGCGTCGATTTCTTCCCACATCACCTGGTAAGCCCCTGCATGCTGCTTTTAGCTCTGCGCGCATATCGTTTTCTGCCAAACCACGCGATAAGCACGCGCATGCTGCTCGTGCAAGAGCGCACGCGTCGATTTCTTCCAACATCACCTGGCAAGCCCCTGCATGCTGCTTTTAGCTCCGCGCGCATATCGTTTTCTGCCCAACCACGCGATAAGCACGCGCATGCTGCTCGTGCAAGAGCGCACGCGTCGATTTCTTCCAACATCACCTGGTAAGCCCCTGCATGCTGCTTTTAGCTCCGCGCGCATATCGTTTTCTGCCCAACCACGCGATAAGCACGCGCATGCTGCTCGTGCAAGAGCGCACGCGTCGATTTCTGCCAACATCACCTGGTAAGCACCTGCATGCTGCTTTTAGCTCCGCGCGCATATCGTTTTCTGCCCAACCACGCTATAAGCACGCGCATGCTGCTCGTGCAAGAGCGCACGCGTCGATTTCTGCCAACATCACCTGGTAAGCCCCTGCATGCTGCTTTTAGCTCCGCGCGCATATCGTTTTCTGCCCAACCACGCGATAAGCACGCGCATGCTGCTCGTGCAAGAGCGCACGCGTCGGTTTCTTCCAACATCACCTGGTAAGCCCCTGCATGCTGCTTTTAGCTCCGCGCGCATATCGTTTTCTGCCCAACCACGCGATAAGCACGCGCATGCTGCTCGTGCAAGAGCGCACGCGTCGATTACTGCCAACATCACCTGGTAAGCCCCTGCATGCTGCTTTTAGCTCCGCGCGCATATCGTTTTCTGCCCAACCTCGCGATAAGCACGCGCATGCTGCTCGTGCAAGAGCGCACGCGTCGATTTCTGCCAACATCACCTGGTAAGCCCCTGCATGCTGCTTTTAGCTCCGCGCGCATATCGTTTTCTGCCCAACCACGCGATAAGCACGCGCATGCTGCTCGTGCAAGAGCGCACGCGTCGATTTCTGCCAACATCACCTGGCATGCCCCTGCATGCTGCTTTTAGCTCCGCGCGCATATCGTTTTCTGCCCAACCACGCGATAAGCACGCGCATGCTGCTCGTGCAAGAGCGCACGCGTCGATTTCTGCCAACATCACCTGGTAAGCCCCTGCATGCTGCTTTTAGCTCTGCGCGCATATCGTTTTCTGCCCAACCACGCGATAAGCACGCGTATGCTGCTCTTGCAAGCGCGCGCGCGTAGATTTCTGCCAACATCACCTGGCAAGCCCCTGCATGCTGCTTTTAGCTCCGCGCGCATATCGTTTTCTGCCAAACCACGCGATAAGCACGCGTATGCTGCTCGTGCAAGAGCACACGCGTAGATTTCTTCCAACATCACCTGGCAAGCCCCTCCATGCTGCTTTTAGCTCCGCGCGCATATCGTTTTCTGCCCAACCACGCGATAAGCACGCGCATGCTGCTCGTGCAAGAGCGCACGCGTCGATTTCTGCCAACATCACCTGGCAAGCCCCTGCATGCTGCTTTTAGCTCAGCGCGCATATCGTTTTCTGCCCAACCACGCGATAAGCACGCGCATGCTGCTCGTGCAAGAGCGCACGCGTCGATTGCTTCCAACATCACCTGGTAAGCCCCTGCATGCTGCTTTTAGCTCCGGGCACATATCGTTTTCTGCCCAACAACGCGATAAGCACGCGCATGCTGCTCGTGCAAGAGCGCACGCGTCGATTTCTTCCAACATCACCTGGTAAGCCCCTGCATGCTGCTTTTAGCTCTGCGCGCATATCGTTTTCTGCCAAACTACGCGATAAGCACGCGTATGCTGCTCGTGCAAGAGCGCACGCTTCGATTTCTGCCAACATCACCTGGTAAGCCCCTGCATGCTGCTTTTAGCTCTGCGCGCATAACGTTTTCTGCCCAACCACGCGATAAGCACGCGCATGCTGCTCGTGCAAGAGCACACGCGTCCATTTCTGCCAACATCACCAGGCAAGCCCCTGCATGCTGCTTTTAGCTCTGCGCGCATATCGTTTTCTGCCAAACCACGCGATAAGCACGCGTATGCTGCTCGTGCAAGAGCACACGCGTCGATTTCTGCCAACATCACCTGGCAAGCCCCTGCATGCTGCTTTTAGCTCCACGCGCATATCGTTTTCTGCCCAACCACGCGATAAGCACGCGCATGCTGCTCGTGCAAGAGCGCACGCGTCGATTTCTGCCAACATCACCTGGTAAGCCCCTGCATGCTGCTTTTAGCTCCGCGCGCATATCGTTTTCTGCCCAACCACGCGATAAGCACGCGCATGCTGCTCGTGCAAGAGCGCACGCGTCGATTTCTGCCAACATCACCTGGCATGTCCCTGCATGCTGCTTTTAGCTCCGCGCGCATATCGTTTTCTGCCCAACCACGCGATAAGCACGCGCATGCTGCTCGTGCAAGAGCGCACGCGTCGATTTCTGCCAACATCACCTGGTAAGCCCCTGCATGCTGCTTTTAGCTCTGCGCGCATATCGTTTTCTGCCCAACCACGCGATAAGCACGCGTATGCTGCTCTTGCAAGCGCGCGCGCGTAGATTTCTGCCAACATCACCTGGCAAGCCCCTGCATGCTGCTTTTAGCTCCGCGCGCATATCGTTTTCTGCCAAACCACGCGATAAGCACGCGTATGCTGCTCGTGCAAGAGCACACGCGTAGATTTCTTCCAACATCACCTGGCAAGCCCCTCCATGCTGCTTTTAGCTCCGCGCGCATATCGTTTTCTGCCCAACCACGCGATAAGCACGCGCATGCTGCTCGTGCAAGAGCGCACGCGTCGATTTCTGCCAACATCACCTGGTAAGCCCCTGCATGCTGCTTTTAGCTCTGCGCGCATATCGTTTTCTGCCCAACCACGCGATAAGCACGCGCATGCTGCTCGTGCAAGAGCGCACGCGTCGATTGCTTCCAACATCACCTGGTAAGCCCCTGCATGCTGCTTTTAGCTCCGCGCACATATCGTTTTCTGCCCAACAACGCGATAAGCACGCGCATGCTGCTCGTGCAAGAGCGCACGCGTCGATTTCTTCCAACATCACCTGGTAAGCCCCTGCATGCTGCTTTTAGCTCTGCGCGCATATCGTTTTCTGCCCAACCACGCGATAAGCACGCGCATGCTGCTCGTGCAAGAGCGCACGCGTCGATTTCTGCCAACATCACCTGGTAAGCACCTCCATGCTGCTTTTAGCTCCGCGCGCATATCGTTTTCTGCCCAACCACGCGATAAGCACGCGCATGCTGCTCGTGCAAGAGCGCACGCGTCGATTTCTGCCAACATCACCTGTAAGCCCCTGCATGCTGCTTTTAGCTCCGCGCTCATATCGTTTTCTGCCCAACCACGCGATAAGCACGCGCATGCTGCTCGTGCAAGAGCGCACGCGTCGATTACTGCCAACATCACCTGGTAAGCCCCTGCATGCTGCTTTTAGCTCCGCGCGCATATCGTTTTCTGCCCAACCACGCGATAAGCACGCGCATGCTGCTCGTGCAAGAGCGCACGCGTCGATTTCTGCCAACATCACCTGGTAAGCCCCTGCATGCTGCTTTTAGCTCCGCGCGCATATCGTTTTCTGCCCAACCACGCGATAAGCACGCGCATGCTGCTCGTGCAAGAGCGCACGCGTCGATTTCTGCCAACATCACCTGGCAAGCCCCTGCATGCTGCTTTTAGCTCCGCGCGCATATCGTTTTCTGCCCAACCACGCGATAAGCACGCGCATGCTGCTCGTGCAAGAGCGCACGCGTCGATTTCTGCCAACATCACCTGGTAAGCCCCTGCATGCTGCTTTTAGCTCTGCGCGCATATCGTTTTCTGCCCAACCACGCGATAAGCACGCGTATGCTGCTCTTGCAAGCGCGCGCGCGTAGATTTCTGCCACATCACCTGGCAAGCCCCTGCATGCTGCTTTTAGCTCCGCGCGCATATCGTTTTCTGCCAAACCACGCGATAAGCACGCGTATGCTGCTCGTGCAAGAGCACACGCGTAGATTTCTTCCAACATCACCTGGCAAGCCCCTCCATGCTGCTTTTAGCTCCGCGCGCATATCGTTTTCTGCCCAACCACGCGATAAGCACGCGCATGCTGCTCGTGCAAGAGCGCACGCGTCGATTTCTGCCAACATCACCTGGTAAGCCCCTGCATGCTGCTTTTAGCTCTGCGCGCATATCGTTTTCTGCCCAACCACGCGATAAGCACGCGCATGCTGCTCGTGCAAGAGCGCACGCGTCGATTGCTTCCAACATCACCTGGTAAGCCCCTGCATGCTGCTTTTAGCTCCGCGCACATATCGTTTTCTGCCCAACAACGCGATAAGCACGCGCATGCTGCTCGTGCAAGAGCGCACGCGTCGATTTCTTCCAACATCACCTGGTAAGCCCCTGCATGCTGCTTTTAGCTCTGCGCGCATATCGTTTTCTGCCCAACCACGCGATAAGCACGCGCATGCTGCTCGTGCAAGAGCGCACGCGTCGATTTCTGCCAACATCACCTGGTAAGCACCTCCATGCTGCTTTTAGCTCCGCGCGCATATCGTTTTCTGCCCAACCACGCGATAAGCACGCGCATGCTGCTCGTGCAAGAGCGCACGCGTCGATTTCTGCCAACATCACCTGGTAAGCCCCTGCATGCTGCTTTTAGCTCCGCGCTCATATCGTTTTCTGCCCAACCACGCGATAAGCACGCGCATGCTGCTCATGCAAGAGCGCACGCGTCGATTTCTGCCAACATCACCTGGTAAGCCCCTGCATGCTGCTTTTAGCTCCGCGCGCATATCGTTTTCTGCCCAACCACGCGATAAGCACGCGCATGCTGCTCGTGCAAGAGCGCACGCGTCGATTTCTTCCAACATCACCTGGTAAGCCCCTGCATGCTGCTTTTAGCTCTGCGCGCATATCGTTTTCTGCCAAACCACGCGATAAGCACGCGCATGCTGCTCGTGCAAGAGCGCACGCGTCGATTTCTTCCAACATCACCTGGCAAGCCCCTGCATGCTGCTTTTAGCTCCGCGCGCATATCGTTTTCTGCCCAACCACGCGATAAGCACGCGCATGCTGCTCGTGCAAGAGCGCACGCGTCGATTTCTTCCAACATCACCTGGTAAGCCCCTGCATGCTGCTTTTAGCTCCGCGCGCATATCGTTTTCTGCCCAACCACGCGATAAGCACGCGCATGCTGCTCGTGCAAGAGCGCACGCGTCGATTTCTGCCAACATCACCTGGTAAGCACCTGCATGCTGCTTTTAGCTCCGCGCGCATATCGTTTTCTGCCCAACCACGCGATAAGCACGCGCATGCTGCTCGTGCAAGAGCGCACGCGTCGATTTCTGCCAACATCACCTGGTAAGCCCCTGCATGCTGCTTTTAGCTCCGCGCGCATATCGTTTTCTGCCCAACCACGCGATAAGCACGCGCATGCTGCTCGTGCAAGAGCGCACGCGTCGATTTCTTCCAACATCACCTGGTAAGCCCCTGCATGCTGCTTTTAGCTCCGCGCGCATATCGTTTTCTGCCCAACCACGCGATAAGCACGCGCATGCTGCTCGTGCAAGAGCGCACGCGTCGATTACTGCCAACATCACCTGGTAAGCCCCTGCATGCTGCTTTTAGCTCCGCGCGCATATCGTTTTCTGCCCAACCACGCGATAAGCACGCGCATGCTGCTCGTGCAAGAGCGCACGCGTCGATTACTGCCAACATCACCTGGTAAGCCCCTGCATGCTGCTTTTAGCTCCGCGCGCATATCGTTTTCTGCCCAACCACGCGATAAGCACGCGCATGCTGCTCGTGCAAGAGCGCACGCGTCGATTTCTGCCAACATCACCTGGTAAGCCCCTGCATGCTGCTTTTAGCTCCGCGCGCATATCGTTTTCTGCCCAACCACGCGATAAGCACGCGCATGCTGCTCGTGCAAGAGCGCACGCGTCGATTTCTGCCAACATCACCTGGCAAGCCCCTGCATGCTGCTTTTAGCTCCGCGCGCATATCGTTTTCTGCCCAACCACGCGATAAGCACGCGCATGCTGCTCGTGCAAGAGCGCACGCGTCGATTACTGCCAACATCACCTGGTAAGCCCCTGCATGCTGCTTTTAGCTCCGCGCGCATATCGTTTTCTGCCCAACCACGCGATAAGCACGCGCATGCTGCTCGTGCAAGAGCGCACGCGTCGATTTCTGCCAACATCACCTGGTAAGCCCCTGCATGCTGCTTTTAGCTCCGCGCGCATATCGTTTTCTGCCCAACCACGCGATAAGCACGCGCATGCTGCTCGTGCAAGAGCGCACGCGTCGATTTCTGCCAACATCACCTGGCAAGCCCCTGCATGCTGCTCTTAGCTCCGCGCGCATATCGTTTTCTGCCCAACCACGCGATAAGCACGCGCATGCTGCTCGTGCAAGAGCGCACGCGTCGATTTCTGCCAACATCACCTGGTAAGCCCCTGCATGCTGCTTTTAGCTCTGCGCGCATATCGTTTTCTGCCCAACCACGCGATAAGCACGCGTATGCTGCTCTTGCAAGCGCGCGCGCGTAGGTTTCTGACAACATCACCTGGCAAGCCCCTGCATGCTGCTTTTAGCTCCGCGCGCATATCGTTTTCTGCCAAACCACGCGATAAGCACGCGTATGCTGCTCGTGCAAGAGCACACGCGTAGATTTCTTCCAACATCACCTGGCAAGCCCCTCCATGCTGCTTTTAGCTCCGCGCGCATATCGTTTTCTGCCCAACCACGCGATAAGCACGCGCATGCTGCTCGTGCAAGAGCGCACGCGTCGACTTCTGCCAACATCACCTGGTAAGCCCCTGCATGCTGCTTTTAGCTCTGCGCGCATATCGTTTTCTGCCCAACCACGCGATAAGCACGCGCATGCTGCTCGTGCAAGAGCGCACGCGTCGATTGCTTCCAACATCACCTGGTAAGCCCCTGCATGCTGCTTTTAGCTCCGCGCACATATCGTTTTCTGCCCAACAACGCGATAAGCACGCGCATGCTGCTCGTGCAAGAGCGCACGCGTCGATTTCTTCCAACATCACCTGGTAAGCCCCTGCATGCTGCTTTTAGCTCTGCGCGCATATCGTTTTCTGCCCAACCACGCGATAAGCACGCGCATGCTGCTCGTGCAAGAGCGCACGCGTCGATTTCTGCCAACATCACCTGGTAAGCACCTCCATGCTGCTTTTAGCTCCGCGCGCATATCGTTTTCTGCCCAACCACGCGATAAGCACGCGCATGCTGCTCGTGCAAGAGCGCACGCGTCGATTTCTGCCAACATCACCTGGTAAGCCCCTGCATTCTGCTTTTAGCTCCGCGCTCATATCGTTTTCTGCCCAACCACGCGATAAGCACGCGCATGCTGCTCATGCAAGAGCGCACGCGTCGATTTCTGCCAACATCACCTGGTAAGCCCCTGCATGCTGCTTTTAGCTCCGCGCGCATATCGTTTTCTGCCCAACCACGCGATAAGCACGCGCATGCTGCTCGTGCAAGAGCGCACGCGTCGATTTCTTCCAACATCACCTGGTAAGCCCCTGCATGCTGCTTTTAGCTCTGCGCGCATATCGTTTTCTGCCAAACCACGCGATAAGCACGCGCATGCTGCTCGTGCAAGAGCGCACGCGTCGATTTCTTCCAACATCACCTGGCAAGCCCCTGCATGCTGCTTTTAGCTCCGCGCGCATATCGTTTTCTGCCCAACCACGCGATTAGCACGCGCATGCTGCTCGTGCAAGAGCGCACGCGTCGATTTCTTCCAACATCACCTGGTAAGCCCCTGCATGCTGCTTTTAGCTCCGCGCGCATATCGTTTTCTGCCCAACCACGCGATAAGCACGCGCATGCTGCTCGTGCAAGAGCGCACGCGTCGATTTCTGCCAACATCACCTGGCAAGCCCCTGCATGCTGCTTTTAGCTCCGCGCGCATATCGCTTTCTGCCCAACCACGCGATAAGCACGCGCATGCTGCTCGTGCAAGAGCGCACGCGTCGATTTCTGCCAACATCACCTGGTAAGCCCCTGCATGCTGCTTTTAGCTCTGCGCGCATATCGTTTTCTGCCCAACCACGCGATAAGCACGCGCATGCTGCTCGTGCAAGAGCGCACGCGTCGATTTCTTCCAACATCACCTGGCAAGCCCCTGCATGCTGCTTTTAGCTCCGCGCGCATATCGTTTTCTGCCCAACCACGCGATAAGCACGCGCATGCTGCTCGTGCAAGAGCGCACGCGTCGATTTCTTCCAACATCACCTGGTAAGCCCCTGCATGCTGCTTTTAGCTCCGCGCGCATATCGTTTTCTGCCCAACCACGCGATAAGCACGCGCATGCTGCTCGTGCAAGAGCGCACGCGTCGATTTCTGCCAACATCACCTGGTAAGCACCTGCATGCTGCTTTTAGCTCCGCGCTCATATCGTTTTCTGCCCAACCACGCGATAAGCACGCGCATGCTGCTCGTGCAAGAGCGCACGCGTCGATTTCTTCCAACATCACCTGGTAAGCCCCTGCATGCTGCTTTTAGCTCCGCGCGCATATCGTTTTCTGCCCAACCACGCGATAAGCACGCGCATGCTGCTCGTGCAAGAGCGCACGCGTCGATTTCTTCCAACATCACCTGGTAAGCCCCTGCATGCTGCTTTTAGCTCCGCGCGCATATCGTTTTCTGCCCAACCACGCGATAAGCACGCGCATGCTGCTCGTGCAAGAGCGCACGCGTCGATTACTGCCAACATCACCTGGTAAGCCCCTGCATGCTGCTTTTAGCTCCGCGCGCATATCGTTTTCTGCCCAACCACGCGATAAGCACGCGCATGCTGCTCGTGCAAGAGAGCACGCGTCCATTACTGCCAACATCACCTGGTAAGCCCCTGCATGCTGCTTTTAGCTGCGCGCGCATATCGTTTTCTGCCCAACCACGCGATAAGCACGCGCATGCTGCTCGTGCAAGAGCGCACGCGTCGATTTCTGCCAACATCACCTGGTAAGCCCCTGCATGCTGCTTTTAGCTCCGCGCGCATATCGTTTTCTGCCCAACCACGCGATAAGCACGCGCATGCTGCTCGTGCAAGAGCGCACGCGTCGATTACTGCCAACATCACCTGGTAAGCCCCTGCATGCTGCTTTTAGCTCCGCGCGCATATCGTTTTCTGCCCAACCACGCGATAAGCACGCGCATGCTGCTCGTGCAAGAGCGCACGCGTCGATTTCTGCCAACATCACCTGGTAAGCCCCTGCATGCTGCTTTTAGCTCCGCGCGCATATCGTTTTCTGCCCAACCACGCGATAAGCACGCGCATGCTGCTCTTGCAAGCGCGCGCGCGTAGATTTCTTCCAACATCACCTGGTAAGCCCCTGCATGCTGCTTTTAGGCGCACATTTACAATGAACACAGTCCGACTCACGCAAGTAGACAGGCATGTTAATAACTGTAGTATCAAGTGGGGAGCGAAAACAAACAAGTTGTGTTTTTGGGCATTTACAACAATTCCATTATTAGAGAACCAAAGCATTACCTTGTACACGTCATTTTGCAACATATCAGTGGACGTTATATAGGATAGATGTTTCGCCAATAATATACAGTGTCGTCAGCATATTGGAATACTGAGCATTTCGAAATTACCAAAGGGAAGTCGTTAACGAAGATATTAAGCAACAATTGCGACAAAATGGACCCCAGAGGAACTGCAGTTTTTACCGACAGCTTAGAACTAAAAACGCCCTTATCATCAGTAGAGATCACCTGAAATCTATTGCTCAAGTAATTTTCGAGAACATTGAAAAAAAGCATTGCCATTTTTGGGCGTGTTGGGAAATTGGAAGCATATTTAGCGCCAGCAAACAAGGACGGAAGGGAGACGACAACACAATGCGCTAACTTCAACAACTTGATTTTCAGGAAGTACACCTATATAAACCATGCTCAGTGGCGCCATCTTATCCAAACCTTATCCATCCAAAAAAGCCGTCTCCTTATCTAACAGGTCGATTGAAGGGGCACTAACACACGTGTCTCTATTCCGCCAGATAGCCTGCGCTATCTGCGAGATCATTGAAGCGCAGGCTATCTGGCGCAATGGAGACACGTGTGTTAGTGCCCCTTCAATCGACCTGTTAGATAAGGAGACGCCTTTTTTGGATGGATAAGGTTTGGATAAGGTGGCGTCACTGTGCATGGTTTATATAGGTGTACTTCCTGAAAATCAAGTTGTTGAAGTTAGCGCATTGTGTTGTCGTCTCCCTTACGTCCTTGTTTGCTGGCGCTAAATATGCTTTGAAAAAAAGCCCACGAAATCGCCAAAAATGCAGTTTGCTTAACGAGATTTGATGATTCAGGGGGTCAAACGCTTTCGCTACATCTAAAAATAGGGCACACGTGAAAAGATTCTGATCGAATGCTGAGAACAGTTCATCTGAAAATGCCTCAAGCAGTGCCACAGCACCACGCCCTGAAACAAAGCCAAACTGTTGATTGGTCAGGATAGAAAATTTGTGAAGAAAAGAAGACACTGTGGAAATAATAATAATTTTATTAACAATCAGCCTATTTTATGTCCACTACAGGACGAAGGCCTCTCCCTGCGATCTCCAGTTACCCCTGACCTGCGCCAACCGATTCCAACCAGCACCCACGAATTTCCTAATTTCATCGCACCACGTAGTCTTCTGCATTTTTCTAGCACGCTTTCCTTCTCTTGGCACCCATTCTGTAACCCCCATTGTCCCAACGGTTATCTAACCTAGGCAGTACATGACCTGCCAAGCGCCATTTCCTTTCTCTTAATGTCAGTTAGAATATTGGCTATACCCGTTTGCTCTCTGATACAAAGCGCTCTCTTTCTGTCTCTCAATGTTATGCCTAGCATTCTTCGTTCCACGGCTCTCTGTGCGGTCCTTAACTTGTTCTCAAACTTCTTTGTGAGTCTCAAAGTCTCTGCCCCATATTTCAGCACCGGTAAAATGCACTGATTGTACACCTTCCTTTTCAATGATAATGGTAAGCTTCTAGTCTGGAGCTGACTATGTCTGCCATATGTGATCCAACCCATTTTTATTGTTCTATGAGTTTCCTTCTCGTGATCAGGGTTTCCTGCGATTAATTCACCTACGTAAATGTACTCCTTCACAGACTCTATAGGCTGACTGGCGATCCTGAAATCTAGTTCCTTTGCTTGTTGATTGGCTGATTTCTTCCGAATACAAGGAGGGCGACGATGCATGACAAAAAAAAGAGAAGAAAGTCGAAGCACCATACAAACAAGAGGAAATCGCGATGACTGGAGGTTCGTTCGTGCGAGGCGTCCACTAATGACAAAGATAAATATTCTTGACATACAGTGGCTGCGTCATTGCGACCGCACTGTAATGCGTCATACTCTTTCTCACTATAGCAGAACTGCAAGCATAACCTCAACAAAATCGACTCCTAATCTACCATCTCTCGCACTGCTTCACAAGCAGCTTCGTCTATGCCTCTTTCATAAAATATTTTAGCAGCCTCAGCTACAAAGCGAATTGCTATTGTTACCGCAATTCGTACCTAGAATATTAGATAATGCTAAGAAGGTCAGCATACGACCCTGCAGAACAAACTCCTTTTCATTTTTCTTTCTTCCATGCACATTTGTTGAATGGAATTAACTTCCCACGGAAATGGCAACACTTCAGTACCATAAATACTTTAAAAACACCTTAGCTAACATTGTTTGGAAAAGACTTGTGTATGTTTTAGCTTCTTCATTTGTAATAATCCTATTGCGTTTCGTTTTTTTTTGTCTGTGGGTTTTTTTTCTTAATGCCCTAGGTAACATTGTATAAACACGATAAATTTTTCTTCCTGCGAATAATCGTTAGTAATTCGTCCTCTCTTTTATATTTTTGTTGTATCAGTAATGGCTCTTTTTTCTGATTGTGTATTTATGTAATGCTTCGGCCCTGAGGGAATTCCATATAAATAAACAAGCATCTCGCACTGATCATGCCTCATTTGAAAAACATTTCTCAAGAATACTATTTTTCTTTCAGAACTTCAGCGCTTTCAACAAGAACTACGATATTGGCCTGGTCAAGCTTGACATGCCCGTAAACTTCACCGACAAAGTGAGGCCTATTTGTCTGCCAGAAAGAGGCACCGATTTGCTTCGGAACGGCGAGTGCTTTGCAACTGGGTGGGGACAGACAAGAGGTGAGAGTGAACGTTTAAAGGGGTGGAGTGCCGTTTTGTACAGTATATCACAACCGCAAACGAAATTTCAAAATACGCTATCGTTGCACTCACAAGTTGACAAATAGTTTGTCAGTTGTACGTCCCGTAGTCACATATATGCAAAAAGAAAGAAAGAAATTGAGGCAGAAACCATCCACGATGATTGTCTATGTAAGGCAAGAGAGAGAGAGAGATAAAAGCAAGGCAGGGCTATGTTGACCAGTCAACGGTCCGGTTGAGTAAACTATGCTGCGGGAACGGAGAAAGGTAACAGAAAGAAGGAAGAGAAAGAAGGGGGTTGAGATACGTGCGCAGACACCATATTCGATTCGATTCTGTATACACTACAGAATCGAAGGCGCTCGCACAAGCCAGACGTTCTCAGAAAGCTAAGTATGGACAGCTGGGCTAGTTGGTTGTGATTGCCATTATGAAGCATCGATACAGCGCACAATAGAACACAGACGAGAAGAGGACAACACGAACGCCGGACT
The DNA here is from genome assembly GCF_038994185.2 of Dermacentor albipictus. Lineage (NCBI taxonomy): Eukaryota > Metazoa > Arthropoda > Arachnida > Ixodida > Ixodidae > Dermacentor > Dermacentor albipictus. The sequence continues at coordinate 5,593,842 of NW_027225570.1, read as the reverse complement.
TCAACTAAATATTATTCGCGGAAAAGCGGACTTTATGTACACACATCTTTCCTCATCACTCAAGTACAATCTTGCTCATCACCCGCCCTACCAAGCCGATTCGACACACGCGTTTGCCCAGAGATAATTAAGTTCTTTCCCGAGCACAACAGAAGGAGCACTGATGCAGTAATTGTTTTCATTAGAGATACAAAAGGCTTCGAAAATCTCTGGCGTTCAAAATCTCAAGTCCGGCGTTCGAGTTGTCCTTCTCGTTCGTGTTCAATTCTGCGCTGGAACGATGTTTCATAATGTTCTCTGAAAGCACAAAAGTGCTGTCACTGCCTTCTGAACCGATGATCGGTGGGGACGGTGTCCTAGTATTGTCTGTTCACTAGAGGACGATGATCTAGTTTCCTGATGCGTATGACATACATGGTATTTATGCTTCAAATTGAGGACAGTGCCACAATAGGTGGTCAATGTTCTTTGCAGCCGCAGACATCACATGCACTTCAGTCAGCTTTTCTAGTTACTGCCGAATAAGCTTTCGTCAAGGCAACGCCCAACCACAACCGACACAGAAAGACACGTTGCGTCAGTGCAGTTCGGCCGAATGTTCGAGTTGCAGGGAAGGGTTTGGCTGTGCATTCTGCAGCACCTTGTACGTGCGGTATCCCGCTCAGTTGAATTAAGACGGCAAGCTGGGCGAGTTGGTGATTGAACATACTCTTGTGGGTGGGCAGCGCGACCCGGACGAAGGACAAAAGAAAGGACACAACACGTTGTTACACAACACAACACAATTGTTAGTCTGCGCTCGTGTTGTGTCCTTTCTTTTGTCCTTCGTCCGGGTCGCGCTGCCCACCCACAAGAACATATCCCGCTCAGCTAACGAGTGTGCGTTCTGGAATACGAAGCTGTCTCGCAGCGTGTGTTTTTGAGATAGCAATGGGGACGCAGCGGTTTTATTGGTTTTAGGTCTGAGCTGCCGTATCTGCGTCATCATTTCCAATGATACCGCAATGGCCTGGTACCCACTGAAAAGAGAAAAGTCTAGAAAAGTAGATCATGGCCTATTTATCAAAAGTGATCAACTGACGACTTCGCATGTCAGTTGACCGTGCGTTTAATTTCGGAAAAACGACTGAATACATTGTAAGGCCAGCCTTGGATAGCAGAAAACGGCCCATTTTTCAGGACTCTCTGTAAAGTTCACCCGAAGCGCACTGCGGAAAGCGGCGATCTCTGCAGCTGTATACCTAGTGACATGGGAAGTCTTGAACCATTGGGTTATTCCCCTTGTGTGAACAACGACAGCTCCACCGGAACTGGTTGAGGTAGTTCATTGATGTTAATGCCGATCAGTATACACGTGTGTGCAGTCGCTGTATTTCTCGTACGTAAACTAAGTTGCTTAACTGCAGATGACGGTAAGTCCGACTTTTTCTCAGGTCCTGGGATTGTGAGGTTTATCTGAGTACGGCTCGCACACCATTGAGGAATCGAAGGCCTTACCGCAGGTGCGTACCGCGATGTAAGGGAGGCACGATGCGCAGACAGTTGCGTGTGGGACCTTTCTACTGGAAGACTTGCGAGGTGGTGGCAGGGGTCCCCGCGAAGTGTCTTATGTGCACACGCATTGTCCCAATGGTAGTATGCGTTATGGTAGTGTAATCCTAAGCGATTGCTATAACATCTGTCGTTGACGTACTCCGCGGTAGACCAAGGCTTGTCCGGAGGGCTTGGACTTTGGTACCTGCATTGTATTCAGGTTATTATGCGAAGCATATTACGAGAGCTCAACCCAGCTCCTCAGGCGCGGCGGTGTCGCCTTCAATACCACGTGACACCGTGACGTCACGACAGAGGAGAAACGGGCCTCCAACTCACGCCGTCGCTCGCGGCGTCGCGGCGGTATATAAGCAGCTGCGCTTGCCTCTGCTTGACACTGACGAGGTGAGATGCCTCCTGGAGACAGAGCTGCTCGTTGGAATGAGAAGCGAAGGTTGCGGCGTGCTACAGAGACTGATTTTCTAGGTGGCTTTGGCTCAACTCTTGCAAGATGGGCTGGGTGGGAATCGAACCAGGGTCTCCGGAGTGTGAGACGGAGACGCTACCACTGAGCCACGAGTACGATGCTTCAAAGCGGTACAAAAGCGCCTCTAGTGAATGCGGTGTTGCCTTAGAAACGAGCTGTTTCTAAGGCTCAGGCGTGCGTCGCTTGCTCAGGCGCACATTTCGTTGCCGCGCCGAACGCTGCGTTGCTCGACGCTCACCGCGTCCAATGCGGGGCGCGTAGTCGCTGCGCCGTAGCCCATTGTCTTACACCCCTTGGCGGGTCGACGGGAACGTTGTCGCGTTCCACTCTTGAAGGCGAAGAAGAGTAACGCATGAGTTGTTTCTTCGTCTAGCCGAACCAAATATAGCCAAGCAACAGCAGTTCACCAGGCTAAACAGTGGTTCAACAACTAAAATAAAGGCTAGTATGCTTCGCATCCTGGGCTTAACACTTTCGTGACCGCACCTATTCCCGTCGACAGTATGTTCTCGATGGTACAAGTTCGAATTTTGGTGCCTCTCCGAGCGCTTAGGACAGCTAGCGCCCTCGAACAGGTTAACGAGAGACTATTTTATCAGGTTCAGATTTGTGTTTCTCTTTTCCACTGTGTAGGGATTTTTAAAGCGCCTGCATGGTCGGGGTGACGAGCGCTCGTTGTTTTCGAGATGGCATTTACGTCGTGTGCATCCGCTCCATGGAAATGGCGAGTTTGGACGGATTCCGACGCATGTGGGCTCGAATTTGTGGATGATCACAGCACCACAAACTCGGAAGACGACTTCGATTCGTCGGACTTCAGTACGGACGACGACAGTGCAGCAAACCGCCGTGGAACATCGACAGGTATCCGCCGGTGAGTTTTGCTTTCTTCTCGGACCGTGTTATCGCATCGTAAGGATTTCCGGCATGTTCTAAAGGGGACAGTTCCTATCTGCAGGGTGTCAATGTCATTCAGACAGGACCATTTGCCGGCGGCCACGCAGAGTGGAGTTTTGTATATGAAGACCGCCGGGAGTGGACCTTGGAATCGCGCTCCGGAGTGCTGCGCGGCGGTTCGTAAAAGCCGTCAATTTCTTGTTGTTTTTCGCCGCCGAAATCATCAGGGATATATGCAACAACACAAATAAGTATGCGCGGATGCATATTTTCGAGAAGCCCACGTACAGCGAGAGATAGATCGCGGAAGGAAGTCACTCAAGAGGAGGTGCTCAAGTTCATCAGACATCTCGTATACATGGGAATCGTGCAAGTCCGATGCTTGCATTGTTATTGGAGCACATGCAGATTATTCTCCGGGCTTCTTCTGCCTACAGTGATGCCAAGGAAATGGTTGAAGGCGTTGCTTGCCTTCCTGAGGGTGTCTGATCCAGGGAAGACGACGGTCGCATCCCATGGCAAGCTTCACCGCATATCCTCTCTGCTTCAGCACATCAACGATTCTTCCACGTTATTTTTTCAACCGCGTCGGAACCTCTCCGTCGGGGAGAAAATGGTGAAATCAAAAGGTCGGTCTGGAATTCGCCAGTACATGAGGGATAAAGTGATCAAATGGGGTTACAAATTATGGGTTTTGGCAGATTCAGAAACGGGGTACACTGTTCAGTTGAGCGTCTATACGGGAAAGCGCGAAGAACCTAGCGTGCAAGGTTTGGCATTCGATGTTGTGACGCGGCTGTGGAAAATTATCGTGATCAGGGTTGCATCATATCTTTGGCCAATTCCTACACTTCCACATCTTTGTTTGTTCATTTAGTGGAGCGCAAGACACTTCCATGTGGGATAATGTGGAAAGATCGGCGTGGCTTTCTAAGTGAACTCAAAGGCACACAGTGGGAAAAGAAGGCGAAAAGCGAAAATAGAAGGCAGAGTTCGATGGCTGCGGGAGCAGGATGTTTTGTACTTGCAATGGAAAGACAGGCGGGTTGTGAATATGTCTACCGCGCAGACAGCGAATAAACTCGTCCTTACAAAGCGAAGAAAGAAAGTTGGGAATATGAGGACAGAAGTGTCCGTGAAAAAGCCGGTGCTGATCAAGAAATACAATGTGGGCATGCTTGGAGTGGATAAATCTGACCAGCTCATCGGATCCTACAACATTCTTATGAAGTCCGTGCGTTGGTGGAAGACACTGTTTTTCCACTGTATCGATATAGCTGTAGTAAATAGCTTTATGATGTTTGACGAGCATCATCAGCAGCATCCAGAAGTCCCAGAATTATCGCGAAGTTTGCACTTCAACCAGTTTCCCTTCAGGTTAGAACTAATCGACCAGCTGCTGGGATATGATGAGCCACATTTTGCGGACCCCCCAGTTGCGCCTGTTGTTCCCTCTCGGAGCGCACCTTAGTTTCAACAGCATCAAATACAAAAAATGGAAAGATATAGAAAGTGTATACTATGCTATGAATAAAGAAAAGTTGCGCAGAAAACAAATCTGCGAAACGTGCAGCTAACCTCTGTTTCACTTCATCGAGAAACTGCTTCGCACGGTGGCACGATAGACGACACTAGGTGTAATGTTTTCTTGTGTAACTGAAGAACTTTTGTAGATGCAGAGCTAATATTTGCAGGCTGATTTCATATGGCCCTTTTGTTGAAAATGTATATTTCGATTTTTTTAAATATTGTTTTGTGCAAAGCAGCATTGATGTTTTTATCGATCTTTCTCATTTATGTTGCAATTTTTTCGTTTTGCTTAATTTTTTTCGTACTATTATTAATAAAAATGTTGTTTTAAATTAATACCGTTGGAAAGATAATTTCTTCTTCTACAATTGGATACCATACACTTCAACATGAATTATTTCCTGTGGCAGGAAAAAAAATAATTACTAGACTACCCTAAAACTACCAAATTTCCCGCAGTCACGAAAATGTTAACCTTACCTAAGCCACAGCCATTTTTTTCTGGACGGGTTGACGCTGAGCGGCAGGCTGTATCACAGGAATCCAATAAAGAGGAATCTGTACAGTTGCAGCATAGAGTGTATTGACACTCCCCGGGTCTTTCCTGCTAAGAACCGAAACATATGGCAAATTCTCGTCAGATGTTTATTTATAAAATTCACAGGAGGGGTCCAGAAGAGATTTCTTTCAATATCCCTCCTCCAAAAATATGTGACTTGTGCTGTACGAGATCAGCTGCCCGTCGCCGGGTGTCACGTGTGGAGACACTGGTATCCTGGTAAATGCCACCACCGCTCACTTTCACATAATATTTGAAGTCCTTGTTCCCGAAAATATAATGATCTTAAAGTGCCTGCCGTTTGAAGCCGCGCGCGAAGCTGAAGTCGTGCCACACCCAACGTCCACATACGCGTACAAATGTCGTCGGCATAGAAGGAAAGCCGAACGGTGCATGGAAGGTTGTCGGCGAGTCCAATGAGTGTTAGATTGAAGAACGCTGGGCTCACACTCCGCCCTAAAGGACCCTATGGTTACCGTAATGCTGTGAGGTTCGGTATCCTCGGTAACTATGAAAAAGGATCTCGTGTTATGCGCAGCTACTAATCCAGAAGTAGATCTTGCCGCCAAGTCATAATTCTTTTACCGTGCGGAAGGTCGCTCTGTGTGTTACGTTATCATATGCCTCTTTAACATCCAGAAACAAGCAACATATTATCATTTACAGGAATTCTGGGGCTCGACGTACGTCACCAAGTCGACAACGTTGTCTACAGAAGAATGACCGTGCCTGAAACCGGTCATTTCGTCTGGATATGCCTCTTATTGTTCAAGATACCATTGTATACGTGCTCGAACCATTCTCTCCATTAGTTTTCCGATACAGTTAGCAAGAGCAGTCGGTCGATATGGAGAAATGTGTAGAGGCAGCTTGCCAGGCTTGAGCAGTGGAATTAAGTGAGTAGTGTTTCATTCCTCGGGAATCGTCCCTGTATGCGAGGAATTGTTGAACAATAGCGGGAACATTTTCCCAGCCTCTTCGCCAAGATTACACAGAGCACGCTAGGTTATACCATCGGGTCCTGTTGATGATGAACGCCTGCACAGGGCAAGTGCAGATTCGAGTTCTTTCATAGTAAAAGGACTGCCCATGCGAGGGCCGCGTGAAATCGGCGAGTGGTCAAGCGTCGATGTTCCAGCGCAACTAGTTTCGCCAGCAGTCGTCCTGCAGAAATCGTCAGCGACGCCAACGTCTCTTCATTACTGGTGAAGGGCCAAGAACACGAAATGTGACAGTTCTCCATATGTGAGAAAAAGGCTTTTACGGATACAGATACTCGCAGAACGACATCCATCTTTTCGATGCGAGCTTGTCCATGCGACACTGAGTTTTCTTTTGAGTACGTCCTGACAAACCTCAAGTAATCTGCGGGCTTTGTAAGCCTACATTGTCGCTCTGCACGGTGACGAATTGCACGAAGCTTCTCAAGCTCAGTATCGTAGTCGGTGCATGTAGACGTTCTCGAAAGCAAATGAGTGGCCGCCTCTAGGCACCTTTTGTAGTGTCCTCTAGGCTAGAGGATAAGGCATGACAACAGCCGTACTCCACAATAAATTTGAATATCGGCCAGTCAATATATTGGGTGACTCCGAGTAACTTTGAGTCCGTCAGCTCTTTAGTCATAGGTGGGAAGGCGGTCACTTCCCCACGTTTCAATATGTAAAAACCACCTATCCCTTCTGGTGAAAGACCGTGAAACAAAAATGAGATCCAGGCAGCTACTGTAGACAGTTATACGCCGAATGATGCGTGTAAAGCGTACGGACACAGCTACTGTAGACAGTTCTACGCCGAAAGATGCGGGTAAAACATGCGGACCCAGAGCAACGCTGCAACAGATGCTCTGGGAATGTGCCAGCAACAATGATACCGAAACCGCCACCGTTCGCGACGCGTCCATAACCGCGGCCTCTAGCAGCGGACGCCTCGAGCTCGCTCCTCCCCGACGATGCCCCAGCTGCGGGGGCCGCCGGGGATCTTCTCCGTCGGCGTTGCCGCCGCAGGGAGGCGGCTCTCACAAGTTCAGAGCTGGAAGACCAGATCTGTGTCATCCGGCAAGCCGAAGATGCCGCCCGAGTCCAAGGACTTGTAGGCGTCACCCGAGGCCCTCATAACCAAAACTGTCGGACCATTGTTTTTAATAAAGTTTATTTTCTTGTTATTCTTGTAGATTGCGAACAAGTATCTACTATATTTGGAGGGCGGAGCGAAGAGGTAGCCGCCGTAGCCACGGTTTATTTAGGCTGGCCAGTCATGGTGCCGTGAGATCTCGGGAGCTGATTTTGCAGCTGAAGAAATCAGACGGCAGAGCTGCTCCTGCAAAACTTCGGCAGGCCGTGCATCCGTGGAAGGTGCGACCGCAGGACATCGGTATGCTCGCCAGCTGCTGCTTGCGGCGACTTCTCGAATACCTATAGCATCGGGGCTGCGTTGGTCGCTGCAGGCATCGCCAAGCTTGTGACTGTGGCGTCGCCGTGCCTGCGAGAAAGAAATTTCCGCCTACTGGAACCGCTGGGAGAGCCTCTATATCGGTGATGAGTGAAGTCCCCCGTACGGAAAGCGGACAACCTGCAGGAACGTCCAAGGAAGGAGAGCGGTGGGCCGTAGAGATAGCTGAAAGCGCTCGCGTTTGGCCCAGTGAATTCCTTGGAAAGCGTCGTCGCGCAGCTGCCTTTGAGCTGAGCAGGAGGCTCACGAACCGAGTACAGGTTTGACGCTGGGCCCGGCACGTGCTGACGATTGGCACGGGTGCAGGCATGCAATGTGGGACGACAAGACGCGGAATCATGCAGTGGTTCGGATGGCGAGAGATGCTGTAACGGAGCACCAGCTGGAGGTGACTGGGCGCTCGAGGTGACGTAGTGAGCAAGGATGGCTGCCCGCGAGTCCTCCTAGAAGTCGGGACTCGGGGGTGACAACCGGAGCCTGGAAGCTTGTTGAGAGGGAGGCGACTGTCCAGCTGGATGAACCAGATGTCCGGCATGTCAATGTAAAATTCCCGGACACCCTACAACCGCGGAACGTCTGCCGGACTGCGTGAGACCACGTCACTCGCTTTGATGAAGTCAGTGCGCTGAGGCTGACGTGGCGGGGCCCGGTCGTCTGGGTCACCAACTTGTGGGAGGCGGAGGGAAGAGGCAGCCGCCAGGGCTTCTGTTTAGGCTGGCCGGCAGTACTGCAGCCGGGCCTCGGGGGTGGCCGACACTGCTCAGGTCGAGCTCGCCAGCGTGTTCTCGCCCTGCTTGCGCGTGAGTCCATCTTTTTCTCCTGCTTTGGCGGCAATAGTGGCGCCGCTACAGATGCACTGAAGTTTCCTTGTCCATTGTATTACACACAAGAATATAGCAGTGAGAAAGTCAATGATTCTGAGATCTTGTTGCCTTTTCATCTACAAAGCTCAGTGTTTCTAACGAATATTCAAATAAGATATCTCTTACTTTCGCTTCTTTCCACAGGAAGCGGAAGTTTTGCGACGCTCAAGCAAGCCCACATGAGTGAGCTGCCCTTCCAAGAGTGCCGAAACGCCGGTGGTCTGGTCTTCAAGGAGCTGGACGAGCACAACACCTTCTGCGCAGGCGACCCTCACGGAGAGCACGGCGTTTGCCACGTGAGTTAATTGCACCATTCTTAATGCAGTCACACCACAGGATCAACCTCAATCGGCACAATCGGCAACTGAACACAGCGGATTGATGCGCTTATGAGAGGAGAGGCCAACAGTCGCAGTTGTGTGTGTGCGACATATGACCGCACACCAGTGATAGCCGCGGTCTCAAATATTAACCTTTGCGCCAAGCGCGTAGCCAAGCTGTTTTTGGCGGAAGGAGGGATGGGGCTAAGGTTGAATTTCGGGGAGGGGGAGGGGGGGGGCTTTCTATTCTTTCTTACCCGTCCCCCAGATTAGGGAGCCAACCAGACGCATTTCTAGTTAACATCCCTGTCTCCTCTCTTTCCTTCTACAGTTTCACTATTATCTGGTAATCTTCACATGCTTGGTATAAACTGTTACCTTCAACAGATCCTTGATCTGAATAAATAAATGAAAGCACCTTTATTCCACATTAACATGCGCCGAAGAGGCTGCAATAATAGCCTTGGTCTTCCTGAAGGCGTGTACCACCCTGTACTGGTCTGGCGCAGGCTTTCGAAGGCATGCGCCTTTGTACATAGTCGACGTGCCATGCATAAATAGGTGCAGGGCGCCGACCGAAAAAAATTTGGGGGGAAGGGGGGTGGTTGAAGTCCGCTCAGCCTCCTCCCCCCCCCCCCTGGCTACGCCAATGACAGACATAGTTGGGCACAGTGTTCGCGGCGTTCATTTCCATACCGACAAAGCGCGTACCCGTAAGGATTCATTGCCTTCCGCTCATCAATCCACTGCTGACGGAGAGAACCTTGCCGCGTTGCGAGTGTTCTTGGACAAGAGCGTCGTTCGAGATGAAGGACGGTAGAGACAAGTCAGCGACGTTGATAACTTGTGGACCAACAGGGACGATTGGGACACGCTCGCTGCCGATGACCACACAGCCAGCGCCGACAATTAGGACCATATAGAAGCGCCCAGCTCCTGAGGCTCACTAAAAAAATTACCGACGATTACGTTACTTCCTAATGCGAAATTTGAGCGCAGAAAATAAGCTGTTTCACCTTTTCCATAGATTGAGGCAAAGAAATCGAGCAACACAGGTATGCGCTATCACAGAATTTTTTTTTTATTTTTCACACGTATTCCTTTAACAAAGACTCCACTAACAGTTCTTGACAGTCATGAAGGAAGCTTTGTGGTCGGAGAAATAGACTGATATATGTTCGACTTGGTACACCAATGCTTGATTCTCAAAGACGAGATCTATACAAGTGCCTCGCGAGGTTGTCACAGCCGTGGGACGCGTTACGAGCGAGAGGAACGGGATGTTCTCCCGCATAAGTGTTAGGAAATTGCTGTTTGTCTTTATGTCAACATTAAAGTCCCCCACTACTAACATCGGTGTGGATCGATGGACGGTTAATGCGAGTTGCAGGAAGTGCACGACGTCTTTCGTGAGTGCGGTAGGGGCGAAGTAGGCAGCTACTACCAGCAAGCCGTTGGGCAACTTTGCGGCGCACAGTTCGCCAACTTCATGTGACGTGCCAAACATTTCGACTGGTATTGCAGAGAGACCTGTGCGCAAGTAGATAGCGACTCCCGCCGCTCTGTTGTGGTCTCTGCGAGCACCACAACGATGGGGGCAGAAGCGCGCGCAGCAAGCGGACAACACGATAAAGGGAGGAGGGAAGAGATAGCAGCGACTGACTGATGCCGCTGACGCCGATAGTGAGTCAACCCCAGCGGCGGAGTTGGTTTCAGGGACAACGCCACATCCGCCACACAAGAACAGGGGGGGGGGGGGGGACCCTTTCCTCCTCTTTCTGCATGGCGGCGACGGTGTTCTATGCAGTCACGTTATCTTGACTCTCTAGCGGCGTCAGCGGCATCCAGCGGTATCAGTCGGTCGCTGCTAGCGCTGGGGGGATGAAAGGGGGCGGAGCTGGTTACGAGGCCGACAACGCCGACGACGACGCGAAACCCAGGAACGGACGCCAAAGAGCTGCGCTCTAAAAAATTTGACTTCCTGATGCTGTACACAATTAATAGACTACTGAGTGGCCAACTACCGAGGCGGCCGCGTCGATGACGGTGTCAGCACTGGTTTCCGTAGGAACAACGATGTCAAAACTAGGACCTTCGAAGGAGTCCATGATGGCACGACTGAAATTCCTGGATGCCGCTGAACCTATGCCACCGCATATGAGCCACTTATATGTTGACCCTGATATATGGCGCCGTTATCGGCTTTTACCGCCGCAGCTGCGCAAACTCTCGGATGATTTCCAACTTGGAGCCGATAAAACGCGACCTTAGAAAGAAAAATTATTCATTACTGGTTAAAAAATGCGCAAGTAAGTTGTCTATTCAAACGAAATATGTTCAAGTGACCAAGTCAACCTTTATTCTGTAATCATTGACAGTTTCAGAGCAAAGCTTCGGAAATCTGCCCGTTTTAAAAGCGAACCTTTTCTTGTGAACCTCGGTGGGTTTTGTGACCGTGTTCTCTTGCCCAATAGGCCAACCAATCACAGCAGAGTATGCGCGCCGCTCCTTGCACCACCACCAGATGGCGCTCGCCTCCGCGCATCCGCAACACTGACGGCGCTGGTCGTGCGTAGTAGAGCAAATAAATAAAGCAAGAGAGCAAGGAGGCATCTAGGCATCATATTGTGATCATTTTTAGATCACATTTTTCCCATTTTCTCAAGAATCGCTCCACAAAATATCAGCACTCACCTGATTTCATGTTTCATTAAGACCAGAACTATTGCAGCACAACAATACGGTTTCCAAAAAAAGAAAAATGTACCGTAATGGCTTTACTTCACATAAAAGAAAACAATGAACAACATAGAAAACAAAATGTTCACGGTGTGATTATTTTTAGAATTTAGAAAAGCATTAGACTCAGTCAGTCATCAAGTCTTACTATTTAAATTAGAGTTTTATGGGATCTGAGGCGGCGCTTCGACTCTTATTCCAAGTTAACTGTCGTCTAGAGTGCAATTCACAAGCGTTAATGGCATGCCTTTCAGCTACGGCCTTATGCGTACTGGCGTGCCCGAAGGCTATATACTACGCCCAGTACTATTCCTTGCTCAAATTAATGATATTGTTAATATTTCTCCCAGCTCTGATTAGCCTTATGCGCTGATAACACCAATGTTTTCTTTAATGGCCCGAGTTTGCAAGCAGTTGAAAATACAGTAAATTATTGGTTACATAGATTAGCATTGTGACTGCATAGCCAAGAAGTTAGAACTAAACGTTAAGAAGACCAAGCATATAATATTCAAAGCTAAAACTAAAGTAATCGAATATCATCCAGGAATATGTTATAACACAAGCACCATTCAACGCGTCCAGTCGATGTGCTTACTTCGAGTGATATTTAATGAGAAATTGTTGTAGACCGACCATGTAAACCACTCGAGAAAGTTTCGCGATCAGGGCGCTTATTAAATAAATCGTGACCTTTGTTACCAGCATGGCTTAGAAAACCAGAGTACATCACTCTAATATAATGTCATCTTCAGTATTACTTTCTGATAAGGCGCGTTAAACACTAAAATATTTTAATTATTTGTTCCTCCTGCAGATGAAAGCCATTAGAGCAATCGCTAACATGGGTTATTTAGAAAGTACAGCTTATATACTACTGGAATCATTTGAACATATCTATATTTCAGCTAACTACTTTGCAATTAGCGCTCGGTTTATTTCACGCAATTCATAATGAACCTCCTTTTCACCCGCCCGCAGAGGCTCCCTAGAACCAATATAAATTTCGACACACCGCAATAAAAGCACCGAAAGCAAGACCGAATTAGAGCTTCGAAACCCTTAAACACGAGATGGTTGACTTTTTCAATGAAAACAATATGTAGAGAGTTCGGTTTAGCGGAGGCAAGAAAAAATTGGAGGACGCTTAAGCTTCGCCTTCAAGAGTGGAACGAGAGAGCGTTCCCGTCGACCCGCCAAGGTGTGTAAGACAATGGGCTACGGCGCAGCGATCACTTACGAGGCGCCCCGCATCGGACGCGGTGAGCGTCGAGCAACGCAGCTTTCGGCGCTGCAACGATACGTGCGCCTGAGCAAGCGGAACGAACCTAAGAACTCGGTGTCTCGGAGGGGAAAACGATGCACGCCAACCAAACGTCGTGATCGGCATAGGCAGAGAGATAGACAGATAGTGATCTAAAGAAAGGAGGACGCTTGATTCTGCAACCCGTGAAAGAGCAAGGCGAAGCGTCGTCAGGGGAGAGGGCGTCCGGGCCGCGACGCGCCTCGCACCGGTCCCCGCACAGCCCCAATGCGCGCGTGGCGAGCCACCTGTCGGGGCAGCGCCACATTGAGAGGAAGGGGTCTTCTGTGTTGCCGCACGATGGCTCTGCGTGTGCGGAAAGCGCAGATGAAATGTAACGGAAACGCACTTCGCTACTCGGGTAACTGCGACTTCTGTAAGTTACGTGTTCATTATTACCGATATACACCGCAGTATAACTTTCTACGGCTCGTTTCTAAGGCAACACCGCATTCACTAGGGGCACTTTTGTACCGCTTTGAAGCATCGAACTCGGGGCTGAGTGGTAACGTCTCCGTCTCACACTCCGGAGACCCTGGTTCGATTCCCACCCAGCCCATCTTGCAAGTTGTTTTTTATTCATGAAGTGCCTGCCGGGATTTATTGCTCACGGCCAACGCCACCGACACCGACGACACCGGCTTTTCTGCGACACGAGCTCCTTAACGCTGTCGCGTTAATACTCGTGTTGACAGGTTGAGAACGGAGAGTAGACTGGCTTTATCCCATAGGAAAAGCAGGTTTGCCGAGTGGCTGTGGTGGCACCCCAGTCGGGCACCCACCTCGATTTCAAAAAGGAGCAGGGAGCAATGACCTTCATGGCGAGGCAAGGTGAGGTAAACTGGATATCCGCTAAGCGGGGAAGAACGTAGTGACGGACGGTCGCTACGAGGGCTCTGGAAGCCAGACCGCCGGAGGCTTAGGTGTGTATGGGGAAAGGAATGAAGAGTTAATGTTCAAGCCCCGTTTAAATGAATGCGACAGTGGCGCATCGCATTTCCAAGCGCATTTGGGAAAGGTGATGCGACGCCGTTTACATGTAGCGCCTTAACTCTCGCAAAAACGTAGCGCCACATGGTGTCGTATAAGGGAAGTGCAACCGACTTCCGGTGCAACTGGTTTCCGGTTGTGGGCCGAGTGCACGTTGGTGGTTGAGTGCCGAGAAATAGACAGTTTTAGTTTAGCGTACGCAAGTTATAGCGTATGCTATACGCTATAGTGTAGCGGACGCGAAGCAGCGCACGTTTTTTGCAGCTTTAGCTGGCCAGCGAGATTTTCGGATCTCGGAGGCCATTAGTCGTCGTTGCGGCTATTTTCTGACTATAGCGATAGGTAGCGCTGACATCTCGAATGTTTCTTTCATTAGGCTTCGCCTTGTTCGAAACGAGAAGCGATCTCGAAAACACCACAAGGTTATCCATAATACCCTGTCGTCGAAGCGGCCTGAGACTAAGCGAAAGCCGTTTACACATTCATTTGCTGCGAACGAAGTGCATTTTACAAAAGCAACGCCAAATTCAATTCGAAGCGGGCAGCCGGGACCGCCGCCATGTTGGTTGGTAATTCCTTCCCATCATTCCTAATGCGACGATCCTGCGTTTACATGCCCCGCGAGAGTCGACTCGCGCCCGTAAATCTACCCTCGCCTGGCGCATTAATGCGATGCGCCTTCCTAGCGCATTACTGCTGTTTACATGAATGTGATGCGCTAGAAATGCGATGCGATGCGACTCTGTCGCATTCATGTAAACGCGGCTAATGTTCAAGATAGGCTTTCACGTGGCCGCAAGACACTGTCTCTTCTTTGCCGCGAACGAGAAACTTCAAGGTTTTTCTCCGAACGCGAAACCACACGAAAGGGGCCTTCATAGGAAGGAGTCAATGGTGACTTGATAGAGTCGCGTCGCAGAAAGAAGTGCGTGGTTGTCTCCATCGTCGGGAAACGAAACACAGGCTGCCCGCGGGCGATACGTTGTGGTGTAGGTCGAAACTGGTTGAGCCAGCAATGTAGCTTCTCTGAGTGCTGCGCGGCCACCGGCGGTGTGCCTTGTTGGGTGCCCAAAATGAGGAGCTGGAAAGCGGATTGCTGACCGATAGAGTATCTTCGTGTCGCTGACTCCGAAGTCACCTTTGATTGTTGTTCGCAGCCCCAGTAGTACCAGGTGTAGCCTTTCCACCCAGTGCTGTATGTCGAGAACTAAGGTTGAACAGCGCGAATAAAACAAGGACACGAGGAAACAAATACCACAGACAAGCAAGCTGTCTGTGGAACTTGTTTCCTCGTGTACTTGTTTTATTCGCGCTGTTCAACCTGAATTATAAATATAAACCACTTAGCCCTCATCAACATCTTACTGCTGTATGTCGAGTGTGGCGGTCAATGGCGCCTTTAATTGTCGGTGCATACGCTCGACAATGCCGTTGCTCTTTGGGTGGTAAGCCGCGGTGTTATGAAGGCGCGTGCCGAGCAGGCTCGCCAGAGCAGAAGCGAGCTTTGTAACTGCCGGCCTCGGTCAGTAGTGATGCGCAAAGGGCAACCGTACCGCGACACCCATGTAGCAACAAATGCTTCCGCAACTGTTTTGACTGTGATGTCTTGTAGAAGCGTCGCCTCAGGCCACCTTGAATACCGGTCGACACACCTGAGGAGGTTCCTGAAACCTTGGCAGTGTCGAAGAGACCCCACCATGTCTAAATGCACGTCATCGAAACGGCTCTCTGGTGATCGAAACGGCTGCACCGCTGAACGCATGTGCCGAGTCACTTTCACGGCTCGACAGGCTCGGCAGCTTCTTGCTCAGATTCGAACATTTTTGTTGATCCCTGGCCAGACGAAGTGGTCTGTGATAAGCCTCTGTGTCGCTCTGATGTCGCGATGGCCTAGCCCGAATATTGGCCCGCCGAAACTGATGAGATACGAACGTGTGAACAGCTGCTTCCGATGTATCGCACGTGACCAATGTTGTATAGGGAAGCGGCCCCTCCGCATGCTGGAGCAACGAGCCTTTTGCCCGCAAATGGCGCAGCTCGGGATCGTTTTTCTGGGGCGAGGCTAGAGCTTGGAAATCCACGGGGCCAGCAGCCGCAGCGCCAATCCGCGACAGTGCGTCGGCTGCCTGAGTTTCGGTCCGCAAGATATGGCGGATGTCCGTAGAAAATTCGGAGATAAAGGAAAGTTGCCGGAGCTCAGGTCCTGAGTACGAGGTACTGTTATTCTCGAAAACGAAGGTTAACGGCTTGTGGTCGGTCAGAATGTAAAAGCTGCAGCCTACAAGAAAAAAAACGGAAATGCTTGGCATCGCAATCGATGGCCAGCGTCTCCCTACCAAAGGTACTGTAGCGAGCTCCTGTTGGTACGAGGCACCCTGAGAAGAAGCCCAGCGGCCTCCACTCTGTGGCATCGTGCTGCTGCAGTACCAGCTGCACCTACTGCCGCAATCGACGCTTCTACCATAAGGCGAGTTGGCACGTTGGGCAATAGATGAATCTGTAACACTGCAGTTGCCAGCCGCGTTTTGGCTTCCTTGAAGGAGTATTTTCGTGCTCCGAGGACCATTGGAAGGTAGGCGTTCTTTTTTTTTTGGAGTCGCGACGCAGCAGGTCGGTAAGCGGCTGAGTAACTTGCCCACAGGATGGTATGAAGCGCCTGTGAAAATTTATTAGCCCCAGAAATCCACACTACTTTCGGAAGGAGGTTGGAGAGAGAAAGTCATCGACTGCCCGCACCCGTGATTTCATTGGCTTGATGCCTTTTGGTGAAATGCGATGGCTGAGAAAATTCAGGACTTCAACTCGAAAGATGCATTTCTAGGGCTGTTTCTAGGCCGTGTTCATCCAGTTGCTCAAATAAAAGGCGAATGTGCTCTTTGTGCTCTACTTCTGTGCGACATGCAGCGATAATGTCGACATGGTAGACGTAAATGAACGGGAGTCCGCGCGTAGCTTCGTTCATGAACCATTGAACTGTTTGCGCAGAATTCTTCAAACCATAGCATATGAGCAAACTCAAATAAGCCAAATGGGGCAATGATTGCTGTCTTCGAAGTGTCGCTGGGTTCGTCAGGAATTTGGTGGTACGCGCTCATCAAATCGATCTTGCTGTCTATTTTGGTTCCTGCGAGACAGGCGTTGAAGTTAGTTATGTGGCAAAGGGGATATTGATCCGGGGTAGTGGCGGCATCCAAAGCTCGGTAATCACTACAAGGCCGCCAGTAACCACTGTCCTGCTTTGGAACCAGATGGAGAGGTTAAGACCAATTGCTGGAGAAAGGAAGAATAACGCTGAGCTGAAGCATGTGTTCGAACTCGGGGCGGGCGAATTCCAACCTCCGTACAGCGAGCCTCCGTGGCCGGGTGGCGATATGTTGCGTCCCTTTGTGTTTCACGGGCAGCGCTTAGTTTCGGAGCTTCGTGCGTAGCGGGTACACAGCAAGTATCTTGTGCGTTGAGACCAGCCGAAACGTGCGGATGCCCGATGAGGTGAGGTTGCACTGTAGGCCAAGTACATCGAGGGATGTGACGTTATCTTTTAGGTGCCGATCGCGAACACTCACCTCTAGGTTGAAAAGGCGGAGGAAGTCCGCTCCCAGTAGGGCAAAGATGATGTCGGCAATCACAAACACCAATCTCTTCAAGCGACGGAGTCCGATGTCTAGCGTTGTTGACCGGAGCGCATACGACGCGATGGCAGTGTTGTTCACTGCGTGGAGCGTGCATGGGTGTGGACTTGCCGCGTTGGCGATCTGCGGCCGTGGCAGGAACGATAGGCACCTCGGCTCCGGTGTCCACGAGGAAGCGGGTGCCGGGCATGCGGTCGGCTACGTAGAATAGGCGGCTTGCGCGCGGGCCGATGTCGCGTGCCGCCATTGGCGACTGCCCGGTGCGTCTCACGTCCACGAACAGGGCTGCGTGCAGTGACTTGCTTGTTCGCCAAAGTGACGGTACTACCAGTAAAACTGCCGCGGCGAGTCTCTAGGTGCACTGCGAGACTGTGAAGGCTAATAGTTGCGCCGAAGTTGGTCGCCAGTGTTGCCACCCGTAGTCAGCTTTTCTTGTGCACTGGTAGGGCGGTCGACTTTTTCCTCCAGGCGCGACAGTGGGCCTCTTGGCTCTGATACTCTCGCAGCGATGAAAGGTATCTGCGCAGCAGACGAGCAGTCGCATATGCGGCCAGCGAGTGCAGCTAGCCGATCGAGTCTCGTCTCGTCGGAACCCACCTGAACCCACCTGAGTGTGGACTGTGCGAGGCGTTGCAAGGACAGCTCGCACAAGATTGGAAGCTGGCTCTCATTTGCGGAGGGCTTACCCAGTAACTGACGCAACCGCTGCAGGAGTCGTGACGGTCATTGGTCGCCGAGTTCCTCGGACTGGAGGTGTGGAAGCCTGCTCTGTTGCGATGGCTGGAGGCGCTGCAGGACCGTGCGTTTCAGGTCGTCGTGGGCCAAAGGCGTACCCGCTAGCAAGTCGTCTATGGTATCGGCGATGTCGGAGGGCAGCGTGGCGACGACGTGCAGGCACTTTGCTGTCTGAGAATTTGAAAACGGGCCTCTATTTTCATAAACCAAACTCGGGGACTCTTGGGCCAAAAGCTAGGAAGCTGAAGCTCTGCGGCGATGACAGGAGACGTAACCATGGCGTCGTCCCAGTCAGCAGAAGTAGGAGCAGCATCGTCCATAGCTAGTGTTTGAAAAACAAAAGAAATGCCCTGGGTCACCACTTGTGGGGGTCTCAGTTTAGCGAAGGCGAGGAATACGCGTTTTGACAGGTTGAGAAAGGAGAGTAAACTGACTTTATTCAAAGGTAAAAGCAGGTTTGCCGGGTGGCTGTGGTGGCACCCCTGTCACATCGATTCCAAGAGAGAGCAGGGGGACTCCGGCGGCGAGGCAAGGTGAGGTGAACTGAATGTCCGCGAAGTGGGAACACTGCAGTGACGGACGGTCGCTACAAATGTACTTAAACATCTGTGACTGTAAAAACCAGGAAATTTACAAGATAGAAAGTAACAGCACTATTAATGACGTTATTTGGCTTGTTCCTTCGTATTTCGTGAGATTCGATATACTGTGTCAGAAGGCAGCTTATTTTTGTTTGTGCCCATGTTGTGTTGTTATAACCCGTGTTTTTCTATGCCCAGAGTGCTTCTTAACCTCTGTTATGCAGTTCTTGTTTTTTTTTTCTATTAAATTGCTGTTATTACCGGCGGTATGCGGTGTTTTTGTCCACTTGGTATTCCTATGTCGGCTGTATTTCTACTCCCTCAGATACCTGACATGGGAGTGCCTTGCAGCTTTTCTTTTTTTTATGACCATGGATTGATTTTGTGCCAACAAGTGCTGACGTATATGCTAGGCTGCTTGTATATTTATTTTTGTTTGTAACCCTCCGATTGCAACATGCCTACTATGGGAAGAAAAGCCTTAGTTAGGCATTCTGCCTTGCAGACTCCTTCCTGGAGTTTATGCACATCGAATAAACTTCTATTTTATTCTATTCTAATATATGGAGAAGTTAAAGGTTGTCATTACACGAAAAAAAGGTGCTCCATAGATGGAACAAATACTGAGAAAGGAAAATGGTGGCGACTGACCTCACGCAAGAGAAAATTAAATGCAGAAGTTAGAGTTTTGAAATAACATTCCCAATGGTACTCTATTGAAGCACCAAAAACATTCTGGAACCATGTAACAACACTCGGAGCTCCAACTCAAAATTCGCAAACGGCTATAAGCGATGAATACGGCAACGTCTTCGGAGGACACGATGCGCTGGGCTACATCAGAGACGTTATGAGGGATAACGTAGGCACAAGAGAAAGCGCAGTTCAGACTCGAACAGGTCTAGCAACAATAGAGAATCCCGAGATATCAAAATGTAGCATAGAAAACTTTTACTGGAAAAAAGCAGACGACAATTGAATAACACGGCCGCAGACCTTATGAACTCCCAATACAGCTAATGAAAAACCTCGTTCCAAAGTGCACTGAGGCAGTGCTGACTCATGCCATAGAGCAAATGATTAAAACGAAGAAAATTCCAGTTGGATGGCGTGAATGCGAAATGAACCTCATCTCCAAAGGCAAATGTGATAAGAACATAGGACGTGCTCGTACGGACAGTTACAGTGTCGTTGGTACAGCAGAATGGCAATGCAAGCCATCAAATTAGAACTGTCGACGTGGGTGGAGATCTAATGACGGAACTAAAGAATGGGCTCAGATCAGGCAAACATTCGGAGGATATGTTTGTACTGACTGAGCTCACAGATATTTCAGCAGCGCAGATTATATACCTTAGCGGACAGCATTTCTACATAATTGTTATGGGATATTCTCTAGCGCAAAGGCATAGGTGACAGTTCGCAGCGAAAAGCTTGGTTAAATCGCGAATTTCATTAATGCCAGGTTTGAAAGCTTGAGCATTAAAAGCAACTTGACGAATTTACAGAGCATTTCTGCTGGGTAATATGTCGTTAGTAAGCGCTTATAAACAAACTTCAAGAAGGTTGGGCCATAACAGCGAGGTTATGAGCGCAGATTGCGCCGAGCGTCATTTGTGGCCACAAATCTTGGATGCATTGTATGCCGTGGCCGCAACCGGCGGCTGCATATTAAAAACAAAAGTGCAAAAGGATACTGGTACTCGTACTGAGTAAAAAAGAAAAAGAAAGAGAAAAAAGGAAAAGTCACAGTTTCTCCAGAAAGACGCAGCGTTGATGACGACGATAGTAGAGACAACTAAGCGAAGTAAGGTTCGTACTTTCATCGGTGTCACGCTTGCTCAGGAAACATTAATAGCTCTCACTCAATGACCCCGAATTCGCAGTCGGAATGCGAGCGAGAGCTAGGCACCGTGCGACCGCCAACACTACACGCGTGGGGACAACAAAATATGCGTGCAGGCAACAACCATTTCTACTCGACCTTCGAAGCGTAAGATTCCGCGCATGCGCAGCACCGTCGCCCCTAGCTCTTCCGTACGCAAGCCGCTTGCGTCCCCCAACCTAAAGCTCCCTCTTGGTGGCAAGGACTTGCGGGGTCGCCATCTGTCGGAAGCGCCTCGCTTGCGTAGTACGAGGGATAATGCGACGCGCTCCTCATAGGTTTGGCTGTAGGCGCTCAGTAAAAACACCGCGCGGGAGCCCTACTGGTCATTTCGGTCAGTATCCTCTCAACGGCACAAGTTTTTTTTTTACTGTAAAAATAACAATCTTAGGCAAACAGAAAGCACAGAATAGTTTGTAACCTCTATCTCTTTGCCGAATACGTACAGTGAACGTCCATTGCGTGCGGTCGCCGCGATGGAGTCCCCTGAACCGGTTCCTTGCGTGAAAGGTAGGCAAACGCTGAGAGTAAACTACGTGAAATATGTTCTTATAGTGGGCTTTCTGTATAACTAAATGGAGCACAACAGGATGAAGCCTGAATGCGGCGATCGCGTGCACCGACCGACTGTGCGTCTGCCTGCATGTCCGCGCACAATGTTTCGCTCTCGCTGCGACCGCACTTTCGCCCCGTGCCACGAGCTTTAGACAATAAGCCTCTCTATGTGGTTTATATGAATTACGAAAATGAATTTGATTCAGTAGAGATACCAGCAGTATAGAGGCACTACGTAATCAAGGACTACAGAACGCTTACGCAAAAAGCCTGAAGAATATTGCTACATGCGTGTGGTATTTTTTTGTTTGAACGAGGTGCGTGGGCGCCATCACTCCAGAAAAGAGGAGGAAGAACGAACTGGGCTCGCGCTGTGAATCTAACCGGTCAGCGCTGCAACCGTAGTTGTAAATATAATCTGTAAATAGTTTCTCGTCTTACTGGCTCATCCTTCGCGTAAGAATATATACAGAGGTTCTACAGCTACCTTAATTCTACACAAGAAAAGCAGGGAGATACCTACAGGGAAATGGGTCAGACAGGGAGACACAATTTCTCCAAAGCTATTCACTGCGTGCTTAGAAGAATTCAAGCTATTAAACTGGGAAGGCTTAGGAGTAAAGATCGACGGCAAATATCTCAGCAACCTTCGGTTTGCCGATGACATTGTTCTATTCAACAACAATGCAGAGGAGTTACAACAAATGATTGGATACCTTAACAGAGAGAGTTTAAGAGTGGGGTTGAATATTAATATGCAGACGATGACGATAATGATAAATAGCCGGACAAAGGAACAAGATATCAGGATCGCCAGTCGGCCACTAGAGACTGAAGGAGTACGTTTACCTAGGTCAATTAATCACAGGGAACCCTGATCATGAGAAGGAAATTCACAGAAAAATAAAAATAGGTTGGATCGCATACGGCAGACATTGCCAGCTCCTGACTGGAAGCTTATCATTAGTATTGAAAAGTAAGGTGTGCAATCAGTGCATTTTGCCAGTGCTGAGATATGGGGCAGAGACTTCAGAATGAGAAGATTGCTAGGCATAACGTTAAGAGAGAGGAAGAGAGCGGTTTGGATCAGAGAGCGAACGGGTATAGACGATGTTCTAATTGACATCAAGAGGAAAAAATGTAGCTGGGCAGGTCATGTAATGCGCCGGTTAGATAACCGTTGTACCATTTGGGTTACGGAATGGGTACCAAGAGAAGGTAAACGCAATCGAGGACGACAAAACACTAAGTGGAGCGATGAAATTAGGAAATTCGCGGGCGCTAGTTGGAATCGGTTGGCGCAGGACAGGGGTAAATGGAGATCGCAGGGAGAGGCCTTCGTCCTGAAGTGGACATAAAACAGGATGATGATGATAATGATGATGATGATGATGATGGAGGTGGTGGGCCCCCCCCGAAAAAAAATCCTGGGTACGTGCCTGCAGGACGCGCGTAGTTCGCTCTCCAGAAGTGCCCTCAAAGAGCGCCGACGTCAACAACAGCGCGTACGGGCGCGAAAGCGACGGGAAGCCGACGAACGCGCAGCGACCGACGGGTCGGCACCGTCGACGCTGTTGGCGAAGTACAGGAGGCCGTCTTCCCACGTTCCTACGGCCACGTCCACAGAAGCCATTGAGACCTTCCTAATAGACGCCTTTGGTTGGATCTCATCCATCGAAGACAAGTCGATCGTCATAGTGTGGAACTTTAACGTCGGCACAGCGCACCCTAACGCAAGTGGATCGTGTCCTTCTTATTGGGACAGTTTGGAATTGAGTGCTACACGGACGTCAATGTGCCAACAACGCGTCACCGGTCGCGTATAGATTTAACCGTTGGCAAAAGCATGTCTATCATGGCAGTACAACCGATGGCGGTGTACGACAGCGACCATAAAGCTATGGTCACAGTGGTAACGAATGAGAGAAAAGACGATAACAACCACGAAGTAGCAACAACTATATAAATTATTATAGTAAATACAATAGTCATCGCAATAAAGCTTCGCTGGTTATCCTGTTTTTATAGAGTGGTAGGGTACCACGTTTTTTTCTTCTCAGCCTAGACGGAAAGGCTGAAATCAAATTTACTTGATTCCACGTGCGCCAGCTTGACCAGCGCCATGCTTTTATACAATTTCACGTTGCACGGCTGTGCTAGAAAAAATTAATTCTTTTTTTGCATATGGCCGTGGTCTCTAGACTTCTGTACTCGACAGTACTCACGAGTATAAGGAATGAATGAATCTGATTGCACGGTTTTTAACAGATTCGGATATTGCTATTAGATATGTTTGGTGCGGGCTCCATATAGCTGATCCATTTTCAAGTTTGGGACGCGTGAGTATTTTGTAGGCAAGCAGTTAAACGTGTTTGGGTACGTGTCGGAGATATCGTTTCAAAAAGCTCAGCATTTTATTAGCGGTGGATACGATGTTTGTGATATGTGCTCACCAGTTTAGATTTTTGGAGAGGGTCATGCCTAAATATTTAAATGACTCGACTAATTCAATGACTGCATTTCTAATATAGTAAGGAAGAGATAAAAGGTTCTGGCTGCGAGAGAAAGTCATTGTTTTACCTTTAGTAGCGTTAGGGCCGTAAGCCGGTTGCCACCCCAATCTTGTACGTCGCTAAGGTCGAACTGTAGCTGCGGTTGGTCAGAACTATTGCGGGTTGCTCGGCAAATGACGCAGTCGTGTGCGAGCCTTCGTGTTTGTTAAGAACCTGAATACGATGTATGGTCATTAGTATAAAGTGGGAAGAGTAGCGGGCCGAGAACACATCCTCGGGAAACGCCCTATGTTACATGGAGGAGTGGTATTGACGTGTACTGACTCAGAACGATTGGTAAGGTAGCGTGCTATCTGTTCTAGAATGTCAGGGTGCAAGTTCACTTTGGATAATTTTAGTAGTAAGCATTAGTGAAGTACTTTGTCGAATGCTTTAGTAAAATTTTAAAAAAAGATCACCGACGATTACGATACTCTGTAACGCGAATTTGAGCGTAGCTGTTGAGGTGTTTCGAATTCGCGATGTACTGTGGCGAAGGATTCGATTCTGGACAGCGGGGTCCTCTCGGCGGCGCTGAGCCTCTGCTCGATTACAAGCGGCGGCGGACCGAGAACCGGTTGCGTAGCTCATTGTTCAGAAGGAACTTGCTGACGCTACTTTGTATTACGATTATACTGACACCCGGTAGCGACAGTGAAGAACGACACAGCGTCGAAACTGTGAGTTACAAGTTTAACTCTTTATTGGGCGAACTTGTGCTCCGCAAAACAAGTAGCACTTGGCCTTTTCGATTATCAGTCTATGGCAGTGCCGGACCACTTGGGAGTGCTGTGCCGCATTCCATTTTCTCGAACAGCTTCGACCCGCCGTGCTTGCTTAGTGGCTATGGTGTTGGGCCGCTCAGCACGAGGTTGCAGTATCGAACCCCGGCCTCGGCGGCCGCATTTCCATGGGGGCGAAAACACCCGTGACCTTAGTAGACTTACGTGCGCGTTAAAGAACCGCCGGTGGTCGAAATTTTCCGAGTACCCCACTACGGTGTGCCTC
This sequence comes from Dermacentor albipictus, assembly GCF_038994185.2. Lineage (NCBI taxonomy): Eukaryota > Metazoa > Arthropoda > Arachnida > Ixodida > Ixodidae > Dermacentor > Dermacentor albipictus. The sequence continues at coordinate 5,569,228 of NW_027225570.1, read as the reverse complement.
ATAATCACAAAGTGGTTTTGGCATGCAAAACCCCATAATTTATTTTTTTAACAGCTGCGGAAGCTCTGCCCACCAGTCCGAGAGCTGCCAGAATGGCGTTCGTTTTTCACGGACCGGAAGTCTCGGACAGACCGCGCACTCGCGGAGCTGTCACCAGAATATTGCTTGACCAAGCGCAGAGGGATAGGAGACGAAGGCTGTCGTAAAAAGATGCGCTCGGTGTTTGACGCCATGTTATGAAAGATGCCGTGTGCGACTGCGTACTTTGCGCGTTCCAGACGACAAATATCGCACACTCAGCTATCGCTTCTATTAGATCTGTGCTTTGTGTGCCATCATGCAATTTCTTTTTTTCACGAGCGCTTTAAGTGCTGCAGCTTTAGTCTTCGTGTTCCTTTTAAGAGAGAAGCACAGCGAATAATTAACCATGCTTGCTTTTGTTGATGTGTTTCGCGAAAGCTGTCGTGCTCATTGCTTTGTGCGTAGCAGACAGGTAGATTTTGCTTTTCAGGTGAGTGAAACTGGAATGCGAGGAAGCATGTCATATCGCTTGTGGCTATTTCACGCCGGTAACTGGGGTGGTACGCCATCGGTGCTTCGCCAGTTGCTGTTCACATGCGTGTATGTTGGTCCCTTCTGTGGCCATGTTCGAGTTTGCTTCTTGACGTGCAAGATTAGTAGACGGTATACATACGCTCTGTCCTAGACACGCGTCGGGCCTTTAGTAGACGGTCTCGCGAGCTTTGAGGATATCGGTGGGTGCTCTTCGCAAGAACAGCGATGTGGCACGACCGCGATTTTGCTTATGTGCGTGCGGGAATTATGCGCTCATGCTGCTTATATTCCATCATGCAAGCTTTATGATTGTGTCGGCGACGCGGCCTCTGGCGCTGCACCGTTGTGGAGGCCACGCTATCGAATTCGCTGGGTATTGGCACATCTACGAGTAGCTAAAAGCAGACGACGGCAGCTAGGAGGATGACTTCTAGTCACGGTGATGTTGAATGAAACATCGGACAATCTCTGACAGCTGGATCACGTGACTGTAGACGCGCTCTTTTGTCAACGCTTGTCAGACCGGAAGCAACAGACCGTCTGCGGACAGTCCGGGACGGAATAAGAGGCCCGCTCAAGCACAACGATAGCGGTGGGTGGAGTCGGCGATCATCGAAAATCTGGTCTGAGGGTCAAACGCGTCGGCTGTTATACACGACTCGTCGAAGGTTCCAGTGTAATCGCTGGTACGAGTGTGGCTTCCAGAAAGTAATGCGCAATTCACGTCGTGCATACATCATCATCATCAGCCTGGTTACACCCATTGCAGGGCAAAGGCCTCTCCCATACTTCTGCAACTACCCCGGTCATGTACTAATTGTGGCCGTGTTGTCCCTGCAAACTTCTTAATCTCATCCGCCGACCTAACTTACTGCCGCCCCCTGCTACGCTACCCTACCCTTCGAATTCAGTCCGTAACCCTTAGTGACCATCGCTCATCTTCCCTCCTCATTACATCTCCTGCCCATGCCCATTTCTTTTTCTTGATTTAAACTAAGATGTCATTAACTCGCGTTTCTTACCCCACCCAATCTGCTCTTTTCTTATCCCTTAACGTTACACCTATACCTATCATTCTTCTTTCCATAGCTCGTTGCGTCGTCCTCAATTTGAGTAGAACCCTTTTCGTAAGCCTCCAGATTTCTGCCCCGTAGGTGAGTACTGGTAAGACACAACTATTATACACTTTTCTCTTGGGGGATAATGGCTACCTGGTGTTCATGATCTGAGAATGCCTGCCAAACGCACCCCAGCCCATTCTTATTCTTCTGATTATTTCCGTCTCATGATCCGGATCCGCCGTCACTACGTGCCCTAAGTAGATCAACTCCCTTACCACTTCCAGTGCCTCGTTACTTCTTGTAAATTGCTGTTCTCTTCCGAGACTGTTAAACATTACTTCAGCTTTCTGCAGAATAATTTTTAGACCCACTCTTTTGCTTTGCCTCTCCAGATCAGTGAGCATGCATTGCAGTTGGTTCCCTGAATTACTAAGCAAGCCAATATCATCAGCGAATCGCAAGTTACTAAGGTATTCTCCATTAACTTTTATCCCCATTTCTCCCCAATCCAGGTCTCTGAATACCTCCTGTAAACACCCTGTGAAAAGCATTGGAGAGATCGTATCTCTATGCCAGACGCCTTTCTTTATTGGGATTCTGTTGCTTTCTTTATGGAGGAGTACGGTGGCTGTGGAGCCGCTATAGATATCTTTCAGTATTTTTGCATACCGCTCGCCTACACCTTGATTCCGTAATGCCTCCATGACTGCTGAGGTTTCGACAGAATCAAACGCTTTCGCGTAATCAGTGAAAGCTATATATATGCGTTGGTTATATTCCGCACATTTCTCTATCACCTGATTGATAGTGTGAATATGGTCTATTGTTGGGTAGCGTTTACGGAATCCTGCCTGGTCTTTTGTTTGACAGAATTCTATGGTGTTCCTGATTCTATTTGCGAATACCTTAGCAAATAGTTTGTAACAGTAAGCTAGGCGTTCTATTTTGTAACAGTAAGCTAGGCGTTCTATAATTTTTCAAGTCTTTGGCGTCCCCTTTCTTATGGATTAGGATTATGTTAGCGTTCTTCCAAGATTCCGGTACGCTCGAGGTCATGAGGCATTGCGTATACAGGGTGGCCAGATTCTCTAGAACAATCTGTCCACCATCCTTCAACAAATCTGCTGTTACCTGATCCTCCTCCGCTGCAGGCACGTACCCAGGGGGGGGCCCGGGGGGGCCCGGGCCCCCCCCGAAATCAAGTGGCATACCCCCCCCCCCCCCTCCTCCCCGCCCACGCCACCACTCCTCACACATTCCTAAAGCGCCGCCAGATTAATGTTGAGACTTGGCAGCGGTTCATCGTTCAGCCTTATGCTGCCTTTTTCACTCCTTTTAGATGGCGGTAGTTATCGGCATTTCTTGTAGTGTGAAGGACAGTTTTCTCATAGATTCCGCACCCGCGCGATTAACTCGAGATGCGCTCAGTTGTCACCATCTATTCAACCGTCACGCGCATAGCTGTTGCTTTTGTTAGTTCAACCTTCTTTGTTTAGGCTTATCCTGGAACCAGGAGAGGGATGCGGCTGTTACTCAGCTGGTATGTACTCTCATGGAACGAGTTGCGGCCGGAGAAAATATCAATTGCGTTTAACTTTTCCCTTTGCTTCATTATTTCCTTGAGTTACGGCTCGCCGCGACTGGCCGATGCCCGGAACCATATACACGTGATATGGGTTAGATAAGGTGGGTAATAAAATGATGTGAAAGAGCGTCCATCATGAAACCCTGCAATAACCCTTAAACCCATAAGCAAGATGACTGTCGCCAGTTACCTCGTCTGTTTTTCCTTAATTGTATTGCACTTTTCGTGCAAAATTGGAAACCGGAAACAAAAATCGCAAGGAGTTGAGAAATTAAGCGATCTACAAAGGGAGAGAGCAAACGCGCAACAACCAAACCGCAAGCAAAAGCGAATAATAAAAATGTTAACCGTTGTTTATGAGAATATTTATGGATCAACATCTTTTTATTTAAAAAGGAAGTAGAGAAAACGCCGCCGGAAGTGGAGAATAATTACTTGCTTTGAATGACGCTTCTACAGTTATCGGTCGAACCGCCTCACGCAGCCACTTCTCTGCTGTGCTTATGTGGGTGTTTTTCTAACCTTTCTCGGTGAGCGCAGTACGTCTAGAATCGCAGAGTCCTGCGCTCTACGCGTTTGTATGGGACTGGCGGCCGCAGAGCGTTACGCAATTCGCGGAACTGTCAAACTGATCCACAAGGCGAAAATAACTGATATTCGAAACTATAACATGTGAAAGACTGAAGAAGCCGTAAAAAAATGAACGCGGCCTGACATCAGTAAAAAAGAAACCTGGCATAGGACAAACCATGACGTATGCACTAAAAGATAAGAGGGATAATATCATAAGGAATCTCGAAGATACAGTAAAAGCAGCGGAAAAATTCTAAGCTGACCTGTATACAGTACCCATAGGAGTCCCGATACCTCACTTAGAAACAGTAATGAACAGGATACGGAAACTCTCCTATGAGTAGCGATGAAGTCAGAAGGGCCCTGCAAGACATGGAACGATGAAGAGCGGGAGGATAAGGTGGAATAACAGTTCATTTAATCAAACATGGAGGAGACATATTGCTTGGAAAACTGGCGGCTCTTTATACGAAGTGTATATCGACTGCAAGGGTCCCAGAAAACTGGAAGAATGCAGACATTATACTAATCCACAAAAAATGAGACGTTAAAGAATTGAAAAATTATCGGACCATTAGCTTGCTTCCAGTATCATATAAGATATTTACCAAAGTAATCTCCAAGAGAAAGGGCAACACTGGATTTTGTCAACCAAGGGAACAGGCTGGCTTCAGGAAGAGATACCTTACAATGGATCACATCCATGTCATCAATTAGGTTATCGCGAAATCTGCAGAGTACAATAAGCCTCTCTATGTGGCTTATATAGAATACGGAAATGCATATGATTCAGTAGAGATACCAGCAGTATAGAGGCACTACGTAATCAAGGACTACAGAACGCTTACGTAAAAAGCTTGAAAAATATTGCTACATGCGTTTGGTATTTGTTTGTTTGAACGAGGTGCGTGGGCGCCATCACTCCAGAAAAGAGGAGGAAGAACGAACTGGGCTTGCGCTGTGAATCTAACCGGTCAGCGCTGCAACCGTTGTTGTAAATATAATCTGTAAATAGTTTCTCGTCTTACTGGCTCGTCCTTCGCGTAAGAATATATACAGAGGTTCTACAGCTACCTTAATTCTACACAAGAAAAGCAGGGAGAAACCTATAGGGAAATGGGTCAGACAGGGAGACACAATTTATCCAAAGCTATTCACTGCGTGCTTAGAAGAAGTCAAGCTATTAAACTGGGAAGGCTTACGAGTAAAGATCGACGGCAAATATCTCAGCAACCTTCGGTTTGCCGATGACATTGTACTATTCAACAACAATGCAGGCGAGTTACAACAAATGATTGGAGACCTTAACAGAGAGGGTGTAAGAGTGGGGTTGAATATTAATATGCAGAAGATGACGATAATGATAAATAGCCGGGCAAAGGAACAAGAGATCAGTATCGCCAGTCGGCTACTAGAGACTGTGAAGGAGTACGTTTACTTAGGTCAATTAATCACAGGGAACCCTGATCATTGTTGTGCCATTACCACAAGCCCGGATCCCGAATCTGCAAGATGCAGAATCTATCCTGCGAGCGCCATAATTCTCCCTTCACAAGTCAAGATGCTGCGCCTTCGTGCGGGAGAAGCCTCGGCGAAGCAGCGTGTTTAGACGTGTCCGCGTGTGCCAGACGGCCCGGCGCCGCACCTCCCTTGCCTGGAGGTCACCGCGCGCGCGAACTTTGAACCGGGTGGCCAGCGCGGTCGCTGGTTGGACCCCTCGGACGACCGTCGTGTGCTGACTTTGTATTGGGCCGGTTGAGTGACAATGGGCCTCGGGGATTATAAAAGCAGCGACACGCCGCTCGAAAACAGGATCTGCCGACCCCACCGGGAGAGAGTGTCGCTCCCGACTGGGGTGAGATGTGTAACGCGTTTTCGCCGGACGTCGTCGTGCGAGAACAGTCGCGTTTGTTGTGAGCACTCGGCCCCAGTGCCGACCCGTTCATGTCCTGTATGATAACCTGTATATAATGTATAAAGTCCCTTTTGTTATTCTCATCGACGCCAGGCTCGGAGTCTTCGCTACCAACGCTCTGTCACGAAACGGGTGACGAGCGCTACGGGACCACAAAGCCGTATTCGTGGTGCAGCGGTGCAAGTTCGTAACACTGGCGGCACCGGTTGGATGTCGTAACACTGGTGGCGCTGGTTGGAAGTTCGTAACACTGGATGGCAGCTACGGGATTGACCGGCATCAGCTACCTCGGCGCGGTGAGTGCCTGAAGTTTACCTCAAACACCAGACTTTCTCTGACACAGGTTATAGTAGCTTAGGGAAGGATTTGGTGTTGCATTGTGATAACCTTGTGTGTTTCAAGCCTAGTAAGAGTGTTTTGAAAACCAGGGGATGCTGAGGGGGTAAAACAGGGCAGTGTGTGAAATACTTGCATATGTCTTACTAGTAGTGTTATAGTAGCGTACGGCAGGTATTTTCAAAAAGGGTAAACAGCAGGAGGACAGTGTGAACGATGGAGAAGTACAAGGTGAAGGAACTTCTCGAAATTTGTGAGGAGTTGGGCATTGAGTTGGGCTCAACCAAAAGAAAGAATGCGATCCTTGAGGTCATGAGGACTGGGGACGTAACGGCTGAGGAGGCCGCTGAGGCCTGGGCGGATATCAATGAACGACGGGAAAGGGAGGAAAGGAGAGAACAGCAACGTCGCGAGGAGGAAAAGGAGGAAAGGAGAGAGATTCGTGAGCACGAGCTTAAAATGAAAGAGTTGGAGAACCGAAATAACTCGCCGGCGCCTAGTCTCACTTCTAATGTTCCCAGAATACGCGATCAACTTCCACCCTTTGTCGTCGGAGAGGATATGGCCAAATACCTCGTGAAATTTGAGCACGTGTGTGAACGGAATAGCATTGAGCGATCCCTCTGGGCACAGAATCTGTTAGCGTTGCTTCCTGGGGAGGCATCAGACGTAATAACTTGCTTATCGAAAGAGGCGTTTGAGAGCTACAGTGATGTGAAGGAAGCGCTACTGCGGAAGTACAAATTGTCGCCCGAAGCTTTCCGGCAGAGATTCCGGTATGCAAAAAAGGGTAAGGAGTCGAATGTTGACTTCGCGTTTCGTCTAAAAGCCGACTTGGTGGAATGGCTGAAGGGCGAAGAGGTTTACGACGACCGCGACAAAATTGTCGAATGCATCGCGTTGGAGCAGTTCTACCGTTGCATTGATGAGGATGTCCGGCTCTGGCTGCAAGATAGGCTAAAGGATGTTAAGCTAAACAAGGCAGCAGAGTTAGCGGAAGAGTATTACACACGCCGCAGCTTGCACAGCAAGGCAGTGCGCGTAGAAAAAGCTGATAGGAGAGATTGGTTTTCCGGAAAGCCCGACGAACGGAAGCAAATCACGCGTCGCGAGTTTCGGGAAAACGAGTCGCTTCCCAAAGAAACTGTAAGGGATGGACAGAATGCATCTCCGAATGATGACGATGGTCCGAAACAGCGAAACGAAATGACGCGTTCTTTTGAAAAACGGAAACCGTTAACCTGCTACAATTGCAAAAAGCAAGGGCACATCCCTGCAAGCTGCCCAGAGAGAATTGCTTTTGCAACGATACAGGAAACTCACAAGAACATACGTCTATTGGAGCCCTATGTGCAGGAAATTAAGGTAAACGGCAAGAAGTGCCGAGCACTGCGGGACTCTGCAGCAACTATGGACGTTGTTCACCCGTCTTTCGTCTCCTCGAGTGATTTTACTGGAGAGTGCGTTAGGATACGGCAAGTGGCCGAGAAGGAGAGTGTCTGTTTACCGATCGCAACGGTTATCATTGAAGGAGAGTTTGGGAAACTTAACACCGAAGCCGCTGTGTCAGCCGCCCTCCCGGAGCAATTTTCCTACCTCTTCTCAAATAGCTCGGAGCAGCTGCTGAGGGATCAGGGCAAATCATTCTTTGCCGACGTGGCGTACATGGCCCCCACGCGATCCAAAGCGCGCCCGCTGTCGAGGGAACTTGACTTAGCGTCGGTGAGCGAAAGGCGGTGCGGCACACGGACCGATCACGGTAACTTGAGTGGCGAGCAGTCGCGGGAGAGGCAGAGCTCGGAGGCTGGCCTAGGCGAGCGGGTCCTGGAGGTGAGTGGGAGTGACGCGTGCAGTGCTAGCCGCGATAGAGACGCGACGCCGCAATTAGGCGACGCGGGCTCCACACTCGCTCCGGTTTCCGCCAGCTGGCAGGAGCAGGCTGCAGTTGAAAGGGAAACTCGGATTCGCGAGCAACAGGAAGATTGTTCACTAGCCGATCTGAGGAAGAGCGTCAAACGGGGAGTGAAAAAAAAGGGGGTTTCATTTGGCAAAGAATCTGGCTTATCGTACCGCCGCTACACGGATAAGCAGGGTCGCAAATATAAGCAGCTTCGGATTCCGCGAAAATATCGCCGGGAAAAATGAATGACCTCATTTGCTTCCTCAGTAGTATGTTCTCGGTCCAAAGCGATTTCAAGGGGACCATTCTATTTGTCATTATTATTGCTGATTATTAATTGTTTCTATTTTGGTGTGTTGTTAATTTGAAAACTGATTGTTTGAGCCTTGTGTGCTAGATCGTACACCTGCCTCTTGTTGCAGCGGGAGCAAAAGGGGATAGCGATTCAGTTAGGTTGATTTGAATTATGGCTTTGTCTGGTGTTTGACGGGAGACAGAGGGCACTTGTTCGTGTTGGGTGTTGCCTTTTGCCGGTCGGTTTTGCAAGCTGCAGAACGACCAAGCGGGACCAGTGGCGAGAAGCAAGGTCTTAGGAACGACCCGAGCGGAGCTGGTCAAGGTGCCTTGGCGACGACGTGGTGAGCAGAGCTCCTGTCCTGGCGAGTCGGACCTGGGCACGTGAAGTTACCTGGCGTCCCGACACTGGACGTGAACTTGGACGAGCCTGACGAACGTGCGCGCCTGGCATCCGAGCCACGTGGAGGCAGCTCGTCTTCCCGGCGCCTTATCTGAGGGCGGGGATGCTGTTGTGCCATTACCACAAGCCCGGATCCCGAATCTGCAAGATGCAGAATCTATCCTGCGAGCGCCATAATTCTCCCTTCACAAGTCAAGATGCTGCGCCTTCGTGCGGGAGAAGCCTCGGCGAAGCAGCGTGTTTAGACGTGTCCGCGTGTGCCAGACGGCCCGGCGCCGCACCTCCCTTGCCTGGAGGTCACCGCGCGCGCGAACTTTGAACCGGGTGGCCAGCGCGGTCGCTGGTTGGACCCCTCGGACGACCGTCGTGTGCTGACTTTGTATTGGGCCGGTTGAGTGACAATGGGCCTCGGGGATTATAAAAGCAGCGACACGCCGCTCGAAAACAGGATCTGCCGACCCCACCGGGAGAGAGTGTCGCTCCCGACTGGGGTGAGATGTGTAACGCGTTTTCGCCGGACGTCGTCGTGCGAGAACAGTCGCGTTTGTTGTGAGCACTCGGCCCCAGTGCCGACCCGTTCATGTCCTGTATGATAACCTGTATATAATGTATAAAGTCCCTTTTGTTATTCTCATCGACGCCAGGCTCGGAGTCTTCGCTACCAACGCTCTGTCACGAAACGGGTGACGAGCGCTACGGGACCACAAAGCCGTATTCGTGGTGCAGCGGTGCAAGTTCGTAACACTGGCGGCACCGGTTGGATGTCGTAACACTGGTGGCGCTGGTTGGAAGTTCGTAACATCATGAGAAGGAAATTCACAAAAGTATAAAAATAGGTTGGATCGCATACATCAGACATTGCCAGCTCCTGACTGGAAGCTTACCATTATTATTGAAAAGTAAGGTGTGCAATCAGTGCATTTTGCCAGTGCTGACATATGGGGTAGAGACTTGAGAATGAGTTAAGGACCGCGCAAAGAGCGATCGAGCAAAGATTGCTAGGCATAACGTTAAGAGAGAGAAAGAGAGCGGTTTGGATCAGAGAGCGAACGGGTATAGACGATATTCTAATTGACATCAGGAGGACAAAATGTAGCTGGGCAGGTCATGAAGTGCGCCGGTTAGATAACCGTTGGACCATTAGGGTTACAGAATGGGTACCAAGAGAAGGAAAACGCAATCGAGGACGACAAGACAATAAGTGGAGCGATGAAATTAGGAAATTCGCGGGCGCTAGTTGGAATCGGTTGGCGCAGGACAGGGGTAAATGGAGATCGCAGGGAGAGGCCTTCGTCCTGCAATGGACATAAAACAGGATGATGATGATGATGATGATGATGGTGATGATGATGAATGTGATGATGATGATGATGGAGCTGGTGGGCCCCCCCCGAAAAAAAATCCTGGGTACGTGCCTGCTCCGCTGCCTTCCCCTTTGCATAGCTCCCAAGGCTTTCTTTACTTCTTCCGCCGTTACTTGTGGGATTTCAAATTCCTCTAGGCTATTCTCTCTTCCATTATTGATGTTGGTGCCACTAGTACTGTATAAATCTCTATAGAAGTCTTCAGCCACTTGAACTGTCTTATCCATATTAGTAATGATATTGCCGGCTTTGTCTCTTAACGCATACATATGATTCTTGCCTATTCCTAGTTTCCTCTTCACTGCTTTTAGGCTTCCTCCGTTCCTGAGAGCATGTTCAATTCTATCCATATTATACTTCCTTGTATCAACTGTCTTACGCCTGTTGATTAACTTGAAAAGTTCTGCCATTTCTATTCTAGCTGTAGGAATAGGGGCTTTCATATATTGGCGTTTCTTGATCAGATATGTCGTCTCCTGTGATATTTTACTGGTATCCTGCCTAACGGAGTTACCACCGACTTCCATTGCACACTCCTTAATGATGCCCACAAGATTGTCGTTCATTGCTTCAACACTAAGATCCTCTTCCTGAGTTAAAGCCGAATACCTGTTCCATAGCTTGATCTGGAATTCCTCTATTTTCCCTCTTACCGCTAACTCATTGATCGGCTTCTTATGTACCAGTTTCTTCCGTTCCCTCCTCAGGTCTAGGCTAATTCGAGTTCTTACTGTCCTGTGGTCACTGCAGCGCACCTTGCCGAGCACGTCCACATCTTGTATGATGCCAGGGATAGCGCAGATATGGAGTCTATTTCATTTCTAGTCTCGCCGTTCGGGCTCCTCCACGTCCACTTTCGGCTATCCCGCTTGCGGAAGAAGGTATTTATTACCCGCATATTATTCTGTTCCGCAAACTCTACTAATAACTCTCCCCTGCTATTCCTAGTGCCTATGCCATATCCCAAATGGTCGATGCAATGCCTTGTCTCCAGACTGCTTCTTGCCTACCCTGGCAATAAAGTCGCCCGTTAGTGTAGCGTATTTTGTTTTCACTCTACCCATCGCCGATTCCACGTTTTCATACAAGCTTTCGATTTCCTGGTCATCATGACTGGATGTAGGGGCGTAGACCTGTACAACCTTCATTTTGTACCTCTTATTAAGTTTCGCAACGAGACCTGCCACCCTCTCGTTAATGCTATACGATTCCTGTATGTTACCAGCTATATTCTTATTAATCAGGAATCGGACTCCTAGTTCTCGTCTCTCCGCTAAGCCCCGGTAGCACAGGACTTGCCCACTTTTTACCACTGCATATGCTTCTTTTGGCCTCCTAACTTCACTGATCCCTATTATATCCCATTTACTGCCCTCTAATTCCTCCAATAGCACTGCTAGACTCGCCTCACTAGATAACGTTCTAGCGTTAAACGTTGCCAGCTTCCTATTCCAACGGCGGCCTGTCCGGCCGTCGTCCGGCTTAACGGCTTAACCGGCTTAACGCCTGTCAAGCAGGCGTTGTTAGGAATGGCCGTACGGGGTGGCAGCGTGCCAGCTTTCAGCCCGCTGCGCGTGTTCCAAGCCCCCCCAGACGACGCGCCTTCTGAGAACTACGGATGACCGGCGGCCACGTGGCACGCGGTCAGCTCTGGAATGTGGTGCGCCGCCGCGCCACCCGGGACGTCGCACAGTTCTACGAGGCCCTCGGTCAACGACACCGCGGGCTATGCTGTACCGAGAGTTCTACAAAGCCCTCTGACGTCGACTCCGGAGCCTTTGTGTGTGGGCTAAACGGCGGGGCGCTGGCAAGTTTACAATGATTGGACGAACATTCCCGACCACTCGTGCTCCGTCCACGCCGAACGATGACGTCAAGCGGAGGCTTATAAGCAGCGTTTGCCGGCTGCTAGAGCGTGCTCGTGCTCGTGTCGTGCTCGTCGTTGGGAGCTGAGTGCTCGTTGTTATGCTGAAAATGTAGTAGTGAGCTGTGTGCTCGAATGCTGTTTGCAGAATGTTAATCTTGCGGGCTCCATATGGGAGTCGCGCTAGACTGCCGATGTATGTCTTGTCTTAAAATATGTTAATATGTAAATAAATCCTGTTCACCGAATTCATCTCTACGACCTTCGACTCCTTCAAATGGTGGCAGCGGCGGGGTAGTCCGACGAGTCCTACATCTGCTTGACAGCGGTAAGATCGTCCGACGAATCTAATAGCGTTAAGCACTCCCCATGCGTGGGCTGATCCCAAAGATAGCGTAATTCAGGGCCAACCCACGGCGGAGATGATGCAAGCGTTACGCACTCCCTATAGTATATGGGCCGATATCGAATATAGTGCAATGCCGGGCAAACCCGCGGCGGAGGTGAAGCAGGCGTTAAGCACTCCCCATACTGGGTCCGATACCACAGACAGTGCAATACTGGCCCGACCCGCGGCGGAGGCGAAGCAAGCAATAAGCACTCCCTATATATGGGCCGATCTCGAAGATATTGCAATGCCGGGCCAACCCGCGGCGGAGGTGAAGCAGGCGCTCAGCACTCCCCATAAGTGATCCGATCCCAAAGATAGTGAAGTGCCGGACCGACTCGACTCGCGGCGGAGGTGGAGCAGGCGTTAAGCATTCCCATGCGTGGTCCGATCCCAAAGATAGTGCAATACTGGCCCGACCCGCGGCGAAGGCGAAGCAGGCGTTAAGCACTCCCCAAAAGTGGGCCGATCCCAAAGATAGTGCAATGCCGGACCGACCCACGGCGGAGGCGAAGCAGGCTTTAAGCACTCCCCATACGTGATCTGATCCAAAAGATATTGCAATGCCGGACCAAAGGGCGGCGGAGGTGAAGCAGGCGTTAAGCACTCCCCATACGGGGTCCGATCCTGCAGACAGTGCAATACTGGCCCTAACCGCGGCGGAGGCGAAGCAGGCGTTAAGCACTGCCTGTGATGGAGCGATTCCGAATATAGTGCAATGCCGGGCCAACCTGCGGCGGAGGTGACGCAGGCCTTAAGCACTGCCCATATGTGGTCCGATCTTGAAAATAGTGCAATGTCAGGCCAACCCGCGGCGGAGGTGAAGCAAGCATTAAGCACTCCCCATGCGTGGTCCGATCCCGTAGTGCAATGCCGGGCCGACCCCCGGCGGAGATGCAGTTCTTCATTAAGGGGCCCGCATACACAGCTTCGCTGGTCATCCTTCTTTACAGAGTGGAAGGGCACTGAATTATTTTGTATGCGTGTGTGTTTTCACAAACTTATTTTCATGAATGTAACAGGTTTTTCTTTCCTTCCTTTTCATGTTTTATTTTATTTTAACGCGATAGCGTTAAGGAGCTCGTGTCGCAGAAAAGCCGGTGTCGTCGGCGTTGGGTGTCGGCGTCCGCGGCGTTGACCGTGAGCGATAAATACCGGCAGGCACTTCATAAATAAAAAGCAACTTCCAAGATGGGCTGGGTGGGAATCGAACCAGGGTCTCCGGAGTGTGAGACGGAGACGCTACCACTCAGCCACGAGTTTGATGCTTCCAAGCGGTACAAACGCGCCTCTAGTGAATGCGGTGTTGCCTTCGAAACGAGCCGTGGAAAGTTATACTGCAGTGTATACAGATAATTATGAACATGTAACTTACAGAAGTCGCAATTACAAGAGTAGCGAAGTGCGTTTCCGCTGCATTTCTTCTGCGCTTTCCGCACACGCAGAGCCATCTTGCGGCAAACACAGAAGACCCCCTCCTCTCCATGTAGGGCGCTGCCTCGACAGATGGTGCGCCACGCGCGCACTGGAGCTGTGGAAGGACCGGTGCGAGGGGGGCCGTTGCCCGGACTCTCTCTCCCCTGACAACGCTTCGCCTTGCTCCCTCGGCAGAATCAAGCGTCCTTCCTTTCTTTAGATCGCTATCTGTCTATCTCTCTGCCCGTGCCGATCACGACGTTTGGCTGGCGTGCATCATTTCCCCCTCCGAGATACCGAGTTCTTCGGTTCGTTCCGCTTGCTCAGGCGCACGTTTCGTTGCTGCGCCGAACGCCGCGTTGCTCGACCATATGGCTCGACGCTCACCGCGTCCGATGCGGGGCGCCTCGTAAGTGATGGCTGCCCTGTAGCCCATTGTCTTACACCCCTTGGCGGGTCGACGGGAACGCTGTCGCGTTCCACTCTTGAAGGCGAAGCTTAAGCGTCCTCCAATTTTTTTTTAAGCATGCAATTTCTCCAGTTTGCGTAGCGTAGCGTCAGCGATGCTCGCTGCAATCTTTCGTCACCGGATCACGCCTCAGAATGAAAGTACGCGGCTCAAATTGTGCATCGGTGCGACAGACCACCACAAACAGTTTGGGAACTCACCCTGACCAGGGGCAGACGCGCACGACTGACGCGAGTCAGCCTCGAAGCGCGGGCGACCGTCTTGTTAATCGGGGGCGGGGGTGATGTCACCGGCCGTCTGGCTCATGACGTCAGTCTAGTCGCTCATTGCTGGAGGCTCGTGTGCATCCGCCTCGTAGGAGTAAACGCGCTTTTTTTCTAAAGTGCTACCTGACTATTATTGTATTGCATTGTATAGGATAGTTCGGGATGCAGCTCGAAAAATTAACCATAGGATTTCGAGGTCAAATGAACTGTCGATGAAGGAGCAATGCAGCCGGCCACAGAAAGGAATAAGAACGCCACCTCCCGGCACGTGTAGACGATATTACGGAAGATACGGGCCCGGGTAAGTCTTCCAAAACTTCGGTGTCAGACACGTCATTGGTAGGCCACGTTCCAGTAACTATTAGTATATCGGATCAGGATGAAGAGACTAGATAGCTCGCGTTTGCGGTGTAAAATGGGAAAGCAGCGCGTGCGAACTTGCACTCATGGAGCGCGTACTTTCACGCAGGGCGACAGCGGCGGCCCACTGTTCTGCGCCAAGGATGGCACCGGTTGGAGCGTGCAGGGCGTCGCCAACGCCGTCCTGAAGAGCACCGACTTGGGGACGCTGTGCGGCGTTGGCAGCGACTCGTTCTGGAACAGGGTCAGCGCTCACCTGACCTGGATCCGCCGTACCATTCGCGTTTTGTAGCACCTTCCTCAGTTGGTAGCGCGTTGTTCCATAGCTGATCCAGGGCGTCCAGCCAGCCCGGCGTGCAAAATTTGCACTATGATTAGCATGATCGAGTCAATGAGCCATTAGGCAAGTTTTCTTTAGCAGGAAGAGATGACCGTTTCGGCAATAAAGTGCTGCGGGAATATTGGATTTCGAAAACTATTGCAGCGTCTTTTATTAATACCTAGAGAAACATTTGGCGTACCACCACCAGCCGTGCGAGTTTCTGAAAGGGTACTGTCACGCAATAATTACATGGTTTGGTGTTACACTTGGTCATGCCCGCACAAACAGCGCTGACAAATATTCTCGACTCTGCCGTAGTATACACTGTGTTAATAACGTTTGCCTGTATGTAATAAGTAGAACATGTAAACTAAGAAAACCAAAACACACTGTTGAAACTAAAGCAGAATGAACGCGTACTTGCTCTTTCGTCAAACCATCTGCGAACCACTTGTACTGTTTCCGTTCGATATTATTTTACACTCCAGCGTAAGTACTGAGGTAATCATAGAAAGCGCAACTCTATCAACAGAGAGAAACAGTCACAGTTTCGCCCGAACTGCGAAGCATCGATTGCGATAGCAAAGTAGCAGATAGCTATAGTAGGTAAGGATAATAGCTGTATCAGCCGCATACATTTGTAAAAATTTGCTTACTAACTGAATTAACCTGGCGAAAGCAAGCCTGGTGTCCACGCTTGCGCGCGCGCGACACCGGGCTTGCTTTCATAACTCGCTTTCGAAACGCTGGAGTGAGGAAGCGCGGCAGCAGGAGCGAGCGAATAGACCCTGGTGCTGCCTCTCGCTTCAACGCGAACTAAGCGGCGACAATACAGCGCACACGCAGCTACTAGCCCTCGTCGCATCTTCACAAGGGCTTGATAAGCCCCGTTTACATGAATGCGACAGTGGCGCATCGCATTTCCAAGCGCATTTGGGAAAGGCTATGCGACGCCGTTTACATGTATCGCCTTAACTCTCGCTAGGGTTACTGTATGTGCTACCGCAGGTAGCAGAGCTGCGCGTCTGTTTTATCACGCCGCTAGCGCCCCTATTGGCAGAGAGTCATCACGTGGTAGTCAAGCAACCGTGCATTGCGGAGAAGCAGATGCCCGGGCCAATTTTTGTATTTCCCGACGCCGCCGCTGCAGCGAACTGGATTGACACAAGTTATCGCCAGTCAAATTCAAAGCGAATCCGGCCGATCTTGGCGTTCGTTGTTCGCGTGCGCGCTAGCTGCGGAGAAACAACACAACGTGCGCAGCGCATCTCACAGTTGGTTCATCGCAGTGTCCGCGCAGTCCCATCGGAATGATATAATGACCAGGTGCTCTGCTCCCGTCTGCACGAATCGCTCTGAAAGCGGAAAAGCTTTTTATTCGATCCCATTCAAACCCATGCACCACACTGGTTTCACAGAACTGTCAGAAAAAAGCCAGCTCACATTTTCAGGATAATGCACTGCTTTGGTTGCTGTTTCTGAACATAAAAGAGGTTACACAACTAAGTAAAGATATTTCATCTACTACTGCTTATGTGAAGCAGGATGCAAGAGGAATTAATGTCGTTATTTACCATACGGTAAGGGCCTTTACTGTGTTGTGCATTATTACCCATATTGTAGCTATGTCAATCCTGTGAGCACTACACTCCCACAGAAGGTTACTTTTCGAATCCTTGCAGTGAAAAGGCACATAATGAAGTGGCACTTGAAGGTGTGGCTGATATCCAGTGCCTGCTAGTAGGTGGGTACGTTTCTACAGCAAATTTATTGGGGTACGTACCAGAGTCGAAATACTAAGGGTTGGTCATTTATTCACCAGTAATATTTAAGACTGTCTACACGTTGAGAGCTTTGACACATAAGCAGGTATGCCTATTGCAAAACCCAGTATCCGGTGTCCAGTGCAGCGCCGGATTATGGGCCCAGTGCCGCGCGCTGGATGCTGGGGTGCTGAGCAGGCGTGGCGTACTGGGAGGCACTGGGTACTGGTGCGAAAAACAGCTCTAGCGCGTTAAATACGCGGTGCCTGGACACCCTATATATATTTTTTGAGAACAGAAAGAAACAGAGAGAATTTTCGCGCATTAAAAAAAAACAAAAAAAAAGCTCCGACCAGGATTCGATTGTCAGACCTGCAAATCCCAAGCCCAGTACTTTACCACTACGCCACGCCAGATTTTTTTTTTCTTTCTTTCCAGCTTGGCTACAAGCCTCAAAAGTGTTTGTGATCATAGATCACACTCGTTTTATATGTGTCAAAGTATCAAGCATTGACACCACAGCTTCATCACAGTCATTCATCTTGTACACGTCACGTACCTTCACAACCATTTCCAGAAGCCGAACATCGGCGCCTGATTTTCTACGTCAAGGACCAAGAAGCAGTTTTAGTTTCACAGAGAGAAGTCTCGCTCAGACATGGTAGATGCGCTATCGCCCAGCAACTAAAGCTCACGCCTGTACCACAAACAAAATTTTGCTGTCCATATTCAGTAGCTTGCTCGGAAGCGCCACAACACCGATTTTCACTTGCGATTGGCATTTTAACTTCGAAAAAAGTCCTAAATGAACCACGGGCCCGGGATGCTGTATTGGCTGTTACTACCGATTTGGATAGCCGTTTGTTGTTTTTTACGCGAAGGATATGCAACGTTTTCTTAGTTCAGCGATGCCTTTCAGTCGACACGTCTGTCTATTCATATATCTTCGTCAGAGAAGCGCAGGCTAGAACTGTGGTCGTTCGGCGACAGCACATACCTGTGTTCATGACGCGTCACATCGGCGCTCATCGCTACTTGTGCTGTTTGTGCGCTCATGCTACTTGTGTTAATTTAAGGACACTGATGCGAAAGCTGAAATATGGTGATTTATCCTTGTTAGACTTCTTGATTCCTGAGTCTAAACGCGCCGAGAGCGTGCAGATGGACTCGGCGGATACGCTTGGCATAAGCTTCGGTGGGGACCGATCTCGGTGCCTTTTCCTGACGATCTTATTGTCAGCTGTTTCGATGCACTTTGTTTGCGATTAGGCGGAAAAGCAGTCCACAAGCGATGCAAAAGCGCCCACGGTCGATCGACAATACGGTAGGCATGTCACCTGCAAAAACAGAGTGCGGCTTCGTCGCATAGATTTGGTTGCTTGCCAGGCAAGATGGCGGACCTACGCGCAACTCTGCTACCTGCGGTAGCATATACAGTAACTCTAACTCTCGCGAGAACGTAGCGCCACATGGTGTCGTATAAGGGAAGTGCAACCGACTTCCGGTGTAACTGGTTTCCGGTAGTGGGCCGAGCGCACGTTGGTGGTTGAGTGCCGAGAAATGGACAGTTTTAGTTTAGCGTACGCAACTTATAGCGTACGCTATACGCTGTAGTGTAGCGGACGCGAAGCACCGCACGTTTTTTGCAGCTGTAGCTGGCCAACGAGATCTTCGGATCTCAGAGGCCATATGCCGTCGTTGCGGCTATTTTCCGACTCAAGCGATAGGTAGCGCTGACATCTCGAACGTTTCTTTCGTTAGTGAAGTAGTATAGCGCCAAACAGACGACACAAGAAGAAGAGACACGGACGAGCGCTTTCTAACAACTGATGCTTTAATGACGGAAACACACAATATATATACACAAATTTGGCGGCGCAACTCGCGCATTGTCGAAACATCACATGGTAAATGGGCAAAAGGCGATAGAACGATTGTGAATGTGACGTTCGTGAAGATGACACGTGGTGTACAGGGCCAAATGACTATAAATGATAATGGTTACGCGTAAGGTTACGCGATAATGGTTACGGCGATAACGGTTACCGCCGTAAGGGAGTACCCCCTAAAAAACTAAACTATTAGGAATGTTCACCAGGCGCGGACGGCGCAGCAACATGCTCAGATTTAACTATGGGCTTCTAAAAATGACATCTCACTTTTATAGAGAATTTTCGATGGTTCGCTTACGCATTCAATGTCCTTCCTTTTGACAATGCGCGAGTTGCGCCGCCAAATTTGTGTACATATATTGTGTGTTTCCGTCATTAAAGCATCAGTTGTTAGAAAGCGCTCGTCCGTGTTTCTTCTCCTTGTGTCGTCTGTTTGGCGCTATAGTACTTCAGTAATGCACCAACTAGCCCAACAAAAAGTTTTGCTGGAATATCTTTCGTTAGGCTTCGACTCGTTCGAAACGAGAAGCGATCTCGAAAACACCACATTACACAATCATTTGCTGCGAACGAAGTGCATTTTACAAAAGCAACGCCAAATTCAACTCGAAGCGGGCAGCCGGGACCGCCGCCATGCTGGTGGCTAATTCTGCGTTTACATGCTCCTGCGTTTACATCCTGCGTTTACATGCTCCGCGAGAGTCGACTCGCCTCCGTAAATCTACCCTCGCCTGGCGCATAAATGCGATGCGCCTTTCTAGCGCACTACTGCTGTTTACATGAATGTGATGCGCTAGAAATGCGATGCGATGCGACAGTGTCGCATGCATGTAAGCCCGCAGTCCGTTGGCGAAAATGCGCAGAGCCAGGGGAGCTTTTACCGTTTTGCCATTCACGCAAGGAAGTCGTCGGGACCAGTCGCATCGAAGAAACGGACCCTGGTCGGCCCAGCAGCACCTGTGTCAACGGCGAGCGTAGGATCGCAGCGGCGGTGCCGCGGCCACGAATGCAGCCGCACTTTCTTTTCTCGGCACTTGTGTTGATTTTATATCAACACAACTCATTAGTCAGCCTACACGACCCACCGAAACTTCTACTTATTTATTTATTTTCAAGTATCCTACACGCCTCCGAGAATGCATTGTGGAGGGAATACGGTAACATATTCGTAAGGAATTGGGAAGCAAAAGACGAGCATCACTACAATGAAAGGAATATTCATGCAACATATTCACGAATGGAACATTAATAGGATATTAGCAAACACAATATCAGGAGCAATAACATTAACACAATGTTGTATAACACAAATAACAATAACACAGACCCGGCTCCTACGGAATGGTTCGGCACGGCTCACTGAACGAGTGAACCGGCTTCCTCTCCTCAAAAGAACTGCCTCTCACTCATATTAAACCATCGCTCACGCGGTCCCTAAAAAATGCGGTTCAAAAGGCAGCCGAAGGCGAGGGTAAGTTTGCGACTAGACCATAGGTTGCGATACTTACGAGGAAGGGCGGGAGAGCAGTTCCTTTCTCGCATCTCTAATATAAGGCGCGGAAGCCTCAACCAGCAGAAGACCTGGACACAGACCCGGCTCTGACGGAACGGCTCGGCACGGCTCACTGAGCGCTTCCTCTCTCTCCGGGAGGACCGCCGATCAGTCAGCTTTAAAAAGAGCGGCTCAAACCCCTGAGCGACCCATCCCAGATTGCTCACTGGCCCCTCGTGCTGCGCAGTTCTGCAAACGAATCGGGCCGCTCATGCTCGTCTTCCTTGGTTGCCCTGAAGTTGTCCCTGGGTTTCTCTGCCTCGTTTGACTCGTCGCAAAAACGGAAGATGGCTGGTGCACCTGCTGATCATCGGCAATGCAGGGCGTTGCCTGTGAAAATCGCGCTGCTATAGGTTTGCAAACGAAGCGTTTCTAACCGTGCAGGCGATCGCCGCGAACGTGCTTGCATCAGATAGCGACGGCGGCATATGGCGACGACGGCCGCGACTACCTGGTAGGGCAGGCTGTCTCAACGTTCTCCTCGCAGGAGGCTCGCGGGGATGTCCCTCCGGGGGCTTCGTTACCGCGAGGGAGCTCGCTACACTACGTGGAGCACCTGGATGCCTTGGAGAAGAATTAAAATTAAATCATAGAGCTTTACATGCTAAAACCACTTTCTGATTATGAGGCACGCCGTAGTGGAGTACTCCGGAAATCTCGAAGACCGGGGTTCATTAACGTGCACCTAAATCTAAGTACAACGGTGCTTTCGCATTTCACCCCCATCGAAATGCGGCCGCCGTGTTGGAGAAGGATGTCGGCAAGCTTCGTGTAAAGCAAGCGAAGCTGACGGACGCGGGGTTTTCTCGTGTAAGCCATCGAGAAGTAGTACGTGACGACATGCTTGCGGCTGCCTTTCCCAACCGTTTGTGCTGTATTGGTCAAGCTTAGAGGCTGCCGCAGCAACCCTTTCTCATTTCTTTAATAAAGCCCCTTTTGAGGCAACTACAGCCGGCGGAGCTCGTATGTGACTTGCCGCCGGTGACCCCTCTAAGCAATTGTTATAGCAGTGCCATTCTTGAACGCCGACAGCCGCGGCTTTTAACGCGATAGCGTTAAGGAGCTCGTGTCGCAGAAAACCCCGTGTCGTCAGTGTCGGCGGCGTTGGCCGTGAGCGATAAATCCCAGAAGGCACTTCATAAATAAAAAACATGTTGCAAGATGGGCTGGTGGGAATCGAACCAGGTTCTCCGGAGTGTGAGATGGAGACGCTACCACTCAGCCACGAGATCGTTCTTTCAAAGCGGAACAAAATCGCCTCTAGTGAATGCGGTGTTGCCTTAGAAACGTGCAGTAGAACGTTCTACTGCGGCATATATTGGTAATTATGACCATGTAACTTACAGAAGTCGCAGTTTCACGAGTAGCGAAGTACATTTCCGCTAAATTTCTTCTGCGCTCTGCGCACACGCAGAGCCATCTTGCGGCAAAAACAGAAAACCCCCTCCTCGCAATGTACGGCGCTGCCCCGACACGTGGCGCGCCACTCGCCCCATGATCGCTTCCGCCTTCATGGCGCGTCGGGGCCCGGCTATCTGTGCCGATCGCGACGTTTGGCTGGCGGAGCGCGTTTGAGTAGGCGGTGCGAACGGAGTGCGATAACGCTATCGCATTCCACTCTTGAAGGCGAAGCTTAAGCGTCCTCC
The DNA here is from genome assembly GCF_038994185.2 of Dermacentor albipictus. Taxonomy (NCBI): domain Eukaryota; kingdom Metazoa; phylum Arthropoda; class Arachnida; order Ixodida; family Ixodidae; genus Dermacentor; species Dermacentor albipictus. Next base: position 5,547,304 of record NW_027225570.1, on the reverse strand, counting down.
AATTTTTATCAGCCAGACAGAGGAAGGTCGTGCCGAGGGGCACTCCTCCGCAACACCTGTCTCCATATGGCTGGCTTCCCCACCATTATGGGTTGCCCAGAATAGTTTATCCATCACCCGTCTTGATTTTTTTTTTTCATGCAACCCGGTTATAACAATGGAATTTTCGTGGCACTTGAATATTTGTATAAGTTGGTTCGACTTACATGCACAATGCTACTCGAGATGCATTATGGCAACAATGTGTCATACCTATACAGTATACGTGTAGTTTCTACGAATTGTATGGTTTCTATGAACTAATTACTTTTCATAGCCGAAATTGTGGCTTTTAGCTTCTTTTGAATGTTTCAGACTCTGTAATCATGTATTCATATGTGAAAAAGACAGAAAGAACTTTTGTGGCCTAATGGTTAGAGCATTGGGCTGTTTCACTGGCGGGCCGCGGCTTGAATCCCAGCGCCGGACGCATATTATTTTTTTAAGAGAGGACGCCGAGAATTCGACCAGCGACCGACCAACAGATTGCCGACCAAACCAGGCCAAGCCATGGAAAGATAAGTGAAGAAACTTGCTAAGGTTGAAGACTGGGCGTCTTTGTACAGTCGAACCCACTAATCATCATCGTCATCATCATCATCATGAGTCTGTTTTATGTCCGCTGCAAGGACGAATGCCTCTCCCTGCGATCTCCAATTACCCCTGTCCTGCGCCAACCGATTCCAACTAGCGCCCGTGAACTTCCTAATTTCATCACTCCACCTAGTCTTTTGTCGTCCTCGATTACGTTTTCCTTCTCTTGGTACCCATTCTGCAACCATAATGGTCCAACAGTTATCTAACGGGCGCAGTACGTGACCTGCCAAGCTCCGTTTTTTCCTCTTGATGTCAATTAGAATAGTGTCTGTACCCGTTTATTCTCTGATCCAAACCGCTCTCTTTCGGTCTCTTAACGTTATGCCTAGTAATCATCGTTCCATCGCTCTTTGCGCAGTTCTTAACTTGTTCTAAAGCTTCTTTGTCTTTGTCAATCTACAAGTTTCTGCGTCATATGTCAGCCCTCGTAAGATGCATTGATTGCACACCTTCCTTTTCAATGATAATGGTAAGCTTCCCGCCAGGAGCTAGCAATGTCTGCCGTATGCGATTCAACCCATTTTTATTCTTCTGTGAATTTCCTTCTCATGATCGGGGTTCCCTGTGATTAACTGACCTAAATAAACGTACTCCTTCACAGAGTCTAGAGATCGACTGGCGATCCTGAACTCTTGTTCCTTTTTCCCCGTCTATTTATAATTATCTTTGTCTTCTGCATATTAATCTTCAACCCCACTTTTACACTCTCTCTGTTAAGGTCCTCAATCATTTGTTGTAACTAGTCTGCATTGTTGCTGAATAGAACAATGTCATCGGTAAACCGAAGGTTGCTGAGATATTCGCCGTCAATCTTTACTCCTAATCCTTCTCTGTTTAATCGCTTGAATACTCCTAAGCACGCAGTGAATAGCATTGGAGAAATTGTGTCTGCCTGTCTGACCCCTTTCTTTATAGGTATCTTCTTGCTTTTCATGTGTAGAATCAAGGTAGCTGTGGAACCTCTGTAGATATTTTCCAAGGTATTTACGTAAGCGTTTTCTACTCTTTGATTACGTAATGTCTTTATGAGTGCTGGTATCTCTACTGAGTCAAATGCCTTTTCGTAATCTGTGAAAGCCATACAGAGAGGCTTAGTGTACGCTGCGGATTTTTGGATAACGTGATTAATGACGTGGATGTGATCCATTGTAGAGTGTCCCTTCCTGAAGCCAGCCTCTTGCCTTGGTTGTCTAAAATCCGGTGCTGCCCTTATTCCATTGGAGATTATTTTGGTAAATATTTTATACGTTGTACACTGATATCGCGTGTCACACTGCATTTTCATGATAATAGCTTATCAGCCACGCAAGCAGCAGTCGGCAGATAACATGTTCATCACCCTATAAGAAGGGCCACTGCATCAATAAACGTTGTCTGTTCCTCCCTGGCGTCCGGCTGATACACTACTGTTGGCGACGAGGAAGCGGCGGCGATGGCCGTGGGCAGGATCGGCGAGTATCGTCACGGCACAAACGCATCATGGGACGAATACGTCGGGGGGCTAGAAATGTTCTGCGAAGCTAACAAGACAGCGAAAGAAGAACAGAAAAGAGCCGTCCTGCTGAGTTGTTGTGGCGAAGAAGCGTACGAGTTCATCGTAACCCTGGTGAAGCCGGCAAGACCGACAGCAGCCACCTACGAGGAAATTAAATGACGGTTCGCAAGCACCTGCATCCAAGGCCTTCAGAGCTGTACGGAAGATTTTTGTTCTACAAGAAAAACCAGGCTGCCAAGGAATCGGTTGCGGACTACGTCGCGGCGCTTCGGAAGCTAGCCGAAGGCTGCGGTTTTGTCGACGAGCAGCTCCCGTTGGACATCATGATACGAGATTGTTTCGTATGCGCCCTCCAGAACGAAGCCGTTCAACAGCGACTTCTCGCAGAACACGACCTTCCATTCAACGTTGCGTACGACATGGCCGCGACTGCAGAAGCGGCAGCCAAGCAACAGCGAGACTTACGCATGCAAGGCCGAGACGAGACGAAGGACTGCCAGGGCATGATACAAGCAACCCACACGAAGCAAGACGCCAGGACAGAGGGACGCAGTTGCTACCATTGCAACGGTGAGCACGCTCCGCATTTATGCAGCTTCAGAAAAGCGGCATGCTTCAAATGCAAAAGGGTTGGACATATAGCGAGGGCTTGTCGTTCAAAACACGAAAGTAGAGCAGCCCAGAAGACGCCTGAGCAAAAGAGGAAAGTTGAAAAGAGCAAGGGCGTGTACGAAATGAGTGCGTTGTTTTCACTCTGCGAACTGAATGATCAAGAACAGAAGTTTATTGTTCAAGGACAAGAAGTCCCGATGGAGGTTGACTCCAGAGCCTGATGCTCAATTGTGAGCGAAGATACATTTCGAGTAATCGAGAGAAATCGGGGTGAAATCGGGGTGAAATACCACTCCAAGATTCTGGAACAACTCTCGTAACCTGGTGAAAGGAGGTGTTACCGCTGCCGGGTCGAGCAGCCGTCTTGGTAGAATTCAAGGGCCGGAAGGCAAAGCTGCCTTTGTTGGTAGTAAAGAATCGAGGCAACAGCCTGATTGGTCGAAACTGGTTTAGGCCGTTAAGCATTTGCTTGTGGGGAATCGAGCAAGAAAACGCGGAAGACGTGCCGTCATGATTTTCCAAGGTGTTTCGCAGGGACCTTCCTGGCTTCAACGGACCACCAGTTCACATCGAACTGAAAGACGACGCTCAACCAGTCGTTCTGAAAAGTCGACCAGTTCCACTGGCCCTCAAGGACGACGTGGGCAAGGAAGTGGATCGCTCGGTGCAACAAGGCTTATGGGAGCCCGTAGCGTACTCCAACTGGGCCACAGCATTGGTAGTGGTAAGAAAAACAGACGGAACTTTACGCCTGTGCGGCGACTACCATAGCACCGTAAACAAACCTAATAAAAGCAGCGGGTGTCCTTTACCCACTACCGCTGAAATGCTCGCAGCTCTGGGTTCAAGCAAATTTTTTACAAAGCAGGCTCTAGCTCAAGCTTATCAACAGCTAACGCTAGACGACGAGTCGGCTGAAGTGCTCACAGTTAACACGAGAAAAGGACCGTACAGAGTCAAACGGCTGCCGTTTTAATTTCGGTGGCACCATGGGTGTTTCAACGAGTCATTGACACGCTGTTAGCAGGCATTCCCGGCGTGAAAGCCTATCTTGATGATATCTTGATTTCTGGCCGTAGCGCGGAAGAGCATGCCGAGAGATTAGAAACCGTGCTATCGCGTCTGCAGAATGCGCAGTTAAGAGTAAATAAAGACAAGTGCGAATTCAACCAGCCGAGCATTGAATTCTTGGGTCACAGGATTGACCCCACGGGGATACATCCGAGCCGAAGCAAGACGGACGCCATCCATAAAGCGCCCGCACCCACAAGCAAAAAGGAGCTGCAAGCCTTCTTGGGGTTACTAAAGTTTTACTGTAGTTTCCTCAAGGACAAGACTGAAGTGGCAGAACCACACTATCGACTGCTCAACCATGACCACGAATGGAAGTGGACAGGTGAGCACCAGCGTGCGTTTGAGAGACTAAAAAAATTGCTTAGCTCGGCCTCTGTGCTTGTGCCGTATGACACCAAGCGTCCTTTAATTTTGTGCTGCGATGCATTTCCTGTGGGAGTGGGGGCAGTGTGAGCCCATGGTACGACTGACGGGAAGGAACAACCCATAGCTTATGCTTTCCGGACGCTTGGAGTCAGTCAACGTAACTATGCTCAGATTGATAAAGAGGGCTTAGCTGTTGTCTTCCGCGTGAAACGGTTCCTTCAGTACCTTGCTGGGCGAGAATTTACGGTCATAACAGACCACAAGCCGCTACTGGGCCTGTTCAATACGGACAAGAAGGTGCCTGAAGTTGTGTCGGCCAGAATGCTCCGTTGGATTTTATGTTTGTCTGCGCATAACTACAGCCTTCAGTACAGGCGAGGCCAAGAAAACTCCAACGCCGATGCACTCAGTCGTCTCCGGTTGACGAAGACGAGCCACAGCCGCCTGGGGACGTGCTCCTGTTGGAAGCGGTCGAGTGCGCACCGCTGCAGGCTGCAGACATCGCTGCGCTGATCAAGAAGGACAAAGTCTTATCCATGGTAATGGGATGGATTCTTAGTGGCTGGTCGTCAACACAACTGGACAGCAAGTTCGCGCCTTAGGAGGTGAGGAAGTCAGAGTTGTCGTTGCATCGTGATTGCATACTGTGGGAGAATCGCGTTGTAATTCTTAACGCAGCAAGAGGAAGTGTGCTTCAACTCCTGCATGCAAATCACCCTGGGATGAGTGCTATGAAAGCATCAGCTAGAGGGCTAATGTGGTGGCCGAAAATGGACCACGAAATTCAAGAGTTTGTACGATACTGTCAGCCATGTCACAGTAACCGGCAAAGCGATCCCAAGGTTCAAGTGGATTTTTGTATCAAGCCAGATCAACCTTGGAGTCGCCTACACATTGATTTCGCTGTTCCAGTTAATGGAGAGGTATTCTTTATCGTGGCAGACGCGTACAGCAACTGGGCTGAGGTCGAAATCATGCCATCCATGAAAGCTACAGCTGTCGTCACCAGCTTAAGGAAGATGTTTGCGACACATGGTGTGCCTGACGTTATCGTTTCGGATAGTGGCACAACATTCACTAGCTCGGAATTGCAAATGTTTTTAAAGTGCAATGGTGTGCGTGCTATTTTCACTGCACCTTATAATCCCGCCAGTAATGGTAGGACGGAGAGAAAGCTAAGAGAAGTTAAAGAAGCATTAAAGTAGCAGCAGGAAGGTTCAACGCAGTGCAAGATTTCGCAGTTCCTGTTTAAACAGCGCACAACGCCACATTCGGTCACGGGAAAATCTCCGGCAGAATTAATGTTCGGACGAAGGCTGAGCACAGCCTTGGAAAAACTTCATCCGAACTGGCAACATGCGCCGGAACCGCAACGACCAGACATTAAGAGGTTCCGTGTCGGTGACGCGGTCTATGCTAAAGGCTTTTGTCCAGGTCCAATGTGGAAGGCGGCCAGGGTTGTGGCAGTGCGAGGCCCGGTGTCGTACATCGTCCAGCTGGACAACGGCGAACGCCATCACAGGCACCGGAACCAGTTGAGGAGCGCCTGGACGAGGCTCGAAGCCGATCCAGTCCAAAGTGCAGACTACACGTCAGGCTGCCTCCTACAGCCAGACGACCACAACAGCTGCCGGTCAGCACGGAAGCAGCCACAGGGGCAAGTCTGGGTCAAGCTACCCAAAACTCGGTCGAGCCGCGAAGAGCAACACGCGTTAGATGGCCCATCGCACGTTATGGCATTGATGACTAACCAGACATTTTGGAATTGTGTAACGAATCTTAGGAGAAAGGAATGTTGTATGCTTATAACGCGTGTCACACTGCATTTTCATGGTAATCGCTTATCAGCCACGCAAGCAGCAGTCGGCAGATCACATGTTCATCACCCTATAAAGAAAGGCCACTGCATCAATAAACGTTGTCTGTTCCACCCTGGCGTCGGGCTGATACGCTACATTATATAATACAGGAGTAAGCTAACGGGCATATAATTTTTCAATACTTTAACGGCTCCCTTTTTGAGGATTAGTATGTTTGCATTCTTCCAGTTTTTTGGGACCCTTGCAATCAATAGACACTCCGTATAAAGAGATCGCCAGTTTTGGAAGCATTATGTCTACTCCATTTATGATTAAATCGACTGATTCCATCTTCTCCTTCCGCTCCTCCTCGTTTCATGTCTTGCAAGACTCTTCTGACTTCATCGCTAGTTATAGGAGGAGTTCCTGTATCCTGTTCGTTACTGTTTCTAATTGAGGTATCCTGACTCCTCTGAGTGCTTACTGTACAGGTCAGTATAGAACTCTCCAGCTGCTTTTACTATATCTTCGAGATTGCTGATGATATTATCCTGCTCATCTTTCAGTGCATATATCTTGGTTTGTCCTATGCTGAGTTTTTTTCTCACCGATTTCAGGCTGCGTCCATATTTTACGGCTTCTTCAGTCTTTATCATGTTATAGTATCGAATATTCCTTATTTTCGCCTTGTTGATTAGTTTGGACTGTTCCACGAATTCTATCCTATTTCTTGAGTTGGACACTTTCACTTTTTGTCGTTTCTTTATTAGGTCCTCTGTTACTTGCGAGAGTTTGCCTACTGTTTGCATCGGTGTCTTGCCTCCCACTTCAATTGCTGTCTCTGAAGCCAATCTAGTTACGGTTTCATTCATTAGCTCTATGTCATCATCATCTTCCTGTTCTAAGGTAGCATATTTGTTTGCAAGTACCAGCCTGAATATGTCTGCTGTTATATTCACTGCCTGTAGGTTGACCTGTTCCTTCTTGACCGATTTAGCTCTTTCTCTCTTCGAATTGAGCTGAATCCTAGCCCTGACTAACCTATAATCACTGCACTTAACCCTACCTATCACTTCTACATCCTGCACTATGCTGGGATCAGCAGAAAGTATGAAGTCAATTTCATTTCTTGTTTCACCATTAGGGCTTTTCCAAGTGATATACCCACTTATAAGAATATTCAAGTGCCATGAAAATTTTAATGTTATAACTGATAATTGTAATAAACATCATCATCATCAGCCAGGTTACGCCCACTGCATGGCAAAGGCCTCTCCCATACTTCTCCAACTACACCGATCATGTACCAGTTGTGGCCATGTCGCCCCTGCAAACTTCTTAATCTCATCCGCCCACGCAACCTTCTGCCACCCCCTGATACCCTTCCCGTCCCTTGCAATCCAGTCCGTAACCCTTATTGACCATCGGTTATCTTCCCTCCTCATTACATGTCCTGCCCATGCCCATTTCTTTTTCTTGATTTCAACTAAGATGTCATTAACTGGAGGTTGTTCCTTCACCCAATCTGCTCTTTTCTTATCTCTTAACGTTACACCATTCATTCTCTTTTCCATAGCTCGTTGCGTCCTCCTCAACTTAAGTAGAACCATTTTTGTAAGCTTCCAGGTTTCTGCCCCGTACGCGAGTACTGCTAAGACACAGCTGTTATACACTTTTCTCTTGAGGGATGATGGCAACCTGCTGTTCAGGATCTGAGAATGCCTGCCAAACGCACCCCAGCCCATTCTTATTCTTCTGATTATTTCCGTCTCATGTTCCGGATCTGCGGTCACTACCTGCCCTAAGTAGATGTATTCACTTACCACTTCCAGTGCCTCGCTACCTATTGTAAATTGCTGTTCTCTCTTCGAGGCTTTTAAACGTTACTTTAGGTTTCTGCAGATTAATTTTTAGACCCACCCTTCTGCTTTGCCTCTCAAGGTCAGTGAGCATGCAAAGCAATTGGTCCCCTGAGTTACGTAGCAAGGCCATATCATCAGCGAATCGCAAGTTACGAAAGTATTCTTCATTACCTCTTATCCCGAATTCTTCCCAGTCGAGGTCTCTGAATACCTCCTGTAAGCACGCTGTAAATAAAATTGGAGCGATAGTATCTCCCTGCCTGGCGCCTTTCTTCATTGGGATTTATTTGCTTTCTTTATGGAGGACTACGGTGGCTGTGGAGTCGCTATAGATATCTTTCAGTATTTTTACATATGGCTCGTCTACACCTTGATTCCGTAATGCCTCCATGACTGCTGAGGTTTCGACAGAATCAAACGCTTTCTCGTAATCAATGAAAGCTATATATAAGGGTTGGTTAAATTCCGCACATTTCTCTATCACCTGATTGATAGTGTGAATCTACTGTTGAGTAGCCTTTACGGAATCTTGCCTGGTCCTTTGATTGGCAGAAGTCTAAGGTGTTCCTGATTATATTTGCGGTTACCTTAGTAAATATTTTGTAGGCAACGGACAGTAAGCTGATCGGTCAATAATTTTTCAAGTCCTTGGCGCCCCCTTTCTCATGAATTAGGATTATGTTAGCGTTCTTCCAAGATTCCGGTACGCTCGAGGTCATGAGGCATTCCGTATACAGGGTGGCCAGTTTTTTTAGAACAATCTGCCCACCATCCTTCAACAAATCTGCTATTACCGATCTTCCCCAGCTGCCTGCCCCCTGTGCATAGCTTCCAAGGCTTTCTTTACTTCTTCCGGCGTTACTTGTGGAATTTCAAATTCCTCTAGACTATTCTATCTTCCATTATCGTCGTAGGTGCCACTGGTACTGTACAAATCTTTATAGAACCTCTCAGGCACTGGAACTATCTCATCCATATTAGTAATGATATTGCCGGATTTGTCTCTTGACGCATACATCTGATTCTTGCCAATTTCTAGTTTCTTCTTCACTGCTCTTAGGCTTCCTCCATTCCTGAGAGCATGTTCAACTCTATCCATATTATATTTCCTTATGTCAGCTGTCTTACGCTTGTTGATTAACTTGAAAAGTTCTGCCAGTTCTATTCTAGCTGTAGGTTTAGAGGCTTTCATACATTGGCGTTTCTTGATCAGATCTTTTGTCTCCTGCGATAGCTTACTGGTATGCTGTCTAACGGAGTTACCATCTACTTCTGTTCACACTCCTTAATGATGCCCGTAAGATTGTCGTTCATTGCTTCAACACTAAGGTCCTCCTCCTGAGTTAAAGCCCAATACCTGTTCTGTAGCTTGATCCGGAATTCCTCTATTTTCCCTCTTACCGCTAACTCATTGATCGGCTTCTTATGTACCAGTTTTTTGCGTTCCCTCCTCATGTCTAGGCTAATTCAAGTTCTTACCATCCTATGGTCGCTGCAATTCACCTTGCCGAGCACGTCCACATCTTGAATTATGCCAGGGTTAGCACAGAGTATAAGGTCTATTTTCTTTCTAGTCTCGCCATTCGGGCTCCTCCACGACCACTTTAGGCTATCTCGCTTGTGGAAGAAGGCATTCATTATCCGCATATTGTCGCAGCACTGCGCGACTGAGGCAGATAAAGAAGTAGAGTGTGTGCGCGTGATCTCGGGCTACTCTGCGCCGGCTGGGCCTAGCCTGTAGCTTCCATTGCGGACCTCGTTTCACCCTGTAAATAAGCATCATTCGTAACATCTTAAACATCATTCGTAACATCTTTGGTAGACGTGCGGGGTAAATCTTGGACGATCCTGGACGAGCCAGCTCTACCAACTGTCCGACGGAGTAGGCGCTTGGCCGGTTTACGACCACAAGCAGCGGACATGGCCGATTCCGGAGAAGGCAGTGACGACCCCAACTGTGGCGGACCAGACAGCAATCACGCAGGTCAGGCTGGCTACTGGACACCGCTGCGAGAGCCACCCACCTTTTCGGGGAAGGCGAAAGAAGACGTCGACGACTGGCTTAAACACTACAATAGAGTGAGTCGCCACAACCACTGGAGCACTACGAAGCCGCTCAATAACGTGGTTTTTTTTTTTTTTCTCGCTGGAACAGCGCTCCTCTGGTTTGAAAATCACGAGCGTTCTGACAAGCTGGAAAAATTTTGTAGAAGAATTCACCAAGTGCTTCGGGGACCCGATCTCTAAGAAAAAAATGGCTGTGGCTTAGGTAAGGTTAAGCCCAGGATGCGAAGCATACTAGCCTTTATTTTAGTTGTTGAACCACTGTTTAGCCTGGTGAACTGCTGTTGCTTGGCTATATTTGGTTCGGCTAGACGAAGAAACAACTCATGCATTACTTCTTCGCCTTCAAGAGTGGAACGCGACAGCGTTCCCGTCGACCCGCCAAGGGGTGTAAGACAATGGGCTACAGGGCAGCGACTACGCGCCCCGCATTGGACGCGGTGAGCGTCGAGCAAAGCAGCGTTCGGCGCGGCAACGAAATGTGCGCCTGAGCAAGAGACGCACGCCTTAGAAACAGCTCGTTTCTAAGGCAACACCGCATTCACTAGAGGCGCTTTTGTACTGCTTTGAAGCATCGTACTCGTGGCTCAGTGGTAGCGTCTCCGTCCCACACTCCGGAGACCCTGGTTCGATTCCCACCCAGCCCGTCTTGCAAGAGTTGAGCCAAAGCCACTTCTCCTCTGTCGTGACGTCACGGTGTCACGTGATTTCATGGCGACACCGCCGCGCCTGAGGAGCTGGGTTGAGCTCTCGTAATATGCTTCGCATAAAAAAGGCTGAGCAGACGCTTTCCCGACGAGCTCAATTAGCTGGCGAAACGTGTACAACGTACATAGAGGCTGTTCTGAAATTATGCGGAATCGTCAGCGCTACCATGACAGACGAAGACAAAGTATGACATCTGCCTAAACGAATCGCTGAAGATGTTTATAATTTTCTTATAACGAAGGAAGATCTTAGTACTCCGTCTGATCTGAGGAAACACTGCCGGGCGTTTGAAGCGCTGAAAATGAGTAGGATTGGGCCAAAGTTTGGACGCTTGGACAACGTTACTACTATTGCAAGTTTGTCAGTCCCGACCCTTGACATCTCCTCGGTGATTCGGCAAGTGGTTAAAGAAGAGCTTGAACGCCTTAAAGTTGTTGACGACGCTCATGTGTGCCATCAGTGTGCATTTGATCATCGCTCTCGTGTTCCACCGGCCATCTGGGCACCTCAGAGTTACCGAGAACCTCGCATGGCCTATGCTCATCGTACGGAGAGTAGCAACTTGTCACCGCAACCGACAAGTCTGGGACGCCCACAAGATGCACCACAACGATTTGTTCCGCGGGCTCTTCCCTCCTACAACCAACCTGAGAGTACGTTTGCACCCATAACACCCATGTTACCGGTGTCACCCGCGACAAGCCGCGACTCCCGCATTTGCTACAGCTGCGGTGCGCCTGGGCACATTGCTAGGTATTGCCACCGCCGCCAGCAGCGTGCTCCACAGTTTAATTCCTACACACCCCGCGTGCCCGCTGATGAGCGCTGGCCGTATCCCAGTTCCTTCCAGCGGCTGCAGCAGGGACGCGCGAACCGCAGTGACTCCCCCGTTTCAGATGGCAGCCTGACACCCCCACCGACACGACAACGACGCTCTCCATCACCTCGTCGTCACTCGTTATCACCGCCGCCGCTGGGAAACTAGCTGGTGCGACCGACGGGGGTGAGGCCGCAATATGTTCATCTTTATCAAGATCCCCTTGTGTGAAATTGTTTAAAAACAAAGTGTGCGTTTTAGTTCACAATGTGAGTGCTCTTGCTTTAGTTGACACCGGGGCGGCAGTTTCTGTTATGAGCCTGTCCTTCAAAAATCGTCTTGGACAAAAAGTTATGTTTTCTTGGGATCGGAACGCTACCTTTCGCGGAGTTGGTGGGGAAATGTTACGCCCACTTGGGGTCTGTTCTGTTTCAGTTACGATAGGGGACCAGACATTTCGAAGTGAATTTACTGTGCTTGAACGTACAACGCATGGCATTATTTTAGGAATTGATTTCTTGCGTGAGTGGGGGGCAACTTTGGATTATGGCAGTGACGCGATTTCTCTTCGCCGCGACGCACCAACTTCAATGACAGATAGCACCAGTGATGCCGCTGACGTTCTCTCCGTGTCACAAGACGTGTGTTTGCCCCCACAGACTGCAATGTTTGTACCTGTGAATACTTCTCGCCCTCGTACAGGTTCTTGTTGTGGTTTAGCCGAGCCCGACTATAACAATGCGCTCAAGAAAAATGCGACAGTCCCTCGCTTCCTCGTTGTCACCACTGATGGTTTACTCGTTTGTGGACGGTGAACGTTTCAACCCAATCCATAACATTGCGGCTAGGACTTTAACTGGCAAGTTTTGATGAACAAGCCATTGTCAGCGTCGGAACGGTCGAAATGTCAACTGCCGAAAAGAAATTCAACCCCAATTCCAACCATGATAATTCTGCTGACTTTAAGCGCATGATTAACAAGTCTCTGTCTTCTAGTGAGCAGTGTCTGCTGGAAGCTGTGCTCGCTCGCTACGCCACAGTGTTTGATTTTGCTCAAGGCCAACGAGCGTCCCATACACCACCGGCGTCTCGTATGCAACACCGCATCCATACAGGGCAAGCAACGCCAATTCGTCAGAAGCCCTGCCGCGTTTCACCTTCAGAGAGAAAAGTCATCGCCGAGCAGGTCGAAGAAATGTTACAGAAAAGAGTGATCCAGGAATCATGTAGCCCTTGGGCTGCTCCTGTGATCCTAGTGAAGAAAAAAGACAACTCATGGAGATTCTGTGTGGACTATCGCCGCCTAAACACCGTCACAAAGAAAGACGTGTACCCCCTACCACGAATAGATGATGCCATCGACTGCCTCCACTCCGCGTCGTATTTCTCTTCTGTTGATTTACGGTCAGGATATTGGCAAATCCCCATGCACCCCTCACACAAGGAGAAGACAGCCTTCGTGACACCTGACGGTCTCGTTGAGTTCAACGTTATGCCCTTTGGCTTATGCAACGCTCTAGCGACATTCGAGCGATTTATGGATACCGTGCTCCGCGGACTCAAATGGGAAATTTGCATGTGCTATTTAGACGACGTCATTATCTACGGCCAGACATTTCACGAGCGTAATCAGCGCCTGTCGATCGTTCTCGAATGTATCCAGCTAGCTGGCCTTATTTTAAACTCGAAGAAATGTCATTTCGGTTAGCGTCAAGCCCTCGTACTAGGCTTTCTGGTCGACGAAGACGGCATACAACCAGACCCTGAAAAGATAGCAGCGGTTCGCGACTTCCAACAGCCACAAACGGTGAAAGATCTGCGAAGCTTTTTGGGCTTTTGCTCATATTTCCGGCGCTTTATCAAGAATTTCGCACAGCTTGCCTCTCCCCTCACATATCTCCTTCACAAGGACACCCAATACTTGTGCACTGCTGACTGCGAGTCGGCGTTTAAACAGCTGAAATTTTTGTTGATTTCTGGACCGGTACTGCGGCATTTTGATCCGGAGGCATCAACTGAGCTGCACACTGATGCCAGCGGTGCGGGTATTGGCGCTGTGCTTGTTCAACTCTGCGATGGCCGTGAGCATGTAATTGCCTACGCTAGTCAGACACTTACAAAAGCGGAGACAAGCTACACCGTTACTGAACGCGAGCAGTCGTATTCGCCATTCAGAAGCTCCGTCCGTACCTACATTCCCTCTGCTGGCTGGTTGGGCTGCGTGAACCGTCTGGTCGGTTGGACCGATGGGCTTTGCGGCTTCAAGAGTACAGCTTTTCTGTTAACTACAAGAGCGGGCGCTGTCACACGGATGCTGATTGCCTATCCCATCTCCCTTCGCCTCACACTAAAGCTGAGGATGATGACTTCGATGACTACCTAGTTTCCATCTCTTCCGACTTTCCAGACCTGCGTACCATCGAGAGCGAGCAACGTTGCGACCCTACCTTGAAATCCCTACGGGCAGCTGCACGTGAGCCAGCAGGAACAACATCGTTTACTTTTCGTAATGGTTTGCTGTGCAAAAAAAAAAAATTACTCGGCGGATGGTCCCCCATTGCTTCTAGTTGTGCCCGAAAATCTGCGCCCTGCTATCCTTCGTTCCATGCATGACGATATCACGTCCGGGCACCTTGGCTTAGACAGGGATTTTTCTGGCCGAAGCTCTGGAAAACAACGAAACAGTATGTCGCCAGCTGTACTGTTTGCCAGCGCCACAAGCAAACGACGACGGCCCCAGCAGGCTATTTACAACCAGTTAGGCCACCGACGCTACCCTTTGAAAAAGTCGGCATCGACTTGCTTGGCCCGCTACCAAAGACGCCAGCTGGCTACCGCTGGATTATAGTATGCGTAGATTAACTTACTCGCTACACGGAAACAGCGGCACTTCCATCCGCCACTGCAGCAGATGTCTCTTCATTTTTGTTGCATCACGTCATACTCCGTCACGGCGCTCCCCGGGTTGTCATCAGTGACCGTGGAACGTTGAAGAACTTTTACGGCTTTGTGGTTCTGCATATCGGCATTCCACTCCTTACCACCCGCAAACCAATGGCCTCACGGAGCGGACGAATCGAACCCTTACCAACATGTTATCGATGTATGTCGCTGCTGACCACAAGAATTGGGACGCCGTCTTCCCTTTGTAACGTACGCGTACGATAGTGCCAAGCACGAAGTTACTGGATATGCGCCGTTCTTTTTCCTGTACGCACGCGCTCCCCAGAGCTGTCTGGACACTATTCTACTTTTATCGTGCCAAGAAGATCCTTCCATCGCCCAAACTCTGTGTCGTGCTGAGGAAGCATGTCGACTGGCGCATCTTAGGACGTTGTCCTCACAAGGCAATAGCAAGATTCGCTATAATGCGCGGCATATCCCAGTCAGCTTTACTCCCGGTGATTATGTTTGGACTATGTTTGGATTATGATTGGTTGTGGACACCTGTTCGCAAAAAGGGATTGTACCACAAGTTTCTCGCCACTTACACCGGACCATTCGTTATACTCAGCCGCTTGAGTGATGTGAACTATGTCGTCGCCAAAGTGACGGCAAGTAATCGGCGTTCACGTGCGATGCAAGTTGTTCACGTGGCCAGACTCAAGCAGTACAATCACAGGTACCTTTAACTCGCTCAGCGAGCTTCGTCTGCCCCCGGGGAAAATGTCGCATGGATGGATGGATGGATGGAAAAACTTTATTTTCGTCAGAACGCATGTGCGGACGATTCCGTGCTAGATGGCCATCAGCTCATGGCTGACGGCGACCTGGGTGGCCCGCTCCACGGCCCTGGTCTGGACGACCGGGTCTGAGCTGGCCAACACGGCCTCCCACTGCTCGAGAGAGGGATCACGCATAATACCCGCCGGTGGCGGTGCTATGCTACAGCTCCATAATATGTGGTCATAGGTGGCCAGTTCCTGGTACCATTTGCATTCCGGCTGAACGTCCGGGTAGACTTTGTTTAACACGTATGGGTTATAGAAAGATCTCGTCTGCAATCTTCGCCAGACGCTTTCCTGCGCCTTCACCAATTGCTTGTCCGGTGGAGGGTAAATTCTCCGCTCAAGTTTGTAATGGTTAGTAATGTCGTGAAAGGACACCGGCCCATCTCTCGTGGACCTCCCTGGAACGTCCGGCTCACCTGCTCGGCTGACGAAACCTCGAGCATTCATGTGAGCCGCCTCGTTCGCAGCACTGCGCGACTGAGGCAGAGAAAGAAGAAGTAGAGTGTGCGCGCGTGATCTCGGGCTACTCTGCGCCGGCTGGGCCTAGCTTGTAGCTTCCATCTCGGACCTCGTTTCACCCTGTAAATAAACATCATTCGTAACATCTTAAACATCATTCGTAACAATATTATTCTGTTCTGCAAAGTCTACTAATAACTCTCCCCTGCTATTACTAGTGCTTATGCCATATTCCCCCACTGACTTGTCTCCAGCCTGCTTCTTGCCTACCTTGGCATTGAAGTCGCCCATCAGTATAGTGTCAATGTATAGTGTCAACCGGAATGTCAATTGTAAGAAACTGACTGCCTTAAAAACTCACAATATGGGGATGGCCGAGCTGTTGCGAGAAAACTATAATAGCGGAGAGGACAGTGTCCCTCCGCACCGCTTTCCTGCATCCGGCTGCTTACTGTGTTGACTTGTTTAACCGTTTAACTCAGCTTCCTCCGCACTCTGATCCCGTGTAAGAAGCCACGGCTGTCGGGGTTCTAGAATGACACTGCTATCACAACTGCAAAGAGGGCTCACGGGCGGATTGTGACATGCGAGCTCCACCGAGGACCCGCATTGGTGGCCCCAAAGGGGGCTTTTTAGAAATTGCGAAAAGGCTGCCCCGGCAGCCTTTCAGCTTGAGAAATCCAGAAGAAACCCTGGGGCGCCACAAGTATCTCGCCACGCACTTCTGACTGGCTTGCACGAGAAAACCCCATGTCTGTTAGCACTGCTTGCTTTACTAGAAGCTTGTCAACGTCCCTTTCCAAGAAATCCAGGTGCTCCACGTAGTGCAGCGGAAGGTCCTTCACCATAACTAAGTCCCGGAGGGACTGAGTCATCTGCAGGGCCTCCTGCGAGGGCAACGTTGAGGCAGCCTGCCCGGCCGCGTCATCGCTGCCGTCATCGCCGTCGCTGTCCCTATCCAATGCATACACATTCGCGACGATCGCCTCATCGGTTAGAGGCACTTCGTTTCCAAATCTATAGCAGTGAGCTTTCTTTTCACCGGAAATGCCGTGCATTGCCGACATTGGCGTAGCCAGGGAGGGGCGGGTGGTCAAAGCCCCCTGAAGTTTTCTGACGGACCCCCTCCCCTTTCTCACGGTGCAGAAAGTTTCAGGAGATGGGCTCCGAAAGAGCAACATGGATGAAAGGGAAAGCTTGAATGTGAAAGCAAGGCGAGTGCTAGTGGCGGTCCGAAGGGATATCGGGGGGGGGGGAGGGGGGACTTGCCATGTCACCATACTTTTCACTCACGTTTATCCAGTTTCCCCGCAACCGCTGTAGTGTCTGTAGTAGTAGCGTTTCCTTGCCTTCTCACATCACCTTTTCCTTACACCCCTCCCCCCCTCGTTCCGCGACTGCGTCGGTTCTACCAACGCCTCCTACAATGACTTGAGGCCTGCGCGCTGCCAGATGTCACTTGAGCAACGTCACATCCGGTAGGCGATCGCCTCCTGTATGCGCGCGAGAGAGCGAACCAAGAGTGGGAGAGTGTTGAGGTAGCTGTACAGGAAAAAACATTGATTCACAGTGGAGGAAAAGAACTAGGAAGCTTACCAGCAAGTATGTGGCCTGTAGGGTGACCAACACAGCAACAAAGAACGTGAAGCGGAAAGAATGGATAAGTGGGCTAGTTGGTAACGCATATTAGTAGAAACTTAGAGCGCTAAAAACACGAAAGACGTACAGAAAAAAAAACACCACATGCGCTCACTCACAACTGATGGAAAAAATACATATATAGAAAGTGGAAAGTCAGGCTGAAATAATCTCATGGGTGGCGGCAACGGAAAAAAAAACCTGCCACAAGTAACTACTTGAAAGGGACAAACGAAAATCAGGAAAGAAACAATTTATGATAACTCAAAGGGAAGCTCATTACTTTTCGAAGCGAGATCGGGATGCCTTACAACACGCAACTATAAAGCGAGATATAAGGAAGAAGAAGCATGTGCTCGCTGCGGTAAGGCTAGGGAAACGATGGAGAAGGAGGTCGTGACGCCGTCATAGTCCTCAAGTAGGCGTACCGTCTGCAATCCTACAATGGCTTTTCCTACTTTGGGGGCTTAGGTCAAATATCGGGTGGTATTTTCCTTGGTCAGCTTATAATTTTGCGTTACTCGTCTTTTTTCTTAGGCGTTTTTGTGCTAGACTTGCTTGATATCTGTATCATCGCCTGGCTATGGGGCTACCCCGTAGTGCGCCTCGGTAGCTTCTCAGGAGCTGCCGCTTGAGTTTTTTCTTCGCAGTGGAGCCGGCAATGTTCCTGTTGCCATGGTGCCTACCGACGGCAATACGATCAATATGAAAAACCGAAAGACAAAGGCCTCACCTCACTTCCGACAGATCACAAAGGTCCGCCAGTTCGGCAGAGGGGGTATGCTATGCCGCTCGCCAGACCAGACCTGTGTCAAAGAACTGTTCGATTGTTCCGCATTCACTTCCCATCCGGTGAGCTGTTTCGTACCGCCACATCTCGCATAATCTAGAGGCATTGTACAAGGGGTGGACGTCACTTTAACCCCTGAAGAGATTTTAGATATGTTTTCGGCGGCTGGAGTCATCTCCGTTTACCGGTGTAGTTGAGTGATTGACAATAAGAAGATACCAACAGAGTCAGTCATAGTTACAGGTGCTGGGAGGATGCGGCCAACAGAAATTAAGGTCTGGCCCCTAATTTACAAGGTAGAAGCTCTGGCTCCACGCATTCTACAATGTAACAAATGATGGCGATTCGGTCACAGCGTCAGGGGCTACAGATCTGCACCCCGCTGCCATGCTTGTGGAGACAGCCACAGTTTTAGTGACTCTTCGTCCGAAGAAGAGAAATGCCTCTGGTGGTGGTCACCGCGTCAACTACTCGAATTGTCCTGCAAGATTACAGGAAATTCAAATTATCGATGTAATTGAAAGGAGATGTTGCTCACGCCATGATGCTGTTGTTGAGGTCCAGGGGAGATCTAAAGGATATGCAGGAGGGACAGCCCATCAGCCAATGGTTGCAGACTCAGCTCTATCCGGTTCTATTGCAACAACGGTCGAAAAGGCGTTGTAAAAAGCTACGGAACGAATAACATCAAACCTGTCGGAGACTCTAGTTCTAGTGTTGACACCACATATTATTGAGCTGTTCAGTCCTTTAGCAAGTTCTAATGCTAGCTCGCATATCCTTAGACATATCGTAACATCGAATGCTGAACAGATAATGGATCCTTTATCAGTTATTGTAGAAGACGCAGGCAATGCGAGGCCATCAACTGTGCAGAACTCAGCAGACCGACAACGGATGCTTCTCTGGATCAGTGTCGGTGTTACAAAAGTCGCGTTATTTCTTGAATTCTGCACCCCCACGCCTATTAGGCATCGCTTCTTTAAGAATGAGCCGCAAGCCTACGTGCTGCACCATTTCGCAAACGGTAGGGAACTTGATTTTCCGCGTGACCATCCAGAGCACGTGAACTGTGTGCGTTCGTGACTGCTGATTTCTGTGTGATTAAATGGTTCGACGGAAAAGGTGACGGCTGGTAGGGTAGCAAGGTTTTGAGTACGGGCTAGTTGGTATTCCATGGTATAAATCGTCACTTACAGCGCATACATAGACGGAGGACAAAAAAGGACGACGTAGACTAGCGCTTAGAGTAGAAACCATGGTGGGTACACACCCGGGCTACGTGAAGCTGGCTGCGTCCGCAGCTGTTGTTTTGTGTGCTATTAAATTGTTTGCCAGTGAAGGTGACCGCTAGCAGAATCTGAACCACAGTGGAAGCACGTCTGGCCCACATGAAGCCGTCTTCGTCCGCAGCGATTGTTTTGTGTGTGATCAAATTGACTGCCGGTGAAGGTGACCGCCAATCGAGTCTGGACTACGGCCAGATCCAGTGTGCGCGTGTGCGATCACGTCTGGATGCCAAGAGGGGAAGGCCGACGCCTCGAGAGCTTTATAAAAACCCGCCGATCCGACACTTCGGCAGTCCTCTTCGGGGACGGTGAACGAGCGCCGAGCAACTCCCGGGCAAATAAGCTGCCGACATCACTCCCCAACACCGAGCACCGCCAGCCACCGTGGAAGCCAGCCGCCGACGTAGAGGCGCCGACTTCGAGGGTCACTTACGGGCCGCATCGGTTGGGACGGACTGTCGGCGCGCCCGGTTTGCTGCATGTCACTTTTAATTTTGTGCACTCTTAAATATTTGCTTCCCCAATTATTGTTCAGAAATGTAGTTTGGACTGATGTTCATTGTTCACGTTGCGATTGCACATCGTAATTGTTCAACATTGTTACACGTGTTCTTTGGAATTGTCACATTTATACTTTTTTTCTGTCTATCATATTCACATCCACTACTTAATAACGCCAGTTTGTTTTGTTGATGAGAAATCGCAATAAATTACTGCCCATTGCTTGATTTCATCAGGCCTTTGTCTCGTTCACGACGGCAATTGGCGAAAGCCAGGCACCAAACTCCACCCCCTTATGCCACTACTCGGGAGGAGCTAATGCATCGACACTGAGTCGTGACAGTCGGCAAACAACGACGTAGTAGAAATGGGCCTCCCGACGCTGAAACGCACAAGATCACCTAACGATAATTCATCGATCTCTGTCTCGCGCTCAAAAACCAAAAAGTTTGTGACAGATAGTCTTTCCAAGTCAGATTCTGAATGAATGAATGTGTGGTTTTTATTGGCGCAAGGGCCAGGTATGGCCAAAAAGCGTCATGCAAGTGTTAATGATTTCGCAGTGGAATGATGGGTTCTATGGAGTTGATGTGACGTGGCTGTAAAGGGGTCTAAAATATAGTCGCTGTAAAGTGCGTAAAATGTATGTGTAATAAAATTATGGCGATGTCAAATGACGCGTACTATGAGCATTGAGGTGCATTTTAAAATAATGATACGATATTAAAAATTGCATGAGTTTCTAAAATTAACTAGAGCACCATGGCCTCGTTAGAGGCCTTGCGACACAAGGGCCTGGAGGCATGTGCTATATAAAACAACTATCACAGCGGCATGCTCTGGAAAGAGGATGCGCTACGAGTTTAATGGTCTTATTACATGTAGCACAACATCATTTAAAAAGTTGAGGACTGCCTTGCTGTCAAAAAGCGGTTCCTTACCGAGAAACATAGCCGGGTGTAGAGGGATGTTATAATGGTAAGCAAGCGGAAAATGTTTCTTTCTCTCCGTTTCGGCTTCCCGACACTCCAGGAGCACGTGGAAGACGGTAAGCCTCTCACCGCATCTACCACAGGTTGGAGGTTCACTTTCAGTAAGCAGTTAACTATGGGCGCCAAATGTGTGCCTTATTCTGAGGCGACAGAATAGGACATCTGTTCACCGAGATTTTGATGGGGAGGGCCAAAAACCTAACTGGGGCCTTATAACGTGCAGTTTGTTATTTGTTTGCGCGTCCCACGTGCACTGCCAGTGATGTCGCAGTTTATTTCGTAAGAAAGGCCTCAGATCTGTCACAGGCACATCAGTGGTAGGGTTAACAGCTTGCGATGTGATTGACGTGGCCATCTCGTCCGCGAGAACATTACCTTCGATTCCCCTATGGCCAGGGACCCAGCATATTATGATGTTCTGGTTAGATGAGTACGCTTTACACAATACCGAATACAGTTCATTGAATACGGGATTTTTATGTTTGTAGAGTGACATTAGGGCATCCACGACGCTTAGAGAGTCTGTATAGATCACTGCTTTTGGAAGTATTGATCTTCTTATATGCTTCACAGCAGAGAGTAATGCGTAGCCCTCGGCCGTAAAGATGCTTGTTTCCGGATGCAGTACATCGGATTCCGCGAAGGATGGGCCGACGGCTGCATAGGATACCCCGGCCTTTGGCTTCGAAGCGTCTGTGTAGAACTCTGCGTAGGAGTGTTTGTACTGCAGTTCTAGGAAATGCATTTTGATTTCGGCCTCAGGAGCGTGCTTTGTAACTTTTATAAAGGATATGTCACATTGTATCACCTGCCACTCCCAAGGAGGTAAGAGCTTGGTTAGGTGCATTAAGCGATGCTCGAGGAGTGGGACATGCATTTCATCGCTAAGCTCCTTCACACGCAGCGAGAAAGGCTGTCTTATGGAGGGGCGATTGCTGAAGGGTGTAGCGCACGTCATATCGGTAACGGTATGAAAACATGGATGTTCAGGATTGGAGCGTACTTTAAGGAAATATGTAAAGCTAATGTATGATCTCTGTAGGTGGAGAGACCATTCATTCGATTCGGCATATAAGCTTTCAATTGGGCTTGTTCTGAAAGCGCCCGTGGCTAAGCGGATACCTAGATGGTTAACAGGGTCTAGCATCTTTAGCACGCTTGGGGCGGCAGAGTTATATACCACGGCACCATAATCTAATCGTGACCGGATGAGGCTCTTATAGAGATTCATCAGGAACTTCCTGTCACTACCCCACCTAGTCTGGGATAGAAGTTTCATTATGTTCATTGTTTTAAGACATTTCTCTTTAAGATGTTTAATGTAGGGGACGAAAGTGAGTCTGTAGTCAAGTATGACACCTAAAAATTTGTGTTCTTTGTTTACAGGTATCTGTTGTCCACGCAGCTCTATGCAAGGATCTGGGATTATTCCTCTCTTTCTGGTAAAAAGAACGCAAGAGCTTTTGTTAGGATTGATCTTAAATCCATTCTTGTCTGCCCACATTGAGACATTGTTCAGGCCATGCTGTACCTGTCTCTCGCAGACTGCGAGGTTACAAGATTTGAAAGCTTATGTATGTCGTCCACGTAGACAGAATAAAAGATTGCCGGTGGTAATGAAGCGCGAAGCGTGTTCATCTTCACGATGAAGAGTGTGCAGCTGAGCACGCCTCCTTGGGGTACACCCGTTTCTTGCGTAAAAGGACGTGAGAGTACATTGCCAACTTTTACCCGGAAGGTATGGCTGGACAGATAGCTTTGTATTAGGTATAGCATATTCCCATGGATGCCCATTTCTGACAGGTCTCTTAAGATTCCGTAAGGCCACGTTGTATCATATGCCTTCTCCATATCGAGAAATATCGATAGGAAGAACTGTTTATGTATAAATGAGTCCCGGATATTTCCTTCAACACGTACGAGATGATCGGTTAATTGTGGAGCGCCCTTCTCGGAAGCCGCACTGATAAGGATCGAGCATTTTGCTCTGTTCAAGGAAATGAATGAGTCACCGATTTATCAATTTTTCAAACACCTTGCAAATGCAACTTGTGAGGGCTATCGGGCGGTAACTTGCCACTGAGGAAGGGTCTTTGCCTTCTTTCAAAACAGGGACCACAACGGCTTCCTTCTATGCGGTTGGAAGGTGTGTGTGTGGAAAACTTTTATTGTACAGAGGTCCGGAGGCTCGACTTCTCAAGCCAAGGCGGGCCGCTCCCACGTTGGCACTGTCAGGCCAAGCCTTTCAGCGACATAATGGGCCCTCTGGACTGCCCTTAGTTGGTCCTGAAACAATGGGCTTTGAATCCTTTTCTCCCACTGTGTCCATTCTTCAACGAGGTTGGGGAGAGTCGCGGGACACCCCGCCAGCATATGTCTGATTCCAATGATGCCATTACAATCATTGCATTCCATTTTAATCTCCCTCTCTGGATATATTTTATTAATGGTGTACGGTGTGGGATATGTACCCGTTTGCAATAAGCGCAGTGAGACTGCCTGAGCCCTGTTCAGTTTTGAATGTGGCAATGGGAATTGTCGGCGTCCTAAATAGTAATGTTTGGTAACATCATTGTATGTTAGTAAATGATCTCTGGATTCCCTCGCTTGATGGTGAACGGCTCGGTTGTGACTGTCACGGTTAGCAAGTCCTCGTGCCAAGTCATGAGCAACCTCATTGAGGTTTACCCGAGTCTCGTCCACTTTCCCCATATGCGCAGGAAACCATCGGATTTCAGTTGTCATAATCACAATGTTTTCAAAAAGTTTAGCTGCAACTCCAGCTACGTAGCCTTTGTCAAAACACTTTACAGCGGTTTTCGAATCACTGTAAATGAAGGCCCACTTATTACTCCTGATGGCTAGAGCAATTGCCGCTTGTTCCGCCACCGTGGGGTCCTTGGTAAAAATTGTGAGAGCGTCTTGCACCTTCCCTTGATAATTTGATACAATGGCCGTATAAGCTTCTTTACCGTTCACCCAGGCGGCATCAACTATAGCTGCCAGTTGGTTCTGCTGCTCTATTTCCTTCAAGAGTGCTTTAGCTCTTGCCTTTCTCCTTTCGACATTATATTCTGGATGCATGTTTCTGGGGAGAGGGTTGGTTCTGATCTTGCTCCTAACTTCAGTCATTAATTCTACTTCAGCCTCTATTGGACTCCTCGATGTATTCAGTTCTGCACCTATTGCCTGTAATATGTTCCTGCCAGCTCGTGACTTTGTCAATCTTTCGTGTTGCGCTAGCTGTTGGGCCTCCGCAATTTCTTGCATTGTATTGTGCACCCCTAGACTCATGAGTTTGTCGGTTGCAGCGTTACTGGGTATACCTAGGGCTACTTTAACGAGCTTCCTGAGCATCACATTAAGTTTGTTAAGTTCTGCCTGCTTCCATTTGAATAATCCAGCCACATAAGTGAAGTGACAGAGAGCAAAGGCATGTATTATCCTCAAAGCGCTGTCTTCTCCCATGCCTCTGTGTCTATTGGTAATTCTCCTTAGTAACCTAATGACCTCATCTGTTTTATTCGAGATATGTTGTATTGTTCTGTAGTTAGTATTGTTTCCGTCTATGTGATACCCAAGAACCTTGATTTTTTCAACTAGCCTGATTGCGGATCCTTCATGAGTATATAAGCACACTTTAGGCTCATCTTCCGGAATGTAACCTCTTGGTTTACGACCCTTTCTGCAATGTTTAATGACTAAGAGTTCTGATTTGGCTGCCGAGCATTTCAACCCCATGGCTTTCAGTGTGTTCTCTACAACGTATAAACTTTCCTGTAATCTGTTCTCTGTCTGTCCTATATTGCCCTTGGCACTCCATATGGTTATGTCGTCTGCATATATCACATAACGTATACCCTCAATTTTCTCCAGATTTCTTGCAACCTTGGACATTGCTAAATTGAATAGCATGGGTGAGAGCACAGCCCCTTGTGGAGTGCCCCTATTTCCCAAATTCTTAGCTTCTGATTTAAGCTCACCCAGCATGAGTTGTGCAGTTCTATTTCTAAGAAAGTCCTTAATCATGTTAAAAAGTCTCTTACCCAAACCCATCTCCGAGAGAACGTCAAGTATTGGAAGGTACCCTGCATCCCAGATGGTGTTGAAAAGTGTGAGTAGTCTAACTTGTGTATCATTGTGTAAGTTTTTGAGCATTTCATACATGATTCTATCAGATCCTGGTGCGGAGCTGGTGCATGCGCTCAGGGCAGCTCTCAGTTCGGCAATACTAAAGGGACGGTTGTAAGGCTCATTCTCCCGACATTTTCTTGTTAATGGCTTACGTTCTTCTATTTGTTTATATTTCAGGAAGGATTGCGAATAATGATTTGAACTTGATACGTTCTCAAA
Organism: Dermacentor albipictus; assembly: GCF_038994185.2. Taxonomy (NCBI): domain Eukaryota; kingdom Metazoa; phylum Arthropoda; class Arachnida; order Ixodida; family Ixodidae; genus Dermacentor; species Dermacentor albipictus. The sequence goes on along the minus strand of NW_027225570.1, from coordinate 5,522,118 downwards.
GTGCTCCCCAAGTGAGTCGTCCTGATCTTGCAGTGTATCGCCCTGTGTATTTACTAGAGGGAGTGAATATGTTTGTCGCCCTCTAATCCTATTCACCCTGTTCCAGGCTTTGGCCTCATCTCTAAACGAGTTAATACTCGATAAAAACTTTTGCCAACTCTCTCTTCTGGCCTGCCGTCGGGTTCTCCTGCCTTGAGACTTAATTTTCTTAAAGTTAACAAGATTTTCTGCAGTGGGCGAGGCGCGTAGCAACCCCCACGCTTTGTTCTAATTCCTGCGTGCGATTCTGCATTCATCGTTCCACCACGGGACATGCCATTTGCATGCCGAGCTACTTCACGTATGCATTTAGATGTGGCATCTATTTATTATGAAGGCTGTGAAGTACTCCACAGCAGCATCGATTTCTAAAGAAGAAGTGTCATCCCGTGATATACTAGTTAAGTTTCGGAATTTCTCCCAGTCTGCTGTGTCAATCTTCCACCTAGGAGCCTGTGGTGGATATTCGTTTTCTTTAAATGTTCTTAATAGTATGGGCAAGTGGTCGCTTGCGTAAGGATTCTTCGTAACTTCCCCTTCGAGTTCAGGCAGTATGGACGGGGAAACTATGCTCAGATCAATTGAAGAAAAGGTATTGTTTGCAAGACAGTAATAAGTGGGTTTCTTCTTATTCAGGAGGCAGGCACCAGAAGAAAAAAGGAACTGTTCAACAAGACGACCTCGCGCGTCTATACGAGAGCCGTCCCACAGGGAACTGTGTGCATTGAAATCGCCAAGGACAACATAAGGTTCTGGCAATTGATCTATAAAGGATTGGAATTCATGTTTCGTTAGTTTGTAATGTGGAGGTATGTAAAGAGAGCTAATGGTGATGAGTTTGTTTAGCAGAACAACTCGCACAGCCACTGCTTCAAGGGGCGTTTGTAGCTGTAAAGGTTGACAAGCTACACTTTTATGAGTGACAATCGCAACGCCACCCGATGATGCGACGGCATCATCGCGGTCTTTGCGAAACGTAACATACGTTCGGAGAAAGTTTGTGTATTTGGATTTTAAGTGTGTTTCGTGTAAACACAGCACTTTTGGATTATGTTTGTGGATGAGTTCTTGCACATCATCAAGGTTTCTAAGAAGACCTCTGACGTTCCACTGAATTATTTGTGTATCCATTTTTATAGTAAATTGGTGCTGTGTTTACGGAAGCCGCATTGATGCCTTAGATTACAGAGCTCTTTCGAGGCCCTGTAACCGGGGTTTTGCCCTTTCTGGAGCGTTCAAGGGAGCCTCGCCGCTCCTTAGGCGTTTGGTGCACCTTGAGGACAGGTGTAGTGTCCATTGCCTCTAGTGAGGCTCCGGACACGTGCTCTAGCGAGCGAGAAGTTTTCAGAGAGAGTCCCGCCTTGGAGTGCAAGACCCCTGTGCCCACTTGCCCGGAGGTCGATGGGGCTCCCTGAGGAATTTGGCTGTGCCGGCTGTTGCCAGCGCTGGAAGGGGCGGGGGAGGGTGGGGCAGCCTCAGCGGCGCCCACCTTCGGGGTCGGTGGCCCCGTCTGCTGAGTAGACGGAGCAGCACTAGCTGCAACCGCCGCGGGGGCAGATGGCGTAACTGCCGACTCACGGCTTGTGGGTCGGACAGCCGCCGGAGGCCGTTGTGACGCTGCCCCCTGACGCGCCACTTCGGCAAAGCTGGCCTTAGGAAGGTATGCAACACGCCTGCGTGCCTCTTTGAATGATGTTTTCTTTTACTTTGATTGTTGCTATTTCTTTTTCTTTCTTCCAAGACGGGCATGACCGCGGGTATGCGGCATGCTCGCCATCACAATTTACACAGTGGAAAGAATTGTCACAAGCTTCAGAGGAGTGTTCATGCGCGCTGCATTTCGCACAAGATTGGCGGCCTCGGCAGCTCTGGGAACTGTGGCCAAAACGCTGGCACTTGAAACATCGGAGGGGATTTGGCACGTACGGTCTTACACGGAGCTTGATGTACCCGACCTCGATTGACTCGGGCAGGACACTTGAATTGAAGGTCAGTGCTGGGTGTTTAGTCGCAAGTTCTTTACCATCTCGCCTCATCTTAATTCTTTTGACATTTATAACATTTTGTTCACTGAAACCCCCCAAGAGCTCAGCCTCAGTGAGCGCGAGCAAATCATCGTCCGAGACAACGCCGCGGGAGGTATTCATCGTGCGGTGCGGGGTTACTACTACTTGGGTCTCCCCAAATGATACTAGCTGTGGCAGCTTCTCAAGTTGCTTCTGGTCGCGGAGCTCCAAGAGGAGGTCACCGCTAGCCATCCTCGACACCTTATATCCTGTGCCAAAAACTTCGGTAAGAGACTTAGATACAAGGTTCGGGGAGATTGTTCGTACTTGTTTAGCTGGTTTTTCTGCGTGGATGACATGAAAACGAGGAAAATTGTGGACTTGGCGTACGAAAAACTGAAAGACCTCTTCGGTGCGCCCTCGTTTCTGAGGGCGATCAGGGAGTTTAGGAAAAGCGTTTTCCATAAGTACAGTTGGGTTTTCGCCCACGATGCCGACCACCCACCATGGAGCCCAACAGGGGGACGTGACAGGAGCTCCTGCTATAGAAACCCTGCCAACGCCAGCCGTACATCGCTGCTATAACATAACCAAGGCTGGCTAGCTACACAAGGTTAACCCTTGCCGCCAGGAAACCAGGAAGTGAGGAGAAGTGATGTGAAGACAGGAAAGATGAAAAAGACGAGAGAGACAGACTGGAGAGGAGGACAGGAAAAGGCGACTGCCGATTTCCCCCGGGTGGGTCAGTCCGGGGGTGCCGTCTACGTGAAGCCGAGGCCAAAGGGGTGTGTTGCCGCCGCCAAGGGGCCGTAAAGGTCCAAACACCCGGCATTGGCTCAACCCCCAGGATCCCCTTTTCCCCGGACACGGCTAGGCCGCACACGGCTACACGCGGGAGGGTCCAACCCCCATGTGCTCGGGTACGTGGTGTCGCAACACACCAAACGCCTGCTTGTGCAGACGCCCCTGCGGGGAAGTCAGATTCTAATCCTAACTCTTCCAGCTCTGTCTCTCAATCAAAACCCAAAAAGTACGGTAAAGACAGTCTTTCGAAGAAAGATTTTTTAAAGACAGTATTTTAGAGCAAGTGGTTTCTAAAGTAGGCATTAATTCATCATAGGTTATTTAAAGGTATTACAGTGTAACTACCGTTCCATTATTTCGACAGCTACCGATTTAATATATTTTTGTTCACAACTTTCTCCCGACATTATTTATTTGCAGGAAACTTGGCTCTCCAATGGCCAAGATTTTCATATAAGAATCATCGTTTATTTCGATTGGACCGTCCATCGAGAGGCGGAGGACTTGTTTTCTTGATAACTAAAATATGCCACAAAGTAATAATTTCCTACCAGTATATGTCTACGGAGTGAAATACTAGCTATAGATGTAACTATTCCTGGTTTTTCCCCATTTTATTGCACAGGCGTGCATGATATTCGTTTCCTTCATACTGTCACGTGGTGGTGACGTTGAAGAACACAGTAGCAGTACTGTGAAAAGCAAAACTAGCTTTTATTTGGCGAACCTGTGCCCACAAAACCGGCTACACTTAAATCACAACGAGAGCGGCGAACACAGTCGACGATCGTCGTAAATCTGATCTGCGGGTCAAGCGCGTCGGCTTTTATACAGCAGTCGTCGAATGTTCCAGTCTAATCGTTCGGACCCGCGTGCCTTCCACAAAGTTCTGCACCATTCGCGTCACGCGATGAAATCAGATAATACAAGGTTCGGCGACAACAGACAGCGGATAGAAGCATCGATAACTTTCCAGAAACTTCGGATACATGCAGGCGCGTCCCGCGCTGTGCGATAACATTTGTTCGGCGGCGAAACGTGGTCGCCCGATAGAGATAAGTACACGTGTCAATACTATTGTCAAATCTTGTAGGAAAGAAATTGTGAAAGCCGGAGACTTTATTTCGCATCATGTGTCTTGGGGTTTCGAAAAGTACTCATGTGGTAAGCGATTGTCGGACTGTGCAATTAATCAAAATTTTTGTTGCTTAAACATGAATTCAGCTGCCTTTATTCAGGGTCTTTCTATATCAGCATTGGATCTGACATTTGCCAGTTCAGGAATTTCCGTAACTTCCTGATTTACTGTCGACTCAGCCTCGAATATTGACCATGTACCTAATTGGTTTGATAGTGTCTGCCCTGATATTCCCCTAGTCTCCGACGCGGATTTTCGTCAATTACCAGAAATATCAGAGTGCCTTGAGAACGGTCCTGAACTCCCAGAAAACAGTACCCAATGACATCAAAGCCATGAGGTTTTGCTCTGTATTGAAATGTTCCTCTGAAAAGTCCCAATTTATAGTTAACGTAAGTGAAAGCATTACCTCTCCTTGGTGGAATTCGGTTTGAACGCGGAATTATACACGACAAAAAGCCCCGTGGGAGAAATAACTTTACAGTCAGTGTCCGAGTAACTGGAGTGATTATAAATTCGCAGCTGCTGCATTCAAGAGAACAGTATCGAATGCCAAATACGAGTATGACGAAAAACATCACGACTTCCTCTCTAAGCCCAGCAACAAAAAAGCTCTGTTCAGATTCCTTCGATGTAGATAATTCATACCGGCACCAGCGAATATTGAATCAATAATTATTTCACAACGCGAGATATCTGCTTTTTTTAGAATTCATAGGGAAGAGCTTAGCGCAACGCTTCTTATCACGTTTGTCGAATGGTCCACTAAGGCCTCCCATCGCCGATGACTTTGTGGAAGTCACAGTGTCAGAGCTCTCCAATGTCCTTAGATCTCTGCCTGCCTCAGCTCCAGGTCCTGACGGCATTTCCAATGCCATGCTAAAATGTTGTTTGAAATGTCTTCTGACGACATTCTGAACACAATAAATTATTCTATAAAAATACTTGAATTCTACTAGAATGGAGGACAGCCAAATTTATTCCGCTGCTTAAAAAACAAGGAGCTGGCTACAATCTTGACAATATTAGGCCTATCTCTCTTACGTCGAATATGGTAAAAGTAATTGAAAGAGTTTTATATGATCGTATGATGAATCATATATCTGAAAATTCATTACTAAGCCCAAGTCAAATAGGTTTCCGGCCCGGTCTCTACATTTGGTGTGCGCGTGTAGATTTGGAAAGCCGCCTCCAACTCGCTGAGCATAGAAAAGAAGTTAGCGCTTTAGTCACTCTTGACATAGCTAAAGCTTATGACAGCGTTGAGTACTCTCTACTGCGGGACAGATTACAGTCCTACAATTTTCAGAGATATATAACGGCATGGATATTTGAATTTCTAAGAAACAGAAAATTTCACTGTTTTCAAAACGACTTTTCTTCAAGAAAGTTCGATTAGACAAGATGGGTGCCCAAGGGGGCTGTTTTGTCTCCTATACTATTTAATCTATTGATGAGTTCAGTACCACTGCACCAGGATGTGAACCTGTATACCTTTAGTAACATCACATGGTCTGCCAGAATTCCACCAACTAATATGCAGAGTAGATGTTTAAGATTATTGGTACTAAGGGCGCGATAAACACAGTGTGCTGATGCTTCATACCGTGCCCTATGATGTCCAGTTGCATCTCTGCCCGTTTTTCACTCTCTTAGATTTAGCAGTGCGACGGAGCGTTCTGTGCAAAGTTGGGATGAATGAATTTGTATGTACCCGCCATGGTTGTTCAGTGGCTATGGTGTTGGGCTGCTGAGCACAAGGTCGCGGGATCGAATCCCGGCCACGGCGGCCGCATTTCGATGGGGGCGAAATGCGAAAACACCCGTGTACTTAGATTTAGGTGCACGTTAAAGAACCCCAGGTTGTCAAAATTTCCGGAGACCCTCACTACGGCGTGCCTCATAATCAGAAAGTGGTTTTGGCGCGTAAAACCCCATAATCAATCAATGAATTTGTATATGCGTCCGCAATACCTTAACCGCAACATAGTGTATTGAAGTGTACAACACAGTGTATGAAGCAAACAGTGTATTGCGGTGACAGGTAGTGTGGCAGCCCTAGTTCCAGCTTTGATGTCCCCGTTACCCTGAAGATACAGCGCCGCCCGCATTACTGCAATCTCGGGTGCTTTCGAACTCTCTATTTGCTTGTATTTTTATTTTAGCATGCTGAATGGCCTCACCGCAATGTATATATGTAGTGAGGTGAAGCTCAATAAGTTCCAAATGCTTTGACCTAACAGTCTTAGAATGACATGGCCAATATAACAGCCCAGGTCTTCACTTTAACAATTTTATTAGGACTGTCAAACGAATTTCACAGCACAGAAAAACAACGTTAACACCTCAAGAGTTGATCAGCAAGTAATACTGGAAAGCACAAGTCTAGTGGCCGAGGTTGTGGTAACGTGCTTTAAACAATCAACCGACACACCTTAAGTGCTTCAAAATTGCTAGCATATTGATGCAGGTTGATCAGACTTACTGCGATATTGGTTACTTAACAATGAAAATAATAGTATTAGATAAGGGAACGCAAGCGACTCGTGTGCTGCATGGATATGCGAACCACATGAGTCCAAGAAATACCCAAACAGGGTTCTCAATTACGCATGCTGCTTGCATGCACTAATCTAAAGCTCTCTAATGTCAGCAGTATAAAGAGAGGCTGTAAAAATAGGACTTTGAAGTTCACAACTCCTATTCTGTCTCTTCTATACTCGTGCAACCTAAACAATACGCTGTTGAGACAGCATCTGGTTAGCTCATTGCGACATTTTGCGACACAAGCAGTGATAACTCAGTTAGAGTTGCCTGTCCTAATATTACTCCAAGAATTCTTTAAAGAGTTCATTTTTTAAGCATAAAGCATGTCATGCCTTTCAAATAACTGCTTTACGCTGCACCACATTATGCCCGACTAGAAAATTAACCAAGCAATAAGCTACTAGAATTAGCTAAAAAACATCAGTCTTCTGACATCAGCTTGATTTGCAGCTCCTAAAATTGGCTATTATTGAATTAGGGCAAGAAACAGCTTGAATAAACATGCCTACATTGTCTGCAAACAGAATTTTATAGTTCAAAAAGCATAATTAGTGTGCGCAGCTTCACGAAAACAAAAAGCAGGGAACTATGTTAAAGATATATCATCAGTTGCCTTCCTCCATGCACCCTCTTTTTAATGCACCGTAAGGGTTATCACCATCAAACCTGCAGATCCAATGCACTGTTAAAATCTAGATGCCACGAAGCTTGCCCGAGCTGGTGAAGTTGCAGCAGCAAACCACACAAGCACAGCAACATTGCCTGTAGCTGTTAGCTCTCTGGGTCGAAGATGAAGGCGATGCGTGGTGTTTGTCAAGGGAAATGTTGCTGAGAGGATGAGAGACGTTTTTTAGAAGGTAGCAGCTCCATGCACTGCTGCTGCGAAGCCTTCAATGTGGGGCAATGGCTAGTGGTTGGAGACGATAGCATCACCGCTGGTAGGTCTCGTTCAAGCACCAGTCACCTGGAGCCTTCTTGGGTACCTTCTTGGGTAAACAGGCCTGGAGTGTGGCATGATCCCGGTGACCAGAACCGGTAACGCACTCCCTCACCAGAGCAGGATTGGCCACCTTGGTGCAGTAATGGGCCCACAACCTCCTATATGAACACAACAATCAAACCCCGGCCCTCAGTCCCCAGCAGCTGCGAAGCAACTGACCACGGCGGCGGTCAGACCTGCAACGCAGCAGAGGGTGCTAAGAATCACTGGCTCCGGACAGGCCGCCAATGGAATATGAACCTGGCAACGTTTAACGCTAGAACGTTATCTAGTGAGGCGAGTCTAGCAGTGCTATTTGGGGGAATTAGAGGGCACTAAATGGGATATAATAGGGCTCAGTGAAGTTAGTAGGCCAAAAGAAGCATATACAGTGCTAAAAAGCGGGCACGTCCTGTGCTACAGGGGCTTAGCGGAGAGAAGAGAACTAGGAGTCGGATTCCTGATTAATAAGAATATAGCTGGTAATATACAGGAATTCTATAGCATTAACGAGAGGGTGGCAAGCCTTGCGAAACTTAATAAGAAGTACAAAATGAAGATTGTACAAGTCTACGCCCCTACATCCAGTCATGATGACCAGGAAGTCGAAAGCTTCTATGAAGACGTGGAATCGGCGATGGGTAGAGTGAAAACTAAATACACTATACTAATTGGCGACTTTAAGGCCAAGGTAGGCAAGAAGCAGGCTGGAGACAAGGCAGTGGGGGAATATGGCATAGGCGCTAGGAATAGCAGAAGAGAGTTATCAGTGGAGTTTGCGGAACAGACTAATATGAGGATAATTAATACCTTCTTCCGCAAGCGGGATAGCCGAAAGTGGACGTGGAGGAGCCCGAACGGCGAGACTAGAAATGAAATAGACTTCATACTCTGCGCTAACCCTGGCATCATACAAGATGTGGACGTGCTCGGCAAAGTGCGCTGCAGTGACCACAGGATGGTAAGAACTCGAATTAGCCTAGACCTGAGGAGGGAACGCAAGAAACTAGTACATAAGAAGCCGATAATTGAGTTGGCGGTAAGAGGGAAAATAGAAGAATTCCAGATCATGCTACAGAACAGGTATTCGGCTTTAACTCAGGAAGAGGACCTTAGTGTTGAAACAATGAACGACAATCTTGTGGGCATCATTAAGGAGTGTGCAATGGAAGTCGGTGGTAACTCCATTAGGCAGGATACCTGCAAACTATCGCAGGAGACGAAAGATCTGATCAAGAAACACCAGTGTATGAAAGCCTCTAACCCTACAGCTAGAATAGAACTGGCAGAACTTTCGAAGTTAATCAACAAGCGTAAGACAGCCGACATAAGGAAGTACAATATGGATAGAATTGAACATGCTCTCAGGAACGGAGGAAGCCTAAAAACAGTGAAGAAGAAACTAGGAATCGGCAAGAATCAGATGTATGCGTTCAGAGACAAAGCCGGCAATATCATTACTAATATGGATGAAATAGTTCAAGTGGCTGAGGAGTTCTATAGAGATTTATACAGAACCAGTGGCACCCACGACTATAATGGAAGGGAAAATAGTCTAGAGGAATTCGAAGTCCCAAAGGTAACGCCGGAAGAAGTAAAGAAAGCCTTGGGAGATATGCAAAGGGGGAAGGCAGCTGGGGAGGATCAGGTAACAGCAGATTTGTTGAAGGATGGTGGACAGATTGTTCTAGAGAAACTAGCCACCCTGTATACGCAATGCCTCATGACCTCGAGCGTACCGGAATCTTGGAAAAACGCTAGCATAATCCTAATTCATAAGAAAGGAGACGCCAAAGACTTGAAAAATTATAGACCGATCAGCTTACTGTCCGTTGCCTACAAACTATTTACTAAGGTAATCGCAAATAGAATCAGGAACACCTTAGACTTCTGTCAAGCAAAGGACCAGGCAGGATTCCGTAAAGGCTACTCAGCAATAGATCATATTCACACTATCAATCAGGTGATAGAGAAATGTGCGGAATGTAACCAACCCTTATATATAGCTTTCATTGATTACGCGAAAGCGTTTGATTCTGTCGAAACCTCAGCAGTCATGGAGGCATTACGGAATCAGGGTGTAGACGAGGGGTATGTAAAAATACTGAAAGATATCTATAGCGGCTCCACAGCCACCGTAGCCCTCCATAAAGCAAGCAACAAAATACCAATAAAGAAAGGCGTCAGGCAGGGAGATACGATCTCTCCAATGCTATTCACAGCATGTTTACAGGAGGTATTCAGGGACCTGGATTGGGAAGAAATGGGGATAAACGTTAATGGAGAATACCTTAGTAACTTGCGATTCGCTGATGATATTGCCTTGCTTAGTAACTCAGGGGACCAACTGCAATGCATGCTCACTGACCTGGGGAGGCAAAGCAGAAGAGTGGGTCTAAAAATTAATCTGCACAAAACTAAAGTAATGTTTAACAGTCTCGGAAGTGAACAGCAATTTACAATAGGCAGCGAGGCACTGGAAGTCGTAAGGGAATACACCTACTTGGGGCAGGTAGTGACGGCGGATCCGGTTCATGAGACGGAAATAATTAGGAGAATAAGAATGGGCTGGGGTGCGTTTGGCAGGCATTCTCACATCATGAACAGCAGGTTGCCATTATCCCTCAAGAGAAAAGTATATAATAGCTGTGTCTTACCAGTACTCACCTACGGGGCAGAAACCTGGAGGCTTACGAAAAGAGTTCTACTCAAATTGAGGACGACGCAACGAGCTATGGAAAGAAGAATGATAGGTGTAACGTTAAAGGATAAGAAAAGAGCAGATTGGGTCAGGGAACAAACGCGAGTTAATGACATCTTAGTTGAAATCAAGAAAAAGAAATGGGCATGGGCAGGACATGTAATGAGGAGGGAAGATAACCGATGGTCATTAAGGGTTACGGACTGGATCCCGGGGAAGGGAAGCGTAGCAGGGGGCGGCAGAAAGTTAGGTGGGCGGATGAGATTAAGAAGTTTGCAGGGACGGCGTGGCCACAATTAGTACATGACCGGGGTTGTTGGAGAAATATGGGAGAGGCCTTTGCCCTGCAGTGGGCGTAACCAGGCTGATGATGATGATGATGGGTACCATGTGCAATAGACACACTCATGGGTTGAAAAATGGATGCACGATTCCCAGTCCCAAAATTTGCTTAAACTCATGGCAGGCAATCTTGAGCTGATCTGGAGCTAGACAACGTGATAAAGCATGTGCAGAAGGTCCAGTAGTGACAGGTGTATGCACAGATAAATACGTATCTAAATGCATATAAAGTTGCATACCCGTGTGTCACGGTGGCGCATCCATTTCGGGGGATCAGCCAAGAATGAGCACTTACCGAGTTGCACATACCCTGTGCCGAAGTTGTTTACAACGCCATAATATAATCAGTAGCAGGTTGTCTATTTGTGTACATATCCAGTGGCCCAAGTTGTCACAAATATATATGGCGAGAAAATGACAAATGCGGCAAAGAAAGTGTCGTTTAAGAAACTGGAAACAATGAAAGAGGGTGATGTGTAGGAAGCTGGTGTTGCAAGGTACTGTACAGCCAAAAACATAAACAAATAAAAAACAACAGAGTTGTGATAACTTTTGCATACATTGAAAACCACACCTTACCCATAATTTTATACAAGCAGTGGGCTCTCTTGTACGGAAAACATTTGGGGTAACAGGGATATCTAGCTATCCTGCCTTGTGTAAGTGGACTCCATACTACGCCTGCAGATTTCTTAATAGTACCATGCTACCATGCCTCCACTGCCCTCGAACATGTTTCCCTCGCCTTGGCAGATGTTCTTTTAAATTCAGTGCCGATTATGTGCTCTTTCCATTGAAAGACCAATTTCCATTGAATATCAGTCCGACTCCACTTCAGTTACTCTAAACCAGTATATTGGCTACTCATTTGTTGTCTAATAAATACTGTAGAGTTCTCGTCTCATAATGCTAAAACTGCCATAATCTAATCCACCACGTATTGCACGGTTCTATTTATTTTCTAGTTTCTTTCTTATCCCCCAAGTTTCAGCTACAGCTTAGTACTGATAGAATGCACTGATTGTGTAGTTCTCTATTAGGATAACAATAAACTGAACTAGGCACTCCAATCCATTCTTATTTGGTGTTATCATCATGATCCAGGTCTCCTGTGACTACTTGGCCCAGTAAAACATACTTCTGAAACAGGTTCAAGAGGCTGTTTACCAACCAAGGTGTCATGACAAACAAAAAGCAATTAAAGGGTTATGGCACCAAACAGAGAAAAATGGCCATTCGAAAAAGTGCATGGCTGCATGAGAGGTGCAGGCAGATGGGATTCCAAACATCAAAACATGAGACATGTCAGCACTGTGTCCAGGAACATATCATCATCATCATCAGCCTGGTTACGCCCATTACAGGGCAAAGGCCTCTCCCACACTTTTCCAACAACCTTGGTCATGTACTAATTGTGGCCATGTCGTCTCTGCAAACTTCTTAATCTCATCCGCCCACCTCACTTTCTGTCGCCCCCTGCTACGCTTCCCTTCCCTTGGGATCCAGTCCGCAACCCTTAATGACCATCGGTTATCTTCCCTCCTCATTACATGTCCTGCTCATGCCCATTTCTTTTTCTTGATTTCAACTAAGATGTCATTAACTCGCGTTTGTTCCCTCACCCAATCTGCTCTTTTATTATCCCTTAACGTTACACCTATCATTCTTCTTTCCATAGCTCGTTGCGGCGTCCATCTACAGACGCTTTGATATGCTTATCTGGGTCCCACTTCCACAGTTGATGTCACCTGAAGACATTGCTTCGCTAGGAGGCACCACTGCTGACAACAGTGACTAGCACTAAGCTTCCCATCTGGTATTGCCTATAGCCGACGGATAAGCAGTAGGAGTTCACGAGGCATGTCAGTGGGCATGGCACGTTAAACAACGCAGACACCTCTGGGTGATTATAGTCAATTTACTTCGACAGTGTTCATACTGTAACCATATCAACTACGGCATGCTCTGTTCCTACCATCAGTTTTAAAGGTTCATATAACAGTGCTGCTCCTGTAAGCATTATCAACACAATGTAAAAATAATTACTCTTGTATTTCCTCTGTATTCACTGTACTCTCCCACGGCAGCTCGATGAAAGCATACATGAGCATGCCTCCTGTGTCACGCACAGCTTGGGCAAGGGTGTGAAGCAGGTGACAGTTGCTTCGACCAGTTTGGCAGGGATGTCACTGTTACGGGATAGCTCTGTGGGAAGGCGCTGACTAGCATTGTGGAATGGATTCTTTGAGTGTGTTCGATTAAGTTTGTGCCATGCTTATCATATTGACCGCAAATAAGACGGGAACAGAGGAAGAAAACACATGAACAGCACGGGCGTTTACCGTGCTCAAGGGCACGGGCGTTTACCGTTTAATGTCGTTTACCGCCCGTGCTGTTTATGTGTTTTCTTCCTCTGTCCCCGTCTTATTTGCGGTCAATATGATATACAGTAAATACCAACTAGGCCAAACTGAAGTTCTTCTGTGCCATGCTTGTACTTCGTACTTATTATCATTCTTATTTTGGCACACTAAAAAGAATGTTGAGGCCTTCATAGGAATGTGTTATATACTGGTGCTATGCCATACAGCTGCTGTGTGGCCCAAGTGCAACAAAACGGCCATTCGTATAGTACCAACGCATTCCATCGGTCTTAATTAGAACAACACAGTGCAGCACAATTCAAAAGGAATTTCTCAGCATGGTGCATGTGACAAAGGGTGCAGATAAAAACTGTGTGAAAAGTCTTTGACATGTTAGCCTCACTTTACCGATAAGGATTACAAAAACACAATGAAGCTGATGATTGTGCTTTCAGCTGTTCTTATGCATTTACAACCTACCTCGGTACACGTGAAAATAAATAACAAACAAAAGTATGCAACGTAAGGAAGCTAGTGTCATCTTTTGTAATGAAAAGTAAAGCAGCGAAATGCAGAGGATTAGAAGAACCTCCGAAAGTGAGGGCGCCGCATTTGTGTTATGACCGTGAGTTGCAGGACATTTTTGTGTGCTCTGAAGGCATTCGAAATAATGCTAAACCTAGTGGAAGAGTTAACTAAGATGAAAACGGAGCCCTGGCCATACACAATGCCGGGATAGGTGCAAAAAATGAAGTCAAATCCATTTCTTGCTTCCCACTTGAGCTTTTCCAAGTCCACAAGTCCCCAAGATTGCTCTGCACTTCTGACATGTCTTGTTCTATATTCGTTGTGCAGAAAATTTGTGCAGTGACAAAATTGATCGTGCAGTGAGGTGTGCCGCTCAGAATCACTTTATTACCCCAAGATTTTGGAGATCCCCTGTACAGAGAGCTACGCTAGGTAAGTTAGTCGACTGACTCTGGGGCTTTCGGGTACATAGCATATACATATTGCCACGTGCCTTTCGGGCTTTGCATCTGTGCCGGTGGCGTTCAAATGAAGGGTGGTAACGCGTGTGAGCGCTCGCACAAACCTACCGCGATACTTCGTATCTACGATGGCCCATCATATCACGCTGGACAACTCGCGCTATCTCTCGCAATAGTTTTACGCACGTTCCTTCACAGCCTTTAAATATTGCCCGCACTTAGGAGATGCTCGTTCTTTGTCGATCGCCGTCCATGCTCACACACGTTGCTGCTATTGGGCTCGTTGCTTTTGGTTGTGTGGGGCACACGTTTGCCTCAATAAATGTTTGTCTTGCTGTGCGCTCGTCTTCTCTAATTACCGGTGTGTAGCACCACTCGCGACAACTGGTGTAGGTGCGGGGTATGTCCAGCGCTCGTTCAGGCCCTCGCTACACCAATCTGCATCAGCCAGAAGAAGACGGCCAAAGAAGAAGCCGCCGGAATCTTGGGCTCTCCCCTGAGTATGGCTTCCTACCAGAGAAGACAGGCCCCGCAAATGAGGCCACGACACCCAAGATGAGCGGGACCATCACTCCTACAGCCGTGGTGTTGACGCAGCCACGGAAGCCACCGACATTCCGTGGAACCCCCTGCGATTATCCTGATCGACTGGCTCGAACAGTTCGTGCGCGTGGTGAGCTACAAATGGAACGACGACGCGAAGCTGCAGCACGTTTACTTCGCGCTGGAGGAGTCTGCACGTACATGGTTCATCAACCAAGAGTATCAGCTCAGGGCATGGGAAAACTTCAAGCGATGCCTTCGTGTTACATTTATAAGTGTCCTTCGCAAGGAAAGAGCCAAGAGACAACTTCAAATACGTCTCCAGCTGCATAACGAAAGCGTGACCGTCCTCGTGGAACAAATGAAGAATTTTTTCGGTCGGACAGACCCAGAAATGCCGCAAGAAGCTTGGTTTTCTCATCAGAGGAGCGAAGGAAAAGCTTCTCGCTGGGCAAATGCGGAACCCAGCAAACACAGTCGCTGAATTTTCAACTGAAGCCGCAGCCATGAAAAAAACATGAAGTTTGAACAAGACAGTACGGACGCCCTGCTCTGGTCCGTGGTACATCTCCCACGGAATTCGACACCATGCGCATGAGCAACCTTCAAGAAACAATCAGGGCTGTAGTACAAGAGGAATTTCGTAAAATGTTCCCTAGCTCCAGTCTTCAAGTCGCAGCGCTCAGCGACGTTATCAGACAAAATGTCAAGCAGGCACTGCGAACAGGGCAACTAGTTCAGCCGCACCAAGCACCCGAATACACCTTTCGACCATCTCATGTTATGTCGTATGCCGCCGCTGTGAAAAACCAAGTGCGGCCGACCATATCGGCGTATTCGTCATTGCAACGCTCACGACCAAATGACCGCCCGCCTAGGGTCGAGCAGGCAGCCCAGAGAAAGTCCGACGTCCAGAGGACTCCCGTCCAGCATCCTTTATGCTTCCACTGCGGCGAGCCCAGCCATGTATACCATCGCTGCTTCTACAGGAACCTCGGCATCCGTGGGTTCCCTATCGGGGATCCATGTCCGCAACCTGGCCAAAGGCCACTTGAGATCGAACACTACCTACAAAGGCAGAATTCGCCAACAAGCCGCTACAGGTCGCCGCCACCTTCATACCGCCGTTCTACTTCTCCCCGCTCTAGCTACGCGGGAGCGGCGCGGGGAAGGCCCCCCAGCCCTGGCTTGGGAAACTGAGGACGGCAACCGGTGGAGGCACGGTTGCAGCCCGTCGCACTGCTGAAAACCCTCCCCCGCCGCAACATTCCAGTGATGTAACTACGCCTGCGCCGTACCAACAAAATGTGTCATCGACGCGACAATATAATCTTCATGCCAGCGACGAGACCAAGCGATGCGTCAGTAGCAAGTACAGGCAAAGCTGCAGCACCGCACCCCGACGCACATGCAGTACCAGAACAAAATCCACGGACCTAGCAGTGAAGTGATGTGTTCGCGCTGGTTGACACCGGTGCTGATCGACTTCTCCGTCGTGAGCGCAGTGTTCGCCACTCAACTAAGGAAAGTTCTTACTGCTTGGGACGGCCCGCAGATACGAACAGCAGGTGGTCACGCAGTAACACCAAAGGGAAGATGTACGGCTCGTATAGCGGTGCAAGGACACACGTACCCTGCCGTTTGCATCGTCCTAGAGCAGTGCTACCGTGACGTCATTTTGGGCGTAGATTTCCTTTCGGCAAACAGTGCGGGCATTGTTCTACAGCTACAGACCATAAGTATTTCACCAGAGAACGCCATCGCGCACAATCCAAGTCCTGCATTATCTGCTTCACTCGCGATTCTCGATGAACATATCAATCACGTTTCCACCCCACTCGAGTACTCTGATCGTAGTGGGTACCAACAACGGTAGCTGCGTGGAGGGATTGGTCGAAGCGAACCCAAGTTTACTCTTTGAGCGGGGGTTGTCTGTAGCAAGAGGGATCGTCCGCCTGGTCGAAGGAACCGCCAATATGCTGATAACGAATTTCTGCTCGGAATATCGTCATCTCGCTAAAGGTGATGACGATGACACTCTTTGGGACTATTTCCGACATAGGCAACAGCCTCGCGCTCGAAAGCGAGCTCGCACCTCGACCTCCTGGCATTTCATTTGATATAAACACTGCTCTGCCACAAGCGAGACAAGAACGGCTGCAGAAACTGCTTCATACCTACCAGGATTGCTTCGCTACATCGTCCAAGACTCGCCGCACGACACTTAGACAGCATCGGATAATAACAGATGAATGTACACGGCCTATTCACCAGTCACCGTACCACGTGTCCATGAAAGAATGGGAAGCAATCAGGAAACAGATAAAAGAAATTCTGCACGACGACATCACCGAACCCTCTCAGAGTCCCTGGGCTTCCCCCATTGTGCTCGTGAAAAAAAAAGAGACAACACCCTAAGATTCTGTGTCGATTACCACCGACTCAACAAGGTCACGAGAAAGTACGCCTACACGCTCCCTCGAATTGACGACGCCTTGTATCGCCTTTAATGGCAAGATACTTCTCGTCCGTTGATCTAGAGAGCGGCTATATGCAGGTGGATGTTGACGAAAGGGATCGCGAAAAGACTGCGCTCATTACACCATATGGCTTATACCAGTTCAAGGTAATGCCATTTGGGCTGTGTACTGCCCCTGCAACCTTCCAAAGGGTAATGGACACCGTGTTGACTGGCCTGAACTGGCAGACTTGTCTGGTATATCTTAATGATGTGATAGTATTCGCCCCTAGCTTCGAGGAACACCTTAGCAGGCTAGAAGTGGTACTGCGTGCTATGAAGTCTTCCGGACTTGCACGCCTGAAAAATGACGCTTCGCCTACGAACAGCTCACATTCGTGGGCCACGTTGTCAACTCTGCACGCGTCTTACCAGACCCAGAGAAGACAGCTACGTGCGACACTCCCCACAGCGCCGTGAAAAGAAAAGCGTCATAACGTTTCTCGGATTTTGCGCCTACTACAGACGTTTCGTCAAAGACTTCTCGCGGATCGCAGAGCCACTGACACGCCTGACAAAAGAGGACGTCCCGTTTGTATGGCATGCACCACAACGGGGAAGCGTTTCGAGAGCTTCAGCGCCGCCTCCAATCGCCACCCATTTTGGCGCACTTCGATGACAACGCGGAAACTGAAATCCACACCGACGCCAGTAGTATCGGCCTCGGCGCCGTTCTTGTTCAGAGGCAGAACGGACAAGAACAGGTCACCGCCTATGCCAGTCGTTCTTTATCGAAGGCAGAGTTAAACTATTCCACAATGGAAAAATAATGTCTGGCAATAGTGTGGGCTACATCAAAATTTCGGCCATATGTATACGGCAGAGCTTTTACTGTCGTTACCGATCAACACGCTTTGTGCTGGCTAGCAAACCTGAGGGACCCGTCCGGACGCCTCGCAAGATGGAGTTTGCGGCTGCAGGAGTTCGACATCTCCGTAGTCTACAAGAATGGTAGAAAGCATTCAGACGCAGACTGTCTGTCCCAAACCCCCGTCGAGCAACCACCGCCGTGTACAGACGACGACTCCACCTTTCTGGGCATGGTTACCACCTCCGATTTCGCCCCGCAACAGCGGGCCGAGCCTGAACTTGGTGGCCTCATTGAGTAGCTTGAAGGACGAAGTGAGAGCGTACCACAAATCTTCAAGCGGAGTGCGTCCGCATTGTGCTTGAGAAATGGTGTTCTAGCCAAAAAGAGCTTCGATCCTACGAAGAAGGCCTACCTTCTTGTTGTACCATCGTTGTTACGTCCAGAAATTTTGCTGGCGCGCGCGGATTCGAGAATGTTATTACTGGTCGCGTATTGCCGAAAAAGTCAAGCACTACGTCCGTACGTGCAGAGTGTCGACACCGCAAGACTCCCCCAACGAAACCTGTCGGATTCCTGCGACCGATCGAACCCTCGAAAAGACAGTTCCAGCAAGTTGGATTGGACTTTCTTGGGCCGTTTCCGACATCCATCGCTGGGAACAAATGGATTATTGTGGCGACGGATTACTTGGCGCGCTACGCAGAAACGTGCGCACTCTCAAGAGCCACCGCTGAGGAAGCTGCCAGATTTTTTATTTTTCATATCGTCCTGCATCACGAAGCGCCAGAGGCCATTATCAATGACAGGGGGACAGCATTCTTTAGTGACATGATGCAGGCCATCTTGCGGCACAGCCAAACTACTCACCGCAGAACTACGGCATACCATCCGCAAAGTAATGGTCCCACAGAACGGCTAAATAAAACCTTGGCGCACATGATGTCGATATACGTTGAACATAAAACGTGGGATGTCACCTGGGCTGGCACCGTTCGCTCTTGTTTACGGCCGGGAAGTGACTACGACACTCGACGCCATGCGCCCTCATGTGAACGAAGGTGACCCACATCCTGACGTGGCGACGTTTCAGCAGCGCACCGAAGAGGCCCGGCACCTCGCTCGAGTACGAACCGCAAGAAACGAAGCAATTGGCGCCCGGCACTACAACCTTCGACACCACCATCAAAAATACACGCCCGGCGAGCAAGTTTGGATATAGGCACCAGTTCACCGACGAGGCCTCAACGAGAAGCTCCTTCGACGTTATTTCGACCCATACGAGATTGTCCGCCGCGTGGGTGCACTGAACTATGAGGTCATTTCTGATGGGATTACGAACTCTCAGCGACGGCGCACACGGCTTGAAATTGTTCGTGCTGCGCGCATGAAGCCGTATTACGCACGTTAGAAAACTTCTTGCGTAGTTCTTATTTTTTTCTTCACTAGCTATGTGTTCACCACCAACTCGAGTGATGTTTATAAACCTAAGTGCTTATTTCCAACATCGCGGCGATGTTTTTTTGTAGGGGATCAATGCGACGTGCCTTTCGGGCTTTGCAACTGTACCGGTGGCGTTCGAATGACAGGTGTCAACGCGTGTGAGCGCTCGCACAAACCTACCGCGATAGCTTCGTACCTACGGTGGGCCAATCGTATCAGGCAAGGCAACTCGCGCCATCTCTCGCGATAGCTCCACGCACGTTCCTTCACGGCCTTTAAATGTGGCCTGCGCATAGGTGAGGCTCGTTCTTTGTAGATCGCCGTCCATGCTCGCACATGTTGCTGCTATGGGGCTAGTTGCTTTTAATTATGTGGGGCAAGTTCGCCTCAATAAATGTTTGTCTTGCTGTGCGCTCGTCTTCTCTAATTACCGGTGTGTAGCACCACTCGTTACTTCATAGCGAAAGTACAATCCACGACCGTCAGTCAGCCGCGGTTTCCCCCTTCTTCCTCTCCGTCTGCCAATAACGTTGTCGTCCGTAGGCGGCCGACGCATCAGGTACCCTAAACTCGTGAAAGTGATCGTTAGAAAATGCTGCTCATGCCTTTGCAGCATATACCCACGTCTACCACCGCACGCATTTTCTCGCACCCCGGCTGTTAGTTTACGCACTACCTTCTCTGAAACATACGATCATCAAACCGTCAAGTGCGGCGGAGATTTTCCGTGCCGCCTGCAATTGGGGGGCGCCTATTATATTTTGAGTAAGAGCACGGACGTCATCTGGCAAAGGTCCGAGTACCCACAGACCTGCCGACAATCGTCAGCGTATGAAACAAACATTGCGAGTGCTGCTTCTCCGCAGCACGTATCATTACGCTGCAAAGCGTACTGCAGAGAACGCACGCCAGTTGCTCGTGAATCGGAATGCTTCTTACCTTAATGCGGCCGCCCTGTTTCAGTGATTCCCGGTGCAAGATTTGCGTACAGTCCTCACCGGATGAAAGACGACATGGCGAGCGCTGTTTATCCGCGGCGAAACGTACGACGGTCTTGGATACGGACCCTTTTCCTGGCGTCACTCAAGTTCCCCTACCACATTCAATCGCCGTCGCATTCCAATTATGGTGCGCCGGGACGCGTCTACCATGCTACCGGACCCGTCAGACAGGTTGGCGACCCTCACCTAACTTCACCTAAAGTAGCCCTAACCAGGTGAAGTTGCTTAAATGAACACTTTCATACGGTTGTGCAAATGTTATTGGTTGTCCCACGAGAGTTAAAGAGCATTCTGAAACGTTAATCGACTTATTTTTTACAAGCTTTGCCTTAGACAACATCTTGTCCGGGGTATTTATGTATAAAATAAGTGATCATTTTTCCTTTTTTGCAAAATTTCCACTACAGAAACATTTGAGTGAAAGCAACTATAAGCGACGAATCGTGAATGAGTTTAACGGGGCCAGATTTCGTTCTTTGATGGCTGAGACTAGGCTGAGGTGTTCAGAGAAACGAATCCGTCAAGGCGCATGATGTGTTCTTAGAAAAAATCCTCCATAATTATGACCAGGCATTTCCACACGTTTTTGTCAAGAAGCACAGAAAAGCCAAAAGGCATGGATTACCACAGATTTGTATAAGCGTATTAATAAAAAAACGATTATTCTCTCGGTTCCTAAAAACAAAGAACCTTGATCACCTCGCAGAATTTTAAAACATTCGCAACAGGCTCAATATCGACCTGAAGAAAGCAAGATATGATTATTAAGTAAACAAGTTTTCATTAGTGATGCACAGCCTAGAGTTGGTTTGGCAAAATTTAATAAACTTGTAGCCGGAAGAAAAGCTCCTTTTCCTTCTGAGTTGATCATAAATTGAACTGTTTGCTCTGACCAATTGCTTGCCAACCAGTTTAATAAGCACTTCTTTGATGCCGGCGCTACCAATAACTCTGAATGTGTGCAATCATCGGAGTCTATCCACTTGTATATTTTTCCAACTTACAGTGATTCGTTGTTTCTGAAGCCTACATCTGAAGAAATTACAGACTTAATAAACGCGTTAAAAACAGATTGTTCGCCTGTAGACGACTGTATTAGTCCCATTCCGATCAAAGCAGGCAGGGAGATACGATCTCTCCAATGCTATTCACAGCATGTTTACAGGAGGTATTCAGAGACCTGGATTGGGAAGAATTGGGGATAAAAGTTAATGGAGACTACCTTAGTAACTTGCGATTCGCTGATGATATTGCCTTGCTTAGTAACTCAGGGGACCAATTGCAATGCATGCTCAATGACCTGGAGAGCCAAAGCAGAAGAGTGGGTCTAAAAATTAATCTGCACAAAACTAAAGTAATGTTTAACAGTCTCGGAAGTGAACAGCAATTTACAATAGGCAGCGAGGCACTGGAAGTCGTAAGGGAATACACCTACTTGGGGCAGGTAGTGACGGCGGATCCGGTTCATGAGACGGAAATAATTAGGAGAATAAGAATGGGCTAGGGTGCGTTTGGCAGGCATTCTCACATCATGAACAGCAGGTTGCCATTATCCCTCAAGAGAAAAGTATATAATAGCTGTGTCTTACCAGTACTCACCTACGGGGCAGAAACCTGGAGGCTTACGAAAAGAGTTCTACTCAAATTGAGGACGACGCAACGAGCTATGGAAAGAAGAATGATAGCTGTAACGTTAATGGATAAGAAAAGAGCAGATTGGGTCAGGGAACAAACGCGAGTTAATGACATCTTAGTTGAAATCAAGAAAACGAAATGGGCATGGGCAGGACATGTAATGAGGAGGGAGATAACCGATGGTCATTAAGGGTTACGGACTGGATCCCAAGAGAAGGGAAGCGTAGCAGGGGTCGGCAGAAAGTTAGATGGGCGGATGAGATTAAGAAGTTTGCAGGGACGGCGTGGCCACAATTAATACATGACCGGGGCTGCTCGAGAAATATGGGAGAGGCCTTTGCCCTGCAGTGGGCGTAACCAGGCTGATGATGATGATGATGATGATGATGATGATGATGATGATGATCAAAGCCACTATTGATTTTATTGTCACTCCACTGCGTAATATGCAACAGGATGCTTCTTACTGGCATATTCCCCGACAGATTGTCCCTTGCACGTGTTACAGTGATATTTAAAGGCGGTAACAAAAAGGATTTTAACAATTATAGACCAATTCCTGAATCGCCACTTTTTTCTAAAAAGGCTGAGGGAGTAATTTACAAAACAATCAACTGCTTTTTAAAGGATAAAAACGTAATTTGTAAACAGTAGTATAGATATCAAACGGGGAAATCAACTGAAACAGCTCCATTAGATATTAGGAATAACATCCTTTCAAACTTTGAAAAGAAGCTGTATACTATTGGTATTTTTATTGATTTCCGCAAACCGTTTGATTCCATTAAACATGAAATGCTACTAAAAGAACAAGAAATATACGGAATTCGTGGACTGTCTTGCAAAATTATAGAAAATTACTTGAGTGGAAGAAAACAGTACACACAACTTCACGAAACTCGGTCTGAGACCGGCAATATAAGATATGGTGTTCCTCGGGGATCAATACTTGGTCCTCTGCTCTTTATTATCTACATAAATGATATTGTAAATATACCTTTAACCCCAGATATTGTTATCTGATCTTGCCTTGCTGGAATCACAAGCTAATGCCTGGCTTAGCTAGTTATATCTATGGTTTAACAATATTGAAATGCCACTTAATGTGAAGAAAACAAAATATATAATTTTCGCTCCGAAAAATAAACCGATGCACCAAAATCTCAAATCACGCATCAAAAATTCTGAAATCATGTTAACAAATGGCTGTAGATTCCTTGGGGTTTGGTTCAAATCAGATTTAGGCTGGTCCGATCATGCCAACCATGCACGTTTGAAGGTAGAACGGTAGAAAAGGGTAGCATTGCCTTGCTTTGCACAGGCAGTCTCCTGGGGCTTACGCCGGTCGCAATAAAGACTTTTCTGAAACTGAGACGCGTCGCATAACACTCGGGGCGCGATATATCACGGCGTGCTCTAGCTACAACGGTAGAAAATGGTTGCATCGCTTTGCTTTGCACAGGCACTCTCCTGGGGCTTACGCCGGTCGCAATAAAGACTTTTCTGAAACTGAGACGCGTCGCATAACACTCGGGGCGCGATATATCACTGCGCGCTCTAGCTACAACGGTAGAAAAGGGTTGCATCGCTTTGCTTTGCACTGGCTGTCTCCTGGGGCTTACGCCGGTCGCAATAAAGACTTTTCTGAAACTGAGACGCGTCGCATAACACTCGGGGCGCGATATATCACTGCGCGCTCTAGCTACAACGGTAGAAAAGGGTTGCATCGCTTTGCTTTGCACTGGCTGTCTCCTGGGGCTTACGACGGTCGCAATAAAGACTTCTCTGAAACTGAGATGCGTCGCATAACACTCGGGGCGCGATATATCACTGCGTGCTCTAGCTACAACGGTAGAAAAGGGTTGCATCGCTTTGCTTTGCACTGGCTGTCTCCTGGGGCTTACGACGGTCGCAAAAAAAGACTTCTCTGAAACTGAGATGCGTCGCATAACACTCGGGGCGCGATATATCACTGCGTGCTCTAGCTACAACGGTAGAAAAGGGTTGCATCGCTTTGCTTTGCACAGGCACTCTCCTGGGGCTTACGACGGTCGCAAAAAAAGACTTCTCTGAAACTGAGATGCGTCGCATAACACTCGGGGCGCGATATATCACTGCGTGCTCTAGCTACAACGGTAGAAAAGGGTTGCATCGCTTTGCTTTGCACAGGCACTCTCCTGGGGCTTACGCCGGTCGCAATAAAGACTTTTCTGAAACTGAGACGCGTCGCATAACACTCGGGGCGCGATATATCACTGCGCGCTCTAGCTACAACGGTAGAAAAGGGTTGCATCGCTTTGCTTTGCACTGGCTGTCTCCTGGGGCTTACGACGGTCGCAATAAAGACTTCTCTGAAACTGAGATGCGTCGCATAACACTCGGGGCGCGATATATCACTGCGTGCTCTAGCTACAACGGTAGAAAAGGGTTGCATCGCTTTGCTTTGCACAGGCACTCTCCTGGGGCTTACGACGGTCGCAAAAAAAGACTTCTCTGAAACTGAGATGCGTCGCATAACACTCGGGGCGCGATATATCACTGCGTGCTCTAGCTACAACGGTAGAAAAGGGTTGCATCGCTTTGCTTTGCACTGGCTGTCTCCTGGGGCTTACGACGGTCGCAAAAAAAGACTTCTCTGAAACTGAGATGCGTCGCATAACACTCGGGGCGCGATATATCACTGCGTGCTCTAGCTACAACGGTAGAAAAGGGTTGCATCGCTTTGCTTTGCACAGGCACTCTCCTGGGGCTTACGCCGGTCGCAATAAAGACTTCTCTGAAACTGAGACGCGTCACATAACACTCGGGGCGCGATATATCACTGCGTGCTCTAGCTACAACGGTAGAAAAGGGTTGCATCGCTTTGCTTTGCACTGGCTGTCTCCTGGGGCTTACGACGGTCGCAATAAAGACTTCTCTGAAACTGAGATGCGTCGCATAACACTCGGGGCGCGATATATCACTGCGTGCTCTAGCTACAACGGTAGAAAAGGGTTGCATCGCTTTGCTTTGCACAGGCACTCTCCTGGGGCTTACGACGGTCGCAAAAAAAGACTTCTCTGAAACTGAGACGCGTCACATAACACTCGGGGCGCGATATATCACTGCGTGCTCTAGCTACAACGGTAGAAAAGGGTTGCATCGCTTTGCTTTGCACAGGCACTCTCCTGGGGCTTACGCCGGTCGCAATAAAGACTTTTCTGAAACTGAGACGCGTCGCATAAAACTCGGGGCGCGATATATCACTGCGCGCTCTAGCTACAACGGTAGAAAAGGGTTGCATCGCTTTGCTTTGCACTGGCACTCTCCTGGGGCTTACGCCGGTCGCAATAAAGACTTCTCTGAAACTGAGACGCGTCACATAACACTCGGGGCGCGATATATCACTGCGCGCTCTAGCTACAACGGTAGAAAAGGGTTGCATCGCTTTGCTTTGCACTGGCTGTCTCCTGGGGCTTACGACGGTCGCAATAAAGACTTCTCTGAAACTGAGTTGCGTCGCATAACACTCGGGGCGCGATATATCACTGCGTGCTCTAGCTACAACGGTAGAAAAGGGTTGCATCGCTTTGCTTTGCACAGGCACTCTCCTGGGGCTTACGCCGGTCGCAATAAAGACTTTTCTGAAACTGAGACGCGTCGCATAACACTCGGGGCGCGATATATCACTGCGTGCTCTAGCTACAACGGTAGAAAAGGGTAGCACCGCCTTGCTTTGCACAGGCACTCTCCTGGGGCTTACGCCGGTCGCAATAAAGACTTTTCTGAAACTGAGACGCGTCGCATAACACTCGGGGCGCGATATATCACTGCGCGCTCTCGCTACAACGGTAGAAAAGGGTTGCATCGCTTTGCTTTGCACTGGCTGTCTCCTGGGGCTTACGACGGTCGCAATAAAGACTTCTCTGAAACTGAGATGCGTCGCATAACACTCGGGGCGCGATATATCACTGCGTGCTCTAGCTACAACGGTAGAAAAGGGTTGCATCGCTTTGCTTTGCACTGGCTGTCTCCTGGGGCTTACGACGGTCGCAATAAAGACTTCTCTGAAACTGAGTTGCGTCGCATAACACTCGGGGCGCGATATATCACTGCGTGCTCTAGCTACAACGGTAGAAAAGGGTAGCACCGCCTTGCTTTGCACAGGCACTCTCCTGGGGCTTACGCCGGTCGCAATAAAGACTTCTCTGAAACTGAGTTGCGTCGCATAACACTCGGGGCGCGATATATCACTGCGTGCTCTAGCTACAACGGTAGAAAAGGGTTGCATCGCTTTGCTTTGCACTGGCTGTCTCCTGGGGCTTACGACGGTCGCAATAAAGACTTCTCTGAAACTGAGATGCGTCGCATAACACTCGGGGCGCGATATATCACTGCGTGCTCTAGCTACAACGGTAGAAAAGGGTTGCATCGCTTTGCTTTGCACTGGCTGTCTCCTGGGGCTTACGACGGTCGCAATAAAGACTTCTCTGAAACTGAGATGCGTCGCATAACACTCGGGGCGCGATATATCACTGCGCGCTCTCGCTACAACGGTAGAAAAGGGTTGCATCGCTTTGCTTTGCACTGGCTGTCTCCTGGGGCTTACGACGGTCGCAATAAAGACTTCTCTGAAACTGAGTTGCGTCGCATAACACTCGGGGCGCGATATATCACTGCGTGCTCTAGCTACAACGGTAGAAAAGGGTTGCATCGCTTTGCTTTGCACTGGCTGTCTCCTGGGGCTTACGACGGTCGCAATAAAGACTTCTCTGAAACTGAGATGCGTCGCATAACACTCGGGGCGCGATATATCACTGCGTGCTCTAGCTACAACGGTAGAAAAGGGTAGCACCGCCTTGCTTTGCACAGGCACTCTCCTGGGGCTTACGCCGGTCGCAATAAAGACTTTTCTGAAACTGAGACGCGTCGCATAACACTCGGGGCGCGATATATCACTGCGCGCTCTCGCTACAACGGTAGAAAAGGGTTGCATCGCTTTGCTTTGCACTGGCTGTCTCCTGGGGCTTACGACGGTCGCAATAAAGACTTCTCTGAAACTGAGATGCGTCGCATAACACTCGGGGCGCGATATATCACTGCGTGCTCTAGCTACAACGGTAGAAAAGGGTTGCATCGCTTTGCTTTGCACTGGCTGTCTCCTGGGGCTTACGACGGTCGCAATAAAGACTTCTCTGAAACTGAGATGCGTCGCATAACACTCGGGGCGCGATATATCACTGCGCGCTCTCGCTACAACGGTAGAAAAGGGTTGCATCGCTTTGCTTTGCACTGGCTGTCTCCTGGGGCTTACGACGGTCGCAATAAAGACTTCTCTGAAACTGAGTTGCGTCGCATAACACTCGGGGCGCGATATATCACTGCGTGCTCTAGCTACAACGGTAGAAAAGGGTTGCATCGCTTTGCTTTGCACTGGCTGTCTCCTGGGGCTTACGACGGTCGCAATAAAGACTTCTCTGAAACTGAGATGCGTCGCATAACACTCGGGGCGCGATATATCACTGCGTGCTCTAGCTACAACGGTAGAAAAGGGTAGCACCGCCTTGCTTTGCACAGGCACTCTCCTGGGGCTTACGCCGGTCGCAATAAAGACTTTTCTGAAACTGAGACGCGTCGCATAACACTCGGGGCGCGATATATCACTGCGCGCTCTCGCTACAACGGTAGAAAAGGGTTGCATCGCTTTGCTTTGCACTGGCTGTCTCCTGGGGCTTACGACGGTCGCAATAAAGACTTTTCTGAAACTGAGACGCGTCGCATAACACTCGGGGCGCGATATATCACTGCGTGCTCTAGCTACAACGGTAGAAAAGGGTTGCATCGCTTTGCTTTGCACTGGCTGTCTCCTGGGGCTTACGACGGTCGCAATAAAGACTTCTCTGAAACTGAGATGCGTCGCATAACACTCGGGGCGCGATATATCACTGCGTGCTCTAGCTACAACGGTAGAAAAGGGTTGCATCGCTTTGCTTTGCACTGGCTGTCTCCTGGGGCTTACGACGGTCGCAAAAAAAGACTTCTCTGAAACTGAGATGCGTCGCATAACACTCGGGGCGCGATATATCACTGCGTGCTCTAGCTACAACGGTAGAAAAGGGTTGCATCGCTTTGCTTTGCACTGGCTGTCTCCTGGGGCTTACGACGGTCGCAAAAAAAAGACTTCTCTGAAACTGAGATGCGTCGCATAACACTCGGGGCGCGATATATCACTGCGTGCTCTAGCTACAACGGTAGAAAAGGGTTGCATCGCTTTGCTTTGCACAGGCACTCTCCTGGGGCTTACGCCGGTCGCAATAAAGACTTCTCTGAAACTGAGACGCGTCACATAACACTCGGGGCGCGATATATCACTGCGTGCTCTAGCTACAACGGTAGAAAAGGGTTGCATCGCTTTGCTTTGCACTGGCTGTCTCCTGGGGCTTACGACGGTCGCAAAAAAAAGACTTCTCTGAAACTGAGATGCGTCGCATAACACTCGGGGCGCGATATATCACTGCGTGCTCTAGCTACAACGGTAGAAAAGGGTTGCATCGCTTTGCTTTGCACAGGCACTCTCCTGGGGCTTACGCCGGTCGCAATAAAGACTTCTCTGAAACTGAGACGCGTCACATAACACTCGGGGCGCGATATATCACTGCGTGCTCTAGCTACAACGGTAGAAAAGGGTTGCATCGCTTTGCTTTGCACAGGCACTCTCCTGGGGCTTACGCCGGTCGCAATAAAGACTTTTCTGAAACTGAGACGCGTCGCATAAAACTCGGGGCGCGATATATCACTGCGCGCTCTAGCTACAACGGTAGAAAAGGGTTGCATCGCTTTGCTTTGCACTGGCTGTCTCCTGGGGCTTACGACGGTCGCAATAAAGACTTCTCTGAAACTGAGATGCGTCGCATAACACTCGGGGCGCGATATATCACTGCGTGCTCTAGCTACAACGGTAGAAAAGGGTTGCATCGCTTTGCTTTGCACAGGCACTCTCCTAGGGCTTACGCCGGTCGCAATAAAGACTTTTATGAAACTGAGACGCGTCGCATAACACTCGGGGCGCGATATATCACTGCGTGCTCTAGCTACAACGGTAGAAAAGGGTTGCATCGCTTTGCTTTGCACTGGCTGTCTCCTGGGGCTTACGACGCTCGCAATAAAGACTTCTCTGAAACTGAGATGCGTCGCATAACACTCGGGGCGCGATATATCACTGCGTGCTCTAGCTACAACGGTAGAAAAGGGTAGCACCGCCTTGCTTTGCACAGGCACTCTCCCAGCTGGGGCTTACGCCGGTCGCAATAAAGACTTCTCTGAAACTGAGATGCGTCGCATAACACTCGGGGCGCGATATATCACTGCGTGCTCTAGCTACAACGGTAGAAAAGGGTTGCATCGCTTTGCTTTGCACTGGCTGTCTCCTGGGGCTTACGACGGTCGCAATAAAGACTTTTCTGAAACTGAGACGCGTCGCATAACACTCGGGGCGCGATATATCACTGCGCGCTCTAGCTACAACGGTAGAAAAGGGTTGCATCGCTTTGCTTTGCACTGGCTGTCTCCTGGGGCTTACGACGGTCGCAATAAAGACTTTTCTGAAACTGAGACGCGTCGCATAACACTCGGGGCGCGATATATCACTGCGTGCTCTAGCTACAACGGTAGAAAAGGGTTGCATCGCTTTGCTTTGCACTGGCTGTCTCCTGGGGCTTACGACGGTCGCAATAAAGACTTCTCTGAAACTGAGATGCGTCGCATAACACTCGGGGCGCGATATATCACTGCGTGCTCTAGCTACAACGGTAGAAAAGGGTTGCATCGCTTTGCTTTGCACTGGCTGTCTCCTGGGGCTTACGACGGTCGCAATAAAGACTTCTCTGAAACTGAGATGCATCGCATAACACTCGGGGCGCGATATATCACTGCGTGCTCTAGCTACAACGGTAGAAAAGGGTTGCATCGCTTTGCTTTGCACTGGCTGTCTCCTGGGGCTTACGACGGTCGCAATAAAGACTTTTCTGAAACTGAGACGCGTCGCATAACACTCGGGGCGCGATATATCACTGCGTGCTCTAGCTACAACGGTAGAAAAGGGTTGCATCGCTTTGCTTTGCACTGGCTGTCTCCTGGGGCTTACGACGGTCGCAATAAAGACTTTTCTGAAACTGAGACGCGTCGCATAACACTCGGGGCGCGATATATCACTGCGTGCTCTAGCTACAACGGTAGAAAAGGGTTGCACCGCCTTGCTTTGCACAGGCACTCTCCTGGGGCTTACGCCGGTCGCAATAAAGACTTTTCTGAAACTGAGACGCGTCGCATAACACTCGGGGCGCGATATATCACTGCGCGCTCTCGCTACAACGGTAGAAAAGGGTTGCACCGCCTTGCTTTGCACAGGCACTCTCCCAGCTGGGGCTTACGCCGGTCGCAATAAAGACTTCTCTGAAACTGAGATGCGTCGCATAACACTCGGGGCGCGATATATCACTGCGTGCTCTAGCTACAACGGTAGAAAAGGGTTGCATCGCTTTGCTTTGCACTGGCTGTCTCCTGGGGCTTACGACGGTCGCAATAAAGACTTTTCTGAAACTGAGACGCGTCGCATAACACTCGGGGCACGATATATCACTGCGTGCTCTAGCTACAACGGTAGAAAAGGGTTGCATCGCTTTGCTTTGCACTGGCTGTCTCCTGGGGCTTACGACGGTCGCAATAAAGACTTCTCTGAAACTGAGATGCGTCGCATAACACTCGGGGCGCGATATATCACTGCGTGCTCTAGCTACAACGGTAGAAAAGGGTAGCACCGCCTTGCTTTGCACAGGCACTCTCCTGGGGCTTACGACGGTCGCAATAAAGACTTTTCTGAAACTGAGACGCGTCGCATAACACTCGGGGCGCGATATATCACTGCGCGCTCTCGCTACAACGGTAGAAAAGGGTTGCACCGCCTTGCTTTGCACAGGCACTCTCCTGGGGCTTACGCCGTTCGCAATAAAGACTTTTCTGAAACTGAGACGCGTCGCATAACACTCGGGGCGCGATATATCACTGCGCGCTCTAGCTACAACGGTAGAAAAGGGTAGCACCGCCTTGCTTTGCACAGGCACTCTCCTGGGGCTTACGACGGTCGCAATAAAGACTTTTCTGAAACTGAGACGCGTCGCATAACACTCGGGGCGCGATATATCACTGCGCGCTCTCGCTACAACGGTAGAAAAGGGTTGCACCGCCTTGCTTTGCACAGGCACTCTCCTGGGGCTTACGCCGTTCGCAATAAAGACTTTTCTGAAACTGAGACGCGTCGCATAACACTCGGGGCGCGATATATCACTGCGCGCTCTCGCTACAACGGTAGAAAAGGGTAGCACCGCCTTGCTTTGCACAGGCACTCTCCTGGGGCTTACGACGGTCGCAATAAAGACTTTTCTGAAACTGAGACGCGTCGCATAACACTCGGGGCGCGATATATCACTGCGTGCTCTAGCTACAACGGTAGAAAAGGGTAGCACCGCCTTGCTTTGCACAGGCACTCTCCTGGGGCTTACGACGGTCGCAATAAAGACTTTTCTGAAACTGAGATGCGTCGCATAACACTCGGGGCGCGATATATCACTGCGTGCTCTAGCTACAACGGTAGAAAAGGGTTGCATCGCTTTGCTTTGCACTGGCTGTCTCCTGGGGCTTACGACGGTCGCAATAAAGACTTTTCTGAAACTGAGACGCGTCGCATAACACTCGGGGCACGATATATCACTGCGTGCTCTAGCTACAACGGTAGAAAAGGGTTGCATCGCTTTGCTTTGCACTGGCTGTCTCCTGGGGCTTACGACGGTCGCAATAAAGACTTCTCTGAAACTGAGATGCGTCGCATAACACTCGGGGCGCGATATATCACTGCGTGCTCTAGCTACAACGGTAGAAAAGGGTAGCACCGCCTTGCTTTGCACAGGCACTCTCCTGGGGCTTACGACGGTCGCAATAAAGACTTTTCTGAAACTGAGACGCGTCGCATAACACTCGGGGCGCGATATATCACTGCGCGCTCTCGCTACAACGGTAGAAAAGGGTTGCACCGCCTTGCTTTGCACAGGCACTCTCCTGGGGCTTACGCCGTTCGCAATAAAGACTTTTCTGAAACTGAGACGCGTCGCATAACACTCGGGGCGCGATATATCACTGCGTGCTCTAGCTACAACGGTAGAAAAGGGTAGCACCGCCTTGCTTTGCACAGGCACTCTCCTGGGGCTTACGACGGTCGCAATAAAGACTTTTCTGAAACTGAGACGCGTCGCATAACACTCGGGGCGCGATATATCACTGCGCGCTCTCGCTACAACGGTAGAAAAGGGT
Source organism: Dermacentor albipictus (assembly GCF_038994185.2). Taxonomy (NCBI): domain Eukaryota; kingdom Metazoa; phylum Arthropoda; class Arachnida; order Ixodida; family Ixodidae; genus Dermacentor; species Dermacentor albipictus. The sequence goes on along the minus strand of NW_027225570.1, from coordinate 5,489,921 downwards.
TGCACCGCCTTGCTTTGCACAGGCACTCTCCTGGGGCTTACGCCGTTCGCAATAAAGACTTTTCTGAAACTGAGACGCGTCGCATAACACTCGGGGCGCGATATATCACTGCGCGCTCTCGCTACAACGGTAGAAAAGGGTAGCACCGCCTTGCTTTGCACAGGCACTCTCCTGGGGCTTACGACGGTCGCAATAAAGACTTTTCTGAAACTGAGACGCGTCGCATAACACTCGGGGCGCGATATATCACTGCGTGCTCTAGCTACAACGGTAGAAAAGGGTAGCACCGCCTTGCTTTGCACAGGCACTCTCCTGGGGCTTACGACGGTCGCAATAAAGACTTTTCTGAAACTGAGATGCGTCGCATAACACTCGGGGCGCGATATATCACTGCGTGCTCTAGCTACAACGGTAGAAAAGGGTTGCATCGCTTTGCTTTGCACTGGCTGTCTCCTGGGGCTTACGACGGTCGCAATAAAGACTTTTCTGAAACTGAGACGCGTCGCATAACACTCGGGGCACGATATATCACTGCGTGCTCTAGCTACAACGGTAGAAAAGGGTTGCATCGCTTTGCTTTGCACTGGCTGTCTCCTGGGGCTTACGACGGTCGCAATAAAGACTTCTCTGAAACTGAGATGCGTCGCATAACACTCGGGGCGCGATATATCACTGCGTGCTCTAGCTACAACGGTAGAAAAGGGTAGCACCGCCTTGCTTTGCACAGGCACTCTCCTGGGGCTTACGACGGTCGCAATAAAGACTTTTCTGAAACTGAGACGCGTCGCATAACACTCGGGGCGCGATATATCACTGCGCGCTCTCGCTACAACGGTAGAAAAGGGTAGCACCGCCTTGCTTTGCACAGGCACTCTCCTGGGGCTTACGACGGTCGCAATAAAGACTTTTCTGAAACTGAGATGCGTCGCATAACACTCGGGGCGCGATATATCACTGCGTGCTCTAGCTACAACGGTAGAAAAGGGTTGCATCGCTTTGCTTTGCACTGGCTGTCTCCTGGGGCTTACGACGGTCGCAATAAAGACTTTTCTGAAACTGAGACGCGTCGCATAACACTCGGGGCACGATATATCACTGCGTGCTCTAGCTACAACGGTAGAAAAGGGTTGCATCGCTTTGCTTTGCACTGGCTGTCTCCTGGGGCTTACGACGGTCGCAATAAAGACTTTTCTGAAACTGAGATGCGTCGCATAACACTCGGGGCGCGATATATCACTGCGTGCTCTAGCTACAACGGTAGAAAAGGGTTGCATCGCTTTGCTTTGCACTGGCTGTCTCCTGGGGCTTACGACGGTCGCAATAAAGACTTCTCTGAAACTGAGATGCGTCGCATAACACTCGGGGCGCGATATATCACTGCGTGCTCTAGCTACAACGGTAGAAAAGGGTAGCACCGCCTTGCTTTGCACAGGCACTCTCCTGGGGCTTACGACGGTCGCAATAAAGACTTTTCTGAAACTGAGACGCGTCGCATAACACTCGGGGCGCGATATATCACTGCGTGCTCTAGCTACAACGGTAGAAAAGGGTAGCACCGCCTTGCTTTGCACAGGCACTCTCCTGGGGCTTACGACGGTCGCAATAAAGACTTTTCTGAAACTGAGATGCGTCGCATAACACTCGGGGCGCGATATATCACTGCGTGCTCTAGCTACAACGGTAGAAAAGGGTTGCATCGCTTTGCTTTGCACTGGCTGTCTCCTGGGGCTTACGACGGTCGCAATAAAGACTTTTCTGAAACTGAGACGCGTCGCATAACACTCGGGGCACGATATATCACTGCGTGCTCTAGCTACAACGGTAGAAAAGGGTTGCATCGCTTTGCTTTGCACTGGCTGTCTCCTGGGGCTTACGACGGTCGCAATAAAGACTTTTCTGAAACTGAGACGCGTCGCATAACACTCGGGGCGCGATATATCACTGCGCGCTCTAGCTACAACGGTAGAAAAGGGTAGCACCGCCTTGCTTTGCACAGGCACTCTCCTGGGGCTTACGACGGTCGCAATAAAGACTTTTCTGAAACTGAGACGCGTCGCATAACACTCGGGGCGCGATATATCACTGCGCGCTCTCGCTACAACGGTAGAAAAGGGTAGCACCGCCTTGCTTTGCACAGGCACTCTCCTGGGGCTTACGACGGTCGCAATAAAGACTTTTCTGAAACTGAGACGCGTCGCATAACACTCGGGGCGCGATATATCACTGCGTGCTCTAGCTACAACGGTAGAAAAGGGTAGCACCGCCTTGCTTTGCACAGGCACTCTCCTGGGGCTTACGACGGTCGCAATAAAGACTTTTCTGAAACTGAGACGCGTCGCATAACACTCGGGGCGCGATATATCACTGCGCGCTCTCGCTACAACGGTAGAAAAGGGTTGCACCGCCTTGCTTTGCACAGGCACTCTCCCAGCTGGGGCTTACGCCGGTCGCAATAAAGACTTTTCTGAAACTGAGATGCGTCGCATAACACTCGGGGCGCGATATATCACTGCGTGCTCTAGCTACAACGGTAGAAAAGGGTTGCATCGCTTTGCTTTGCACTGGCTGTCTCCTGGGGCTTACGACGGTCGCAATAAAGACTTTTCTGAAACTGAGACGCGTCGCATAACACTCGGGGCACGATATATCACTGCGTGCTCTAGCTACAACGGTAGAAAAGGGTTGCATCGCTTTGCTTTGCACTGGCTGTCTCCTGGGGCTTACGACGGTCGCAATAAAGACTTCTCTGAAACTGAGATGCGTCGCATAACACTCGGGGCGCGATATATCACTGCGTGCTCTAGCTACAACGGTAGAAAAGGGTAGCACCGCCTTGCTTTGCACAGGCACTCTCCTGGGGCTTACGACGGTCGCAATAAAGACTTTTCTGAAACTGAGACGCGTCGCATAACACTCGGGGCGCGATATATCACTGCGCGCTCTCGCTACAACGGTAGAAAAGGGTTGCACCGCCTTGCTTTGCACAGGCACTCTCCTGGGGCTTACGACGGTCGCAATAAAGACTTTTCTGAAACTGAGACGCGTCGCATAACACTCGGGGCGCGATATATCACTGCGTGCTCTAGCTACAACGGTAGAAAAGGGTAGCACCGCCTTGCTTTGCACAGGCACTCTCCTGGGGCTTACGACGGTCGCAATAAAGACTTTTCTGAAACTGAGATGCGTCGCATAACACTCGGGGCGCGATATATCACTGCGTGCTCTAGCTACAACGGTAGAAAAGGGTTGCATCGCTTTGCTTTGCACTGGCTGTCTCCTGGGGCTTACGACGGTCGCAATAAAGACTTTTCTGAAACTGAGACGCGTCGCATAACACTCGGGGCACGATATATCACTGCGTGCTCTAGCTACAACGGTAGAAAAGGGTTGCATCGCTTTGCTTTGCACTGGCTGTCTCCTGGGGCTTACGACGGTCGCAATAAAGACTTCTCTGAAACTGAGATGCGTCGCATAACACTCGGGGCGCGATATATCACTGCGTGCTCTAGCTACAACGGTAGAAAAGGGTAGCACCGCCTTGCTTTGCACAGGCACTCTCCTGGGGCTTACGACGGTCGCAATAAAGACTTTTCTGAAACTGAGACGCGTCGCATAACACTCGGGGCGCGATATATCACTGCGCGCTCTCGCTACAACGGTAGAAAAGGGTTGCACCGCCTTGCTTTGCACAGGCACTCTCCTGGGGCTTACGACGGTCGCAATAAAGACTTTTCTGAAACTGAGACGCGTCGCATAACACTCGGGGCGCGATATATCACTGCGTGCTCTAGCTACAACGGTAGAAAAGGGTTGCACCGCCTTGCTTTGCACAGGCACTCTCCTGGGGCTTACGCCGTTCGCAATAAAGACTTTTCTGAAACTGAGACGCGTCGCATAACACTCGGGGCGCGATATATCACTGCGCGCTCTCGCTACAACGGTAGAAAAGGGTTGCACCGCCTTGCTTTGCACAGGCACTCTCCCAGCTGGGGCTTACGCCGGTCGCAATAAAGACTTCTCTGAAACTGAGACGCGTCGCATAACACTCGGGGCGCGATATATCACTGCGTGCTCTAGCTACAACGGTAGAAAAGGGTTGCATCGCTTTGCTTTGCACTGGCTGTCTCCTGGGGCTTACGACGGTCGCAATAAAGACTTCTCTGAAACTGAGATGCGTCGCATAACACTCGGGGCGCGATATATCACTGCGTGCTCTAGCTACAACGGTAGAAAAGGGTTGCACCGCCTTGCTTTGCACAGGCACTCTCCCAGCTGGGGCTTACGCCGGTCGCAATAAAGACTTCTCTGAAACTGAGACGCGTCGCATAACACTCGGGGCGCGATATATCACTGCGTGCTCTAGCTACAACGGTAGAAAAGGGTTGCATCGCTTTGCTTTGCACTGGCTGTCTCCTGGGGCTTACGACGGTCGCAATAAAGACTTCTCTGAAACTGAGATGCGTCGCATAACACTCGGGGCGCGATATATCACTGCGTGCTCTAGCTACAACGGTAGAAAAGGGTTGCACCGCCTTGCTTTGCACAGGCACTCTCCCAGCTGGGGCTTACGCCGGTCGCAATAAAGACTTCTCTGAAACTGAGACGCGTCGCATAACACTCGGGGCGCGATATATCACTGCGTGCTCTAGCTACAACGGTAGAAAAGGGTTGCATCGCTTTGCTTTGCACTGGCTGTCTCCTGGGGCTTACGACGGTCGCAATAAAGACTTCTCTGAAACTGAGATGCGTCGCATAACACTCGGGGCGCGATATATCACTGCGTGCTCTAGCTACAACGGTAGAAAAGGGTTGCACCGCCTTGCTTTGCACAGGCACTCTCCCAGCTGGGGCTTACGCCGGTCGCAATAAAGACTTCTCTGAAACTGAGACGCGTCGCATAACACTCGGGGCGCGATATATCACTGCGTGCTCTAGCTACAACGGTAGAAAAGGGTTGCATCGCTTTGCTTTGCACTGGCTGTCTCCTGGGGCTTACGACGGTCGCAATAAAGACTTTTCTGAAACTGAGACGCGTCGCATAACACTCGGGGCGCGATATATCACTGCGCGCTCTCGCTACAACGGTAGAAAAGGGTTGCATCGCTTTGCTTTGCACTGGCTGTCTCCTGGGCCTTACGACGGTCGCAATAAAGACTTTTCTGAAACTGAGACGCGTCGCATAACACTCGGGGCGCGATATATCACTGCGCGCTCTCGCTACAACGGTAGAAAAGGGTTGCATCGCTTTGCTTTGCACAGGCTGTCTCCTGGGGCTTACGACGGTCGCAATAAAGACTTCTCTGAAACTGAGACGCGTCGCATACCACTCGGGGCGCGATATATCACTGCGCGCTCTAGCTACAACGGTAGAAAAGGGTTGCACCGCCTTGCTTTGCACAGGCTGTCTCCTGGGGCTTACGCCGGTCGCAATAAAGACTTTTCTGAAACTGAGACGCGTCGCATAACACTCTGGGCGCGATATATCACTGCGTGCTCTAGCTACAACGGTAGAAAAGGGTTGCATCGCTTTGCTTTGCACTGGCTGTCTCCTGGGCCTTACGACGGTCGCAATAAAGACTTTTCTGAAACTGAGACGCGTCGCATAACACTCGGGGCGCGATATATCACTGCGTGCTCTAGCTACAACGGTAGAAAAGGGTTGCATCGCTTTGCTTTGCACTGGCTGTCTCCTGGGGCTTACGACGGTCGCAATAAAGACTTTTCTGAAACTGAGACGCGTCGCATAACACTCGGGGCGCGATATATCACTGCGCGCTCTCGCTACAACGGTAGAAAAGGGTTGCATCGCTTTGCTTTGCACAGGCTGTCTCCTGGGGCTTACGCCGGTCGCAATAAAGACTTTTCTGAAACTGAGACGCGTCGCATAACACTCTGGGCGCGATATATCACTGCGCGCTCTCGCTACAACGGTAGAAAAGGGTTGCACCGCCTTGCTTTGCACAGGCACTCTCCCAGCTGGGGCTTACGCCGGTCGCAATAAAGACTTCTCTGAAACTGAGATGCGTCGCATAACACTCTGGGCGCGATATATCGCTGCGCGCTCTCGCTACAACGGTAGAAAAGGGTTGCACCGCCTTGCTTTGCACAGGCACTCTCCCAGCTGGGGCTTACGCCGGTCGAAATAAAGACTTCTCTGAAACTGAGATGCGTCGCATAACACTCTGGGCGCGATATATCACTGCGCGCTCTCGCTACAACGGTAGAAAAGGGTTGCACCGCCTTGCTTTGCACAGGCACTCTCCCCTCTGGGGCTTACGCCGGTCGCAATAAAGACTTCTCTGAAACTGAGACGCGTCGCAAAACACTCGGGGCGCGATATATCGCTGCGCACTTTGGCTACAACGGTAGAAAAGGGTTGCATCGCTTTGCTTTGCACAGGCTGTCTCCTGGGGCTTACGCCGGTCGCAATAAAGACTTCTCTGAAACTGAGATGCGTCGCATAACACTCGGGGCGCGATATATCACTGCGCGCTCTCGCTACAACGGTAGAAAAGGGTTGCACCGCCTTGCTTTGCACAGGCACTCTCCCCTCTGGGGCTTACGCCGGTCGCAATAAAGACTTCTCTGAAACTGAGACGCGTCGCATAACACTCGGGGCGCGATATATCACTGCGTGCTCTAGCTACAACGGTAGAAAAGGGTTGCACCGCCTTGCTTTGCACAGGCACTCTCCCCTCTGGGGCTTACGCCGGTCGCAATAAAGACTTCTCTGAAACTGAGACGCGTCGCATAACACTCGGGGCGCGATATATCGCTGCGCACTTTGGCTACAACGGTAGAAAAGGGTTGCATCGCTTTGCTTTGCACAGGCTGTCTCCTGGGGCTTACGCCGGTCGCAATAAAGACTTCTCTGAAACTGAGACGCGTCGCATAACACTCGGGGCGCGATATATCACTGCGTGCTCTAGCTACAACGGTAGAAAAGGGTTGCACCGCCTTGCTTTGCACAGGCACTCTCCCCTCTGGGGCTTACGCCGGTCGCAATAAAGACTTTTCTGAAACTGAGACGCGTCGCATAACACTCGGGGCGCGATATATCACTGCGTGCTCTAGCTACAACGGTAGAAAAGGGTTGCACCGCCTTGCTTTGCACAGGCACTCTCCCCTCTGGGGCTTACGCCGGTCGCAATAAAGACTTCTCTGAAACTGAGACGCGTCGCATAACACTCGGGGCGCGATATATCGCTGCGCACTTTGGCTACAACGGTAGAAAAGGGTTGCATCGCTTTGCTTTGCACAGGCTGTCTCCTGGGGCTTACGCCGGTCGCAATAAAGACTTCTCTGAAACTGAGATGCGTCGCATAACACTCTGGGCGCGATATATCACTGCGCGCTCTCGCTACAACGGTAGAAAAGGGTTGCACCGCCTTGCTTTGCACAGGCACTCTCCCCTCTGGGGCTTACGCCGGTCGCAATAAAGACTTTTCTGAAACTGAGACGCGTCGCATAACACTCGGGGCGCGATATATCACTGCGTGCTCTAGCTACAACGGTAGAAAAGGGTTGCACCGCCTTGCTTTGCACAGGCACTCTCCCCTCTGGGGCTTACGCCGGTCGCAATAAAGACTTCTCTGAAACTGAGACGCGTCGCATAACACTCGGGGCGCGATATATCGCTGCGCACTTTGGCTACAACGGTAGAAAAGGGTTGCATCGCTTTGCTTTGCACAGGCTGTCTCCTGGGGCTTACGCCGGTCGCAATAAAGACTTCTCTGAAACTGAGACGCGTCGCATAACACTCGGGGCGCGATATATCGCTGCGCACTTTGGCTACAACGGTAGAAAAGGGTTGCATCGCTTTGCTTTGCACAGGCTGTCTCCTGGGGCTTACGCCGGTCGCAATAAAGACTTCTCTGAAACTGAGATGCGTCGCATAACACTCTGGGCGCGATATATCACTGCGCGCTCTCGCTACAACGGTAGAAAAGGGTTGCACCGCCTTGCTTTGCACAGGCACTCTCCCCTCTGGGGCTTACGCCGGTCGCAATAAAGACTTTTCTGAAACTGAGACGCGTCGCATAACACTCGGGGCGCGATATATCACTGCGTGCTCTAGCTACAACGGTAGAAAAGGGTTGCACCGCCTTGCTTTGCACAGGCACTCTCCCCTCTGGGGCTTACGCCGGTCGCAATAAAGACTTCTCTGAAACTGAGACGCGTCGCATAACACTCGGGGCGCGATATATCGCTGCGCACTTTGGCTACAACGGTAGAAAAGGGTTGCATCGCTTTGCTTTGCACAGGCTGTCTCCTGGGGCTTACGCCGGTCGCAATAAAGACTTCTCTGAAACTGAGATGCGTCGCATAACACTCGGGGCGCGATATATCACTGCGTGCTCTAGCTACAACGGTAGAAAAGGGTTGCACCGCCTTGCTTTGCACAGGCACTCTCCCCTCTGGGGCTTACGCCGGTCGCAATAAAGACTTCTCTGAAACTGAGATGCGTCGCATAACACTCTGGGCGCGATATATCACTGCGCGCTCTCGCTACAACGGTAGAAAAGGGTTGCACCGCCTTGCTTTGCACAGGCACTCTCCCCTCTGGGGCTTACGCCGGTCGCAATAAAGACTTCTCTGAAACTGAGACGCGTCGCATAACACTCGGGGCGCGATATATCGCTGCGCACTTTGGCTACAACGGTAGAAAAGGGTTGCATCGCTTTGCTTTGCACAGGCTGTCTCCTGGGGCTTACGCCGGTCGCAATAAAGACTTCTCTGAAACTGAGATGCGTCGCATAACACTCGGGGCGCGATATATCACTGCGCGCTCTCGCTACAACGGTAGAAAAGGGTTGCACCGCCTTGCTTTGCACAGGCACTCTCCCCTCTGGGGCTTACGCCGGTCGCAATAAAGACTTTTCTGAAACTGAGACGCGTCGCATAACACTCGGGGCGCGATATATCACTGCGTGCTCTAGCTACAACGGTAGAAAAGGGTTGCACCGCCTTGCTTTGCACAGGCACTCTCCCCTCTGGGGCTTACGCCGGTCGCAATAAAGACTTCTCTGAAACTGAGACGCGTCGCATAACACTCGGGGCGCGATATATCGCTGCGCACTTTGGCTACAACGGTAGAAAAGGGTTGCATCGCTTTGCTTTGCACAGGCTGTCTCCTGGGGCTTACGCCGGTCGCAATAAAGACTTCTCTGAAACTGAGATGCGTCGCATAACACTCGGGGCGCGATATATCACTGCGTGCTCTAGCTACAACGGTAGAAAAGGGTTGCAACGCCTTGCTTTGCACAGGCACTCTCCCCTCTGGGGCTTACGCCGGTCGCAATAAAGACTTCTCTGAAACTGAGATGCGTCGCATAACACTCGGGGCGCGATATATCACTGCGTGCTCTAGCTACAACGGTAGAAAAGGGTTGCACCGCCTTGCTTTGCACAGGCACTCTCCCCTCTGGGGCTTACGCCGGTCGCAATAAAGACTTCTCTGAAACTGAGACGCGTCGCATAACACTCGGGGCGCGATATATCGCTGCGCACTTTGGCTACAACGGTAGAAAAGGGTTGCATCGCTTTGCTTTGCACAGGCCGTCTCCTGGGGCTTACGCCGGTCGCAATAAAGACTTCTCTGAAACTGAGATGCGTCGCATAACACTCGGGGCGCGATATATCACTGCGCGCTCTCGCTACAACGGTAGAAAAGGGTTGCACCGCCTTGCTTTGCACAGGCACTCTCCCCTCTGGGGCTTACGCCGGTCGCAATAAAGACTTTTCTGAAACTGAGACGCGTCGCATAACACTCGGGGCGCGATATATCACTGCGTGCTCTAGCTACAACGGTAGAAAAGGGTTGCATCGCTTTGCTTTGCACAGGCACTCTCCCCTCTGGGGCTTACGCCGGTCGCAATAAAGACTTTTCTGAAACTGAGACGCGTCGCATAACACTCGGGGCGCGATATATCACTGCATGCTCTAGCTACAACGGTAGAAAAGGGTTGCACCGCCTTGCTTTGCACAGGCACTCTCCCCTCTGGGGCTTACGCCGGTCGCAATAAAGACTTCTCTGAAACTGAGATGCGTCGCATAACACTCTGGGCGCGATATATCACTGCGTGCTCTAGCTACAACGGTAGAAAAGGGTTGCACCGCCTTGCTTTGCACAGGCACTCTCCCCTCTGGGGCTTACGCCGGTCGCAATAAAGACTTTTCTGAAACTGAGACGCGTCGCATAACACTCGGGGCGCGATATATCACTGCGCGCTCTCGCTACAACGGTAGAAAAGGGTTGCATCGCTTTGCTTTGCACAGGCACTCTCCCCTCTGGGGCTTACGCCGGTCGCAATAAAGACTTTTCTGAAACTGAGACGCGTCGCATAACACTCGGGGCGCGATATATCACTGCGTGCTCTAGCTACAACGGTAGAAAAGGGTTGCATCGCTTTGCTTTGCATAGGCACTCTCCCCTCTGGGGCTTACGCCGGTCGCAATAAAGACTTTTCTGAAACTGAGACGCGTCGCATAACACTCGGGGCGCGATATATCACTGCGTGCTCTAGCTACAACGGTAGAAAAGGGTTGCACCGCCTTGCTTTGCACAGGCACTCTCCCCTCTGGGGCTTACGCCGGTCGCAATAAAGACTTCTCTGAAACTGAGACGCGTCGCATAACACTCGGGGCGCGATATATCACTGCGTGCTCTAGCTACAACGGTAGAAAAGGGTTGCACCGCCTTGCTTTGCACAGGCACTCTCCCCTCTGGGGCTTACGCCGGTCGCAATAAAGACTTTTCTGAAACTGAGACGCGTCGCATAACACTCGGGGCGCGATATATCACTGCGCGCTCTCGCTACAACGGTAGAAAAGGGTTGCACCGCCTTGCTTTGCACAGGCACTCTCCTGGGGCTTACGCCGGTCGCAATAAAGACTTCTCTGTAACTGAGACGCGTCGCATAACACTCGGGGCGCGATATATCACTGCGCGCTCTCGCTACAACGGTAGAAAAGGGTTGCACCGCCTTGCTTTGCACAGGCACTCTCCTGGGGCTTACGCCGGTCGCAATAAAGACTTCTCTGAAACTGAGACGCGTCGCATAACACTCGGGGCGCGATATATCACTGCGCGCTCTCGCTACAACGGTAGAAAAGGGTTGCACCGCCTTGCTTTGCACAGGCACTCTCCCCTCTGGGGCTTACGCCGGTCGCAATAAAGACTTCTCTGAAACTGAGATGCGTCGCATAACACTCTGGGCGCGATATATCACTGCGCGCTCTCGCTACAACGGTAGAAAAGGGTTGCACCGCCTTGCTTTGCACAGGCACTCTCCCCTCTGGGGCTTACGCCGGTCGCAATAAAGACTTCTCTGAAACTGAGATGCGTCGCATAACACTCTGGGCGCGATATATCACTGCGCGCTCTCGCTACAACGGTAGAAAAGGGTTGCACCGCCTTGCTTTGCACAGGCACTCTCCCCTCTGGGGCTTACGCCGGTCGCAATAAAGATTTCTCTGAAACTGAGATGCGTCGCATAACACTCTGGGCGCGATATATCACTGCGCGCTCTCGCTACAACGGTAGAAAAGGGTTGCACCGCCTTGCTTTGCACAGGCACTCTCCCCTCTGGGGCTTAGGCCGGTCGCAATAAAGACTTCTCTGAAACTGAGATGCGTCGCATAACACTCTGGGCGCGATATATCACTGCGCGCTCTCGCTACAACGGTAGAAAAGGGTTGCACCGCCTTGCTTTGCACAGGCACTCTCCCAGCTGGGGCTTACGCCGGTCGCAATAAAGACTTCTCTGAAACTGAGATGCGTCGCATAACACTCTGGGCGCGATATATCACTGCGCGCTCTCGCTACAACGGTAGAAAAGGGTTCCACCGCCTTGCTTTGCACAGGCACTCTCCCAGCTGGGGCTTACGCCGGTCGCAATAAAGACTTCTCTGAAACTGAGATGCGTCGCATAACACTCTGGGCGCGATATATCACTGCGCGCTCTCGCTACAACGGTAGAAAAGGGTTGCACCGCCTTGCTTTGCACAGGCACTCTCCCAGCTGGGGCTTACGCCGGTCGCAATAAAGACTTCTCTGAAACTGAGATGCGTCGCATAACACTCTGGGCGCGATATATCACTGCGCGCTCTCGCTACAACGGTAGAAAAGGGTTGCACCGCCTTGCTTTGCACAGGCACTCTCCCAGCTCGGGCTTACGCCGGTCGCAATAAAGACTTCTCTGAAACTGAGATGCGTCGCATAACACTCTGGGCGCGATATATCACTGCGCGCTCTCGCTACAACGGTAGAAAAGGGTTGCACCGCCTTGCTTTGCACAGGCACTCTCCCAGCTGGGGCTTACGCCGGTCGCAATAAAGACTTCTCTGAAACTGAGACGCGTCGCATAACACTCGGGGCGCGATATATCACTGCGCGCTCTCGCTACAACGGTAGAAAAGGGTTGCAGCGCCTTGCTTTGCACAGGCACTCTCCCAGCTGGGGCTTACGCCGGTCGCAATAAAGACTTCTCTGAAACTGAGATGCGTCGCATAACACTCGGGGCGCGATATATCACTGCGTGCTCTAGCTACAACGGTAGAAAAGGGTTGCACCGCCTTGCTTTGCACAGGCACTCTCCCCTCTGGGGCTTACGCCGGTCGCAATAAAGACTTTTCTGAAACTGAGACGCGTCGCATAACACTCGGGGCGCGATATATCACTGCGTGCTCTAGCTACAACGGTAGAAAAGGGTTGCACCGCCTTGCTTTGCACAGGCACTCTCCCCTCTGGGGCTTACGCCGGTCGCAATAAAGACTTCTCTGAAACTGAGACGCGTCGCATAACACTCGGGGCGCGATATATCGCTGCGCACTTTGGCTACAACGGTAGAAAAGGGTTGCATCGCTTTGCTTTGCACAGGCTGTCTCCTGGGGCTTACGCCGGTCGCAATAAAGACTTCTCTGAAACTGAGATGCGTCGCATAACACTCGGGGCGCGATATATCACTGCGTGCTCTAGCTACAACGGTAGAAAAGGGTTGCACCGCCTTGCTTTGCACAGGCACTCTCCCCTCTGGGGCTTACGCCGGTCGCAATAAAGACTTCTCTGAAACTGAGATGCGTCGCATAACACTCGGGGCGCGATATATCACTGCGTGCTCTAGCTACAACGGTAGAAAATGGTTGCACCGCCTTGCTTTGCACAGGCACTCTCCCCTCTGGGGCTTACGCCGGTCGCAATAAAGACTTCTCTGAAACTGAGACGCGTCGCATAACACTCGGGGCGCGATATATCGCTGCGCACTTTGGCTACAACGGTAGAAAAGGGTTGCATCGCTTTGCTTTGCACAGGCTGTCTCCTGGGGCTTACGCCGGTCGCAATAAAGACTTCTCTGAAACTGAGATGCGTCGCATAACACTCGGGGCGCGATATATCACTGCGTGCTCTAGCTACAACGGTAGAAAAGGGTTGCACCGCCTTGCTTTGCACAGGCACTCTCCCCTCTGGGGCTTACGCCGGTCGCAATAAAGACTTCTCTGAAACTGAGATGCGTCGCATAACACTCGGGGCGCGATATATCACTGCGTGCTCTAGCTACAACGGTAGAAAATGGTTGCACCGCCTTGCTTTGCACAGGCACTCTCCCCTCTGGGGCTTACGCCGGTCGCAATAAAGACTTCTCTGAAACTGAGATGCGTCGCATAACACTCGGGGCGCGATATATCACTGCGCGCTCTCGCTACAACGGTAGAAAAGGGTTGCACCGCCTTGCTTTGCACAGGCACTCTCCCAGCTGGGGCTTACGCCGGTCGCAATAAAGACTTCTCTGAAACTGAGATGCGTCGCATAACACTCGGGGCGCGATATATCACTGCGTGCTCTAGCTACAACGGTAGAAAAGGGTTGCACCGCCTTGCTTTGCACAGGCACTCTCCCCTCTGGGGCTTACGCCGGTCGCAATAAAGACTTTTCTGAAACTGAGACGCGCCGCATAACACTCGGGGCGCGATATATCACTGCGTGCTCTAGCTACAACGGTAGAAAAGTAATAATAATAATATTTGGGGTTTTACGTGCCAAAACCACTTTCTGATTATGAGGCACGCCATAGTGGAGGGCTCCGGAAATTTCGACCACCTGGGGTTCTTTAACGTGCACCTAAATCTAAGTACACGGGTGTTTTCGCACTTCGCCCCCATCGAATGCGGCCGCCGTGGCCGGGATTCGATCCCGCGACCTCGTGCTCAGCAGCCGAACACCATAGCCACTGAGCAACCACGGCGGGTAACGGTAGAAAAGGGTTGCATCGCTTTGCTTTGCACAGGCACTCTCCCCTCTGGGGCTTACGCCGGTCGCAATAAAGACTTTTCTGAAACTGAGACGCGTCGCATAACACTCGGGGCGCGATATATCACTGCGTGCTCTAGCTACAACGGTAGAAAAGGGTTGCATCGCTTTGCTTTGCATAGGCACTCTCCCCTCTGGGGCTTACGCCGGTCGCAATAAAGACTTTTCTGAAACTGAGACGCGTCGCATAACACTCGGGGCGCGATATATCACTGCGTGCTCTAGCTACAACGGTAGAAAAGGGTTGCACCGCCTTGCTTTGCACAGGCACTCTCCCCTCTGGGGCTTACGCCGGTCGCAATAAAGACTTCTCTGAAACTGAGATGCGTCGCATAACACTCTGGGCGCGATATATCACTGCGCGCTCTCGCTACAACGGTAGAAAAGGGTTGCACCGCCTTGCTTTGCACAGGCACTCTCCTGGGGCTTACGCCGGTCGCAATAAAGACTTCTCTGTAACTGAGACGCGTCGCATAACACTCGGGGCGCGATATATCACTGCGCGCTCTCGCTACAACGGTAGAAAAGGGTTGCACCGCCTTGCTTTGCACAGGCACTCTCCCCTCTGGGGCTTACGCCGGTCGCAATAAAGACTTCTCTGAAACTGAGATGCTTCGCATAACACTCTGGGCGCGATATATCACTGCGCGCTCTCGCTACAACGGTAGAAAAGGGTTGCACCGCCTTGCTTTGCACAGGCACTCTCCCCTCTGGGGCTTACGCCGGTCGCAATAAAGACTTCTCTGAAACTGAGATGCGTCGCATAACACTCTGGGCGCGATATATCACTGCGCGCTCTCGCTACAACGGTAGAAAAGGGTTGCACCGCCTTGCTTTGCACAGGCACTCTCCCCTCTGGGGCTTACGCCGGTCGCAATAAAGACTTCTCTGAAACTGAGATGCGTCGCATAACACTCTGGGCGCGATATATCACTGCGCGCTCTCGCTACAACGGTAGAAAAGGGTTGCACCGCCTTGCTTTGCACAGGCACTCTCCCCTCTGGGGCTTACGCCGGTCGCAATAAAGACTTCTCTGAAACTGAGATGCGTCGCATAACACTCTGGGCGCGATATATCACTGCGCGCTCTCGCTACAACGGTAGAAAAGGGTTGCACCGCCTTGCTTTGCACAGGCACTCTCCCAGCTGGGGCTTACGCCGGTCGCAATAAAGACTTCTCTGAAACTGAGATGCGTCGCATAACACTCTGGGCGCGATATATCACTGCGCGCTCTCGCTACAACGGTAGAAAAGGGTTCCACCGCCTTGCTTTGCACAGGCACTCTCCCAGCTGGGGCTTACGCCGGTCGCAATAAAGACTTCTCTGAAACTGAGATGCGTCGCATAACACTCTGGGCGCGATATATCACTGCGCGCTCTCGCTACAACGGTAGAAAAGGGTTGCACCGCCTTGCTTTGCACAGGCACTCTCCCAGCTGGGGCTTACGCCGGTCGCAATAAAGACTTCTCTGAAACTGAGATGCGTCGCATAACACTCTGGGCGCGATATATCACTGCGCGCTCTCGCTACAACGGTAGAAAAGGGTTGCACCGCCTTGCTTTGCACAGGCACTCTCCCAGCTCGGGCTTACGCCGGTCGCAATAAAGACTTCTCTGAAACTGAGATGCGTCGCATAACACTCTGGGCGCGATATATCACTGCGCGCTCTCGCTACAACGGTAGAAAAGGGTTGCACCGCCTTGCTTTGCACAGGCACTCTCCCAGCTGGGGCTTACGCCGGTCGCAATAAAGACTTCTCTGAAACTGAGACGCGTCGCATAACACTCTGGGCGCGATATATCACTGCGCGCTCTCGCTACAACGGTAGAAAAGGGTTGCACCGCCTTGCTTTGCACAGGCACTCTCCCAGCTGGGGCTTACGCCGGTCGCAATAAAGACTTCTCTGAAACTGAGATGCGTCGCATAACACTCTGGGCGCGATATATCACTGCGCGCTCTCGCTACAACGGTAGAAAAGGGTTGCACCGCCTTGCTTTGCACAGGCACTCTCCCAGCTCGGGCTTACGCCGGTCGCAATAAAGACTTCTCTGAAACTGAGATGCGTCGCATAACACTCTGGGCGCGATATATCACTGCGCGCTCTCGCTACAACGGTAGAAAAGGGTTGCACCGCCTTGCTTTGCACAGGCACTCTCCCAGCTGGGGCTTACGCCGGTCGCAATAAAGACTTCTCTGAAACTGAGACGCGTCGCATAACACTCGGGGCGCGATATATCACTGCGCGCTCTCGCTACAACGGTAGAAAAGGGTAGCACCGCCTTGCTTTGCACAGGCACTCTCCTGGGGCTTACGCCGGTCGCAATAAAGACTTCTCTGAAACTGAGATGCGTCGCATAACACTCGGGGCGCGATATATTTATTTATTTATTTATTTATTTCACGTACTTTCAAGGCCCGAAGGCGTTACAGAAAGGAGTGGAGTCAAAACAAGAAGTAATGCAGTAAAAAATAAAAAATACAAACAAGTATTAACAAAAAATTTACAAAAGATATTAACAAAAGGCATTCTGAACGGCGGTTTTGAAGTTAGTAGGGTCGGTGATGAGTGCGATTGAGGCGGGAAGGCGATTCCAGTCCGTGCTTGTCCTGGGGATGAATGAGTCACTGTACCGGTTAGTACGGCACAATGGCACCCCGATTTTAAGGCTGTGGTCAGTGCGGGCAGAAATATATGACGGAGGGGTAAGAAGGGTCTCTTTTAAAAGGGGGTTCAAGTGAAAAACTTTGTGAAAAAGGGAGAGACGGGAATATTTGCGGCGTGACGAAAGATCAGGTAAGTTAAGAGTTCGTTTCATTGAAGAAATACTTGCATAGCGAGAATAATTATATAATATAAAGCGTGCACTGCGGTTTTGAATACTTTCAAGAGAAGGAACTAATGACGACTGAGTCGGATCCCAAATGGCTGAAGCATATTCCAATTTGGAGCGAACTAAAGTTTTATAAAGGGTTAGCTTCAGGGAAGAAGGGGCAGAGCTAAAATTACGGCGTAAGTAACCAAGCATGCTATTAGCGTTTTTAGTAACATAGTCAATATGCGAGTGCCAAGAAAGGTTATTTGATATGTGAAGGCCGAGATACTTGTAACAGCTAACTGACGTCACAGGTGCACCATTAATAAAGTAGGTGTGCGTGGCAGTGTTACGAGATATACGCATGGCCTTGCATTTATTTGAATTTAGTTGCATGCACCAATTAGAACACCACTCAATTACGCGGTTAAGGTCGTCCTGCAGCTCTTGGGAATCTGAAGGATTAGTAATTTTACGGTAGAGAACACAGTCATCCGCGAAAAGCTTTATGGAAGAGGAAAGAACGCAGTTCGGAAGATCGTTAATATAGATTAGAAAGAGAAGTGGACCCAGGACTGACCCTTGAGGAACACCTGCTGGTACGTTAGAAAACCGAGAATTACAGTTATTAGCGTTTACAAACTGCGTCCTGTTAGAAAGAAAGTTTTTTATCCACTCGAGTACATTTGCGTCCAAGTTAAGTTGAGACAGCTTAAGCAGAAGTAAATCATGGGTCACAGAGTCAAAGGCCTTCGCAAAATCAAGAAATACGCAGTCAATGTCGGTACCTAGATCAGAAATTGCAAAGAGATCATTAGTAAATGTTAAGAGCTGTGTTTCACAGGAAAAGAACTTACGGAAACCATGTTGACAGGGGTTGAAAAAGGAGTTTGATTCTAAAAACTCAGCCAAATGTGAATATATTATATGCTCAAGAATTTTACATGAAATGCTAGTTAGTGAGATAGGCCTGTAATTGCTGGGTAAGTGTGTGTTACCTGATTTATGAACTGGAATCACCTTTCCCACGCACCAGTCGTTTGGAAGAACAGACTGCTGTAATGACTGAGTGAAAATGTGTGACAAGATAACAGCAGAAAATACATCAGTACACTTCAAAATTTTTGAGTTCAGGCAGTCTGGGCCGGCAGAGGAGGACGTTTTTTGATTGTTTATTAGGCAGCTAACACCAACCCAGTCAATAGAGATTGGATCCATGGGCGAAAAACCGAAATTGGATAAAACCGGTAATCCACTAGGCATCGTGGTAACATGTGAAGAAACACATCATTAAATACATCACTGCGTGCTCTAGCTACAACGGTAGAAAAGGGTAGCACCGCCTTGCTTTGCACAGGCACTCTCCTGGGGCTTACGCCGGTCGCAATAAAGACTTTTCTGAAACTGAGACGCGTCGCATAACACTCGGGGCGCGATATATCACTGCGCGCTCTCGCTACAACGGTAGAAAAGGGTTGCACCGCCTTGCTTTGCACAGGCACTCTCCCAGCTGGGGCTTATGCCGGTCGCAATAAAGACTTCTCTGAAACTGAGATGCGTCGCATAACACTCGGGGCGCGATATATCACTGCGTGCTCTAGCTACAACGGTAGAAAAGGGTAGCACCGCCTTGCTTTGCACAGGCACTCTCCCAGCTGGGGCTTACGCCGGTCGCAATAAAGACTTCTCTGAAACTGAGACGCGTCGCATAACACTCGGGGCGCGATATATCACTGCGTGCTCTAGCTACAACGGTAGAAAAGGGTTGCATCGCTTTGCTTTGCACAGGCTGTCTCCTGGGGCTTACGACGGTCGCAATAAAGACTTTTCTGAAACTGAGACGCGTCGCATAACACTCGGGGCGCGATATATCGCTGCGCACTTTGGCTACAACGGTAGAAAAGGGTTGCATCGCTTTGCTTTGCACAGGCACTCTCCCAGCTGGGGCTTACGCCGGTCGCAATAAAGACTTTTCTGAAACTGAGACGCGTCGCATAACACTCGGGGCGCGATATATCGCTGCGCACTTTGGCTACAACGGTAGAAAAGGGTTGCATCGCTTTGCTTTGCACTGGCTGTCTCCTGGGGCTTACGACGGTCGCAATAAAGACTTTTCTGAAACTGAGACGCGTCGCATAACACTCGGGGCGCGATATATCGCTGCGTGCTCTAGCTACAACGGTAGAAAAGGGTAGCACCGCCTTGCTTTGCACAGGCACTCTCCTGGGGCTTACGACGGTCGCAATAAAGACTTTTCTGAAACTGAGACGCGTCGCATAACACTCGGGGCGCGATATATCGCTGCGCACTTTGGCTACAACGGTAGAAAAGGGTTGCATCGCTTTGCTTTGCACAGGCTGTCTCCTGGGGCTTACGACGGTCGCAATAAAGACTTTTCTGAAACTGAGACGCGTCGCATAACACTCGGGGCGCGATATATCGCTGCGTGCTCTAGCTACAACGGTAGAAAAGGGTAGCACCGCCTTGCTTTGCACAGGCACTCTCCTGGGGCTTACGACGGTCGCAATAAAGACTTTTCTGAAACTGAGACGCGTCGCATAACACTCGGGGCGCGATATATCGCTGCGCACTTTGGCTACAACGGTAGAAAAGGGTTGCATCGCTTTGCTTTGCACAGGCTGTCTCCTGGGGCTTACGACGGTCGCAATAAAGACTTTTCTGAAACTGAGACGCGTCGCATAACACTCGGGGCGCGATATATCACTGCGTGCTCTAGCTACAACGGTAGAAAAGGGTAGCACCGCCTTGCTTTGCACAGGCACTCTCCTGGGGCTTACGACGGTCGCAATAAAGACTTTTCTGAAACTGAGACGCGTCGCATAACACTCGGGGCGCGATATATCGCTGCGCACTTTGGCTACAACGGTAGAAAAGGGTTGCATCGCTTTGCTTTGCACAGGCACTCTCCTGGGGCTTACGCCGGTCGCAATAAAGACTTTTCTGAAACTGAGATGCGTCACATAACACTCGGGGCGCGATATATCGCTGCGCACTTTGGCTACAACGGTAGAAAAGGGTTGCATCGCTTTGCTTTGCACAGGCACTCTCCTGGGGCTTACGCCGGTCGCAATAAAGACTTTTCTGAAACTGAGACGCGTCACATAACACTCGGGGCGCGATATATCGCTGCGCACTTTGGCTACAACGGTAGAAAAGGGTTGCATCGCTTTGCTTTGCACAGGCTGTCTCCTGGGGCTTACGACGGTCGCAATAAAGACTTTTCTGAAACTGAGACGCGTCACATAACACTCGGGGCGCGATATATCGCTGCGCACTTTGGCTACAACGGTAGAAAAGGGTAGCACCGCCTTGCTTTGCACAGGCACTCTCCCCTCTGGGGCTTACGACGGTCGCAATAAAGACTTTTCTGAAACTGAGACGCGTCGCATAACACTCGGGGCGCGATATATCGCTGCGCACTTTGGCTACAACGGTAGAAAAGGGTTGCATCGCTTTGCTTTGCACAGGCACTCTCCTGGGGCTTACGACGGTCGCAATAAAGACTTTTCTGAAACTGAGACGCGTCACATAACACTCGGGGCGCGATATATCGCTGCGCACTTTGGCTACAACGGTAGAAAAGGGTAGCACCGCCTTGCTTTGCACAGGCACTCTCCCCTCTGGGGCTTACGACGGTCGCAATAAAGACTTTTCTGAAACTGAGACGCGTCGCATAACACTCGGGGCGCGATATATCGCTGCGCACTTTGGCTACAACGGTAGAAAAGGGTTGCATCGCTTTGCTTTGCACAGGCACTCTCCCCTCTGGGGCTTACGCCGGTCGCAATAAAGACTTCTCTGAAACTGAGATGCGTCGCATAACACTCTGGGCGCGATATATCACTGCGCGCTCTCGCTACAACGGTAGAAAAGGGTTGCACCGCCTTGCTTTGCACAGGCACTCTCCCCTCTGGGGCTTACGCCGGTCGCAATAAAGACTTCTCTGAAACTGAGATGCGTCGCATAACACTCGGGGCGCGATATATCGCTGCGCACTTTGGCTACAACGGTAGAAAAGGGTTGCATCGCTTTGCTTTGCACTGGCTGTCTCCTGGGGCTTACGACGGTCGCAATAAAGACTTCTCTGAAACTGAGATGCGTCGCATAACACTCTGGGCGCGATATATCACTGCGCGCTCTCGCTACAACGGTAGAAAAGGGTTGCACCGCCTTGCTTTGCACAGGCACTCTCCTGGGGCTTACGCCGGTCGCAATAAAGACTTCTCTGAAACTGAGACGCGTCGCATAACACTCGGGGCGCGATATATCGCTGCGCACTTTGGCTACAACGGTAGAAAAGGGTTGCATCGCTTTGCTTTGCACTGGCTGTCTCCTGGGGCTTACGACGGTCGCAATAAAGACTTCTCTGAAACTGAGATGCGTCGCATAACCCTCGGGGCGCGATATATCACTGCGTGCTCTAGCTACAACGGTAGAAAAGGGTTGCATCGCTTTGCTTTGCACAGGCACTCTCCTGGGCCTTACGCCGGTCGCAATAAAGACTTCTCTGAAACTGAGACGCGTCGCATAACACTCGGGGCGCGATATATCGCTACGCACTTTGGCTACAACGGTAGAAAAGGGTTGCATCGCTTTGCTTTGCACTGGCTGTCTCCTGGGGCTTACGACGGTCGCAATAAAGACTTCTCTGAAACTGAGATGCGTCGCATAACCCTCGGGGCGCGATATATCACTGCGTGCTCTAGCTACAAGGGTAGAAAAGGGTTGCATCGCTTTGCTTTGCACTGGCTGTCTCCTGGGGCTTACGACGGTCGCAATAAAGACTTCTCTGAAACTGAGATGCGTCGCATAACACTCGGGGCGCGATATATCACTGCGTGCTCTAGCTACAACGGTAGAAAAGGGTTGCATCGCTTTGCTTTGCACAGGCACTCTCCTGGGCCTTACGCCGGTCGCAATAAAGACTTCTCTGAAACTGAGACGCGTCGCATAACACTCGGGGCGCGATATATCGCTACGCACTTTGGCTACAACGGTAGAAAAGGGTTGCATCGCTTTGCTTTGCACTGGCTGTCTCCTGGGGCTTACGACGGTCGCAATAAAGACTTCTCTGAAACTGAGATGCGTCGCATAACCCTCGGGGCGCGATATATCACTGCGTGCTCTAGCTACAAGGGTAGAAAAGGGTTGCATCGCTTTGCTTTGCACTGGCTGTCTCCTGGGGCTTACGACGGTCGCAATAAAGACTTCTCTGAAACTGAGATGCGTCGCATAACACTCGGGGCGCGATATATCACTGCGTGCTCTAGCTACAACGGTAGAAAAGGGTTGCATCGCTTTGCTTTGCACAGGCACTCTCCTGGGGCTTACGACGGTCGCAATAAAGACTTTTCTGAAACTGAGACGCGTCGCATAACACTCGGGGCGCGATATATCGCTGCGCACTTTGGCTACAACGGTAGAAAAGGGTTGCATCGCTTTGCTTTGCACAGGCTGTCTCCTGGGGCTTACGCCGGTCGCAATAAAGACTTTTCTGAAACTGAGACGCGTCGCATAACACTCTGGGCGCGATATATCACTGCGCGCTCTCGCTACAACGGTAGAAGAGGGTTGCACCGCCTTGCTTTGCACAGGCACTCTCCCAGCTGGGGCTTACGACGGTCGCAATAAAGACTTTTCTGAAACTGAGACGCGTCACATAACACTCGGGGCGCGATATATCGCTGCGCACTTTGGCTACAACGGTAGAAAAGGGTAGCACCGCCTTTCTTTGCACAGGCACTCTCCCCTCTGGGGCTTACGCCGGTCGCAATAAAGACTTTTCTGAAACTGAGACGCGTCGCATAACACTCTGGGCGCGATATATCACTGCGCGCTCTCGCTACAACGGTAGAAAAGGGTTGCACCGCCTTGCTTTGCACAGGCACTCTCCCAGCTGGGGCTTACGCCGGTCGCAATAAAGACTTCTCTGAAACTGAGATGCGTCGCATAACACTCTGGGCGCGATATATCGCTGCGCGCTCTCGCTACAACGGTAGAAAAGGGTTGCACCGCCTTGCTTTGCACAGGCACTCTCCCAGCTGGGGCTTACGCCGGTCGCAATAAAGACTTCTCTGAAACTGAGATGCGTCGCATAACACTCTGGGCGCGATATATCACTGCGCGCTCTCGCTACAACGGTAGAAAAGGGTAGCACCGCCTTTCTTTGCACAGGCACTCTCCCCTCTGGGGCTTACGACGGTCGCAATAAAGACTTCTCTGAAACTGAGATGCGTCGCATAACACTCGGGGCGCGATATATCACTGCGTGCTCTAGCTACAACGGTAGAAAAGGGTTGCATCGCTTTGCTTTGCACAGGCTGTCTCCTGGGGCTTACGCCGGTCGCAATAAAGACTTTTCTGAAACTGAGACGCGTCGCATAACACTCTGGGCGCGATATATCACTGCGCGCTCTCGCTACAACGGTAGAAAAGGGTTGCACCGCCTTGCTTTGCACAGGCACTCTCCCCTCTGGGGCTTACGCCGGTCGCAATAAAGACTTCTCTGAAACTGAGATGCGTCGCATAACACTCTGGGCGCGATATATCACTGCGCGCTCTCGCTACAACGGTAGAAAAGGGTTGCACCGCCTTGCTTTGCACAGGCACTCTCCCCTCTGGGGCTTACGCCGGTCGCAATAAAGACTTCTCTGAAACTGAGATGCGTCGCATAACACTCTGGGCGCGACATATCACTGCGCGCTCTCGCTACAACGGTAGAAAAGGGTTGCACCGCCTTGCTTTGCACAGGCACTCTCCCAGCTGGGGCTTACGCCGGTCGCAATAAAGACTTCTCTGAAACTGAGATGCGTCGCATAACACACTGGGCGCGATATATCACTGCGCGCTCTCGCTACAACGGTAGAAAAGGGTTGCACCGCCTTGCTTTGCACAGGCACTCTCCCCTCTGGGGCTTACGCCGGTCGCAATAAAGACTTCTCTGAAACTGAGATGCGTCGCATAACACTCTGGGCGCGATATATCACTGCGCGCTCTCGCTACAACGGTAGAAAAGGGTTGCACCGCCTTGCTTTGCACAGGCACTCTCCCCTCTGGGGCTTACGCCGGTCGCAATAAAGACTTCTCTGAAACTGAGATGCGTCGCATAACACTCTGGGCGCGATATATCACTGCGCGCTCTCGCTACAACGGTAGAAAAGGGTTGCACCGCCTTGCTTTGCACAGGCACTCTCCCAGCTGGGGCTTACGCCGGTCGCAATAAAGACTTCTCTGAAACTGAGATGCGTCGCATAACACTCTGGGCGCGATATATCACTGCGCGCTCTCGCTACAACGGTAGAAAAGGGTTGCACCGCCTTGCTTTGCACAGGCACTCTCCCAGCTGGGGCTTACGCCGGTCGCAATAAAGACTTCTCTGAAACTGAGATGCGTCGCATAACACTCTGGGCGCGATATATCACTGCGCGCTCTCGCTACAACGGTAGAAAAGGGTTGCACCGCCTTGCTTTGCACAGGCACTCTCCCAGCTGGGGCTTACGCCGGTCGCAATAAAGACTTCTCTGAAACTGAGATGCGTCGCATAACACTCTGGGCGCGATATATCACTGCGCGCTCTCGCTACAACGGTAGAAAAGGGTTGCACCGCCTTGCTTTGCACAGGCACTCTCCCAGCTGGGGCTTACGCCGGTCGCAATAAAGACTTCTCTGAAACTGAGATGCGTCGCATAACACTCTGGGCGCGATATATCACTGCGCGCTCTCGCTACAACGGTAGAAAAGGGTTGCACCGCCTTGCTTTGCACAGGCACTCTCCCCTCTGGGCCTTACGCCGGTCGCAATAAAGACTTCTCTGAAACTGAGATGCGTCGCATAACACTCTGGGCGCGATATATCACTGCGCGCTCTCGCTACAACGGTAGAAAAGGGTTGCACCGCCTTGCTTTGCACAGGCACTCTCCCAGCTGGGGCTTACGCCGGTCGCAATAAAGACTTCTCTGAAACTGAGATGCGTCGCATAACACTCTGGGCGCGATATATCACTGCGCGCTCTCGCTACAACGGTAGAAAAGGGTTGCACCGCCTTGCTTTGCACAGGCACTCTCCCCTCTGGGGCTTACGCCGGTCGCAATAAAGACTTCTCTGAAACTGAGATGCGTCGCATAACACTCTGGGCGCGATATATCACTGCGCGCTCTCGCTACAACGGTAGAAAAGGGTTGCACCGCCTTGCTTTGCACAGGCACTCTCCCCTCTGGAGCTTACGCCGGTCGCAATAAAGACTTCTCTGAAACTGAGATGCGTCGCATAACACTCTGGGCGCGACATATCACTGCGCGCTCTCGCTACAACGGTAGAAAAGGGTTGCACCGCCTTGCTTTGCACAGGCACTCTCCCAGCTGGGGCTTACGCCGGTCGCAATAAAGACTTCTCTGAAACTGAGATGCGTCGCATAACACACTGGGCGCGATATATCACTGCGCGCTCTCGCTACAACGGTAGAAAAGGGTTGCACCGCCTTGCTTTGCACAGGCACTCTCCCCTCTGGGGCTTACGCCGGTCGCAATAAAGACTTCTCTGAAACTGAGATGCGTCGCATAACACTCTGGGCGCGATATATCACTGCGCGCTCTCGCTACAACGGTAGAAAAGGGTTGCACCGCCTTGCTTTGCACAGGCACTCTCCCAGCTGGGGCTTACGCCGGTCGCAATAAAGACTTCTCTGAAACTGAGATGCGTCGCATAACACTCTGGGCGCGATATATCACTGCGCGCTCTCGCTACAACGGTAGAAAAGGGTTGCACCGCCTTGCTTTGCACAGGCACTCTCCCAGCTGGGGCTTACGCCGGTCGCAATAAAGACTTCTCTGAAACTGAGATGCGTCGCATAACACTCTGGGCGCGATATATCACTGCGCGCTCTCGCTACAACGGTAGAAAAGGGTTGCACCGCCTTGCTTTGCACAGGCACTCTCCCAGCTGGGGCTTACGCCGGTCGCAATAAAGACTTCTCTGAAACTGAGATGCGTCGCATAACACTCTGGGCGCGATATATCACTGCGCGCTCTCGCTACAACGGTAGAAAAGGGTTGCACCGCCTTGCTTTGCACAGGCACTCTCCCAGCTGGGGCTTACGCCGGTCGCAATAAAGACTTCTCTGAAACTGAGATGCGTCGCATAACACTCTGGGCGCGATATATCACTGCGCGCTCTCGCTACAACGGTAGAAAAGGGTTGCACCGCCTTGCTTTGCACAGGCACTCTCCCCTCTGGGGCTTACGCCGGTCGCAATAAAGACTTCTCTGAAACTGAGATGCGTCGCATAACACTCTGGGCGCGATATATCACTGCGCGCTCTCGCTACAACGGTAGAAAAGGGTTGCACCGCCTTGCTTTGCACAGGCACTCTCCCAGCTGGGGCTTACGCCGGTCGCAATAAAGACTTCTCTGAAACTGAGATGCGTCGCATAACACTCTGGGCGCGATATATCACTGCGCGCTCTCGCTACAACGGTAGAAAAGGGTTGCACCGCCTTGCTTTGCACAGGCACTCTCCCAGCTGGGGCTTACGCCGGTCGCAATAAAGACTTCTCTGAAACTGAGATGCGTCGCATAACATTCTGGGCGCGATATATCACTGCGCGCTCTCGCTACAACGGTAGAAAAGGGTTGCACCGCCTTGCTTTGCACAGGCACTCTCCCCTCTGGGGCTTACGCCGGTCGCAATAAAGACTTCTCTGAAACTGAGATGCGTCGCATAACACTCTGGGCGCGATATATCACTGCGCGCTCTCGCTACAACGGTAGAAAAGGGTTGCACCGCCTTGCTTTGCACAGGCACTCTCCCCTCTGGGGCTTACGCCGGTCGCAATAAAGACTTCTCTGAAACTGAGATGCGTCGCATAACACTCTGGGCGCGACATATCACTGCGCGCTCTCGCTACAACGGTAGAAAAGGGTTGCACCGCCTTGCTTTGCACAGGCACTCTCCCAGCTGGGGCTTACGCCGGTCGCAATAAAGACTTCTCTGAAACTGAGATGCGTCGCATAACACACTGGGCGCGATATATCACTGCGCGCTCTCGCTACAACGGTAGAAAAGGGTTGCACCGCCTTGCTTTGCACAGACACTCTCCCCTCTGGGGCTTACGCCGGTCGCAATAAAGACTTCTCTGAAACTGAGATGCGTCGCATAACACTCCGGGCGCGATATATCACTGCGCGCTCTCGCTACAACGGTAGAAAAGGGTTGCACCGCCTTGCTTTGCACAGGCACTCTCCCCTCTGGGGCTTACGCCGGTCGCAATAAAGACTTCTCTGAAACTGAGATGCGTCGCATAACACTCTGGGCGCGATATATCACTGCGCGCTCTCGCTACAACGGTAGAAAAGGGTTGCACCGCCTTGCTTTGCACAGGCACTCTCCCAGCTGGGGCTTACGCCGGTCGCAATAAAGACTTCTCTGAAACTGAGATGCGTCGCATAACACTCTGGGCGCGATATATCACTGCGCGCTCTCGCTACAACGGTAGAAAAGGGTTGCACCGCCTTGCTTTGCACAGGCACTCTCCCCTCTGGGGCTTACGCCGGTCGCAATAAAGACTTCTCTGAAACTGAGATGCGTCGCATAACACTCTGGGCGCGATATATCACTGCGCGCTCTCGCTACAACGGTAGAAAAGGGTTGAACCGCCTTGCTTTGCACAGGCTCTCTCCCCTCTGGGGCTTACGCCGGTCGCAATAAACACTTCTCTGAAACTGAGATGCGTCGCATAACACTCTGGGCGCGATATATCACTGCGCGCTCTCGCTACAACGGTAGAAAAGGGTTGCACCGCCTTGCTTTGCACAGGCACTCTCCCCTCTGGGGCTTACGCCGGTCGCAATAAAGACTTCTCTGAAACTGAGATGCGTCGCATAACACTCTGGGCGCGATATATCACTGCGCGCTCTCGCTACAACGGTAGAAAAGGGTTGCACCGCCTTGCTTTGCACAGGCACTCTCCCCTCTGGGGCTTACGCCGGTCGCAATAAAGACTTCTCTGAAACTGAGATGCGTCGCATAACACTCTGGGCGCGACATATCACTGCGCGCTCTCGCTACAACGGTAGAAAAGGGTTGCACCGCCTTGCTTTGCACAGGCACTCTCCCAGCTGGGGCTTACGCCGGTCGCAATAAACACTTCTCTGAAACTGAGATGCGTCGCATAACACTCTGGGCGCGATATATCACTGCGCGCTCTCGCTACAACGGTAGAAAAGGGTTGCACCGCCTTGCTTTGCACAGGCACTCTCCCCTCTGGGGCTTACGCCGGTCGCAATAAAGACTTCTCTGAAACTGAGATGCGTCGCATAACACTCTGGGCGCGATATATCACTGCGCGCTCTCGCTACAACGGTAGAAAAGGGTTGCACCGCCTTGCTTTGCACAGGCACTCTCCCCTCTGGGGCTTACGCCGGTCGCAATAAAGACTTCTCTGAAACTGAGATGCGTCGCATAACACTCTGGGCGCGACATATCACTGCGCGCTCTCGCTACAACGGTAGAAAAGGGTTGCACCGCCTTGCTTTGCACAGGCACTCTCCCAGCTGGGGCTTACGCCGGTCGCAATAAAGACTTCTCTGAAACTGAGATGCGTCGCATAACACACTGGGCGCGATATATCACTGCGCGCTCTCGCTACAACGGTAGAAAAGGGTTGCACCGCCTTGCTTTGCACAGGCACTCTCCCCTCTGGGGCTTACGCCGGTCGCAATAAACACTTCTCTGAAACTGAGATGCGTCGCATAACACTCTGGGCGCGATATATCACTGCGCGCTCTCGCTACAACGGTAGAAAAGGGTTGCACCGCCTTGCTTTGCACAGGCACTCTCCCAGCTGGGGCTTACGCCGGTCGCAATAAAGACTTCTCTGAAACTGAGATGCGTCGCATAACACTCTGGGCGCGATATATCACTGCGCGCTCTCGCTACAACGGTAGAAAAGGGTTGCACCGCCTTGCTTTGCACAGGCACTCTCCCAGCTGGGGCTTACGCCGGTCGCAATAAAGACTTCTCTGAAACTGAGATGCGTCGCATAACACTCTGGGCGCGATATATCACTGCGCGCTCTCGCTACAACGGTAGAAAAGGGTTGCACCGCCTTGCTTTGCACAGGCACTCTCCCAGCTGGGGCTTACGCCGGTCGCAATAAAGACTTCTCTGAAACTGAGATGCGTCGCATAACACTCTGGGCGCGATATATCACTGCGCGCTCTCGCTACAACGGTAGAAAAGGGTTGCACCGCCTTGCTTTGCACAGGCACTCTCCCAGCTGGGGCTTACGCCGGTCGCAATAAAGACTTCTCTGAAACTGAGATGCGTCGCATAACACTCTGGGCGCGATATATCACTGCGCGCTCTCGCTACAACGGTAGAAAAGGGTTGCACCGCCTTGCTTTGCACAGGCACTCTCCCCTCTGGGGCTTACGCCGGTCGCAATAAAGACTTCTCTGAAACTGAGATGCGTCGCATAACACTCTGGGCGCGATATATCACTGCGCGCTCTCGCTACAACGGTAGAAAAGGGTTGCACCGCCTTGCTTTGCACAGGCACTCTCCCAGCTGGGGCTTACGCCGGTCGCAATAAAGACTTCTCTGAAACTGAGATGCGTCGCATAACACTCTGGGCGCGATATATCACTGCGCGCTCTCGCTACAACGGTAGAAAAGGGTTGCACCGCCTTGCTTTGCACAGGCACTCTCCCAGCTGGGGCTTACGCCGGTCGCAATAAAGACTTCTCTGAAACTGAGATGCGTCGCATAACACTCTGGGCGCGATATATCACTGCGCGCTCTCGCTACAACGGTAGAAAAGGGTTGCACCGCCTTGCTTTGCACAGGCACTCTCCCCTCTGGGGCTTACGCCGGTCGCAATAAAGACTTCTCTGAAACTGAGATGCGTCGCATAACACTCTGGGCGCGATATATCACTGCGCGCTCTCGCTACAACGGTAGAAAAGGGTTGCACCGCCTTGCTTTGCACAGGCACTCTCCCCTCTGGGGCTTACGCCGGTCGCAATAAAGACTTCTCTGAAACTGAGATGCGTCGCATAACACTCTGGGCGCGACATATCACTGCGCGCTCTCGCTACAACGGTAGAAAAGGGTTGCACCGCCTTGCTTTGCACAGGCACTCTCCCAGCTGGGGCTTACGCCGGTCGCAATAAAGACTTCTCTGAAACTGAGATGCGTCGCATAACACACTGGGCGCGATATATCACTGCGCGCTCTCGCTACAACGCTAGAAAAGGGTTGCACCGCCTTGCTTTGCACAGACACTCTCCCCTCTGGGGCTTACGCCGGTCGCAATAAAGACTTCTTTGAAACTGAGATGCGTCGCATAACACTCTGGGCGCGATATATCACTGCGCGCTCTCGCTACAACGGTAGAAAAGGGTTGCACCGCCTTGCTTTGCACAGGCACTCTCCCCTCTGGGGCTTACGCCGGTCGCAATAAAGACTTCTCTGAAACTGAGATGCGTCGCATAACACTCTGGGCGCGATATATCACTGCGCGCTCTCGCTACAACGGTAGAAAAGGGTTGCACCGCCTTGCTTTGCACAGGCACTCTCCCAGCTGGGGCTTACGCCGGTCGCAATAAAGACTTCTCTGAAACTGAGATGCGTCGCATAACACTCTGGGCGCGATATATCACTGCGCGCTCTCGCTACAACGGTAGAAAAGGGTTGCACCGCCTTGCTTTGCACAGGCACTCTCCCAGCTGGGGCTTACGCCGGTCGCAATAAAGACTTCTCTGAAACTGAGATGCGTCGCATAACACTCTGGGCGCGATATATCACTGCGCGCTCTCGCTACAACGGTAGAAAAGGGTTGCACCGCCTTGCTTTGCACAGGCACTCTCCCAGCTGGGACTTACGCCGGTCGCAATAAAGACTTCTCTGAAACTGAGATGCGTCGCATAACACTCTGGGCGCGATATATCACTGCGCGCTCTCGCTACAACGGTAGAAAAGGGTTGCACCGCCTTGCTTTGCACAGGCACTCTCCCAGCTGGGGCTTACGCCGGTCGCAATAAAGACTTCTCTGAAAATGAGATGCGTCGCATAACACTCTGGGCGCGATATATCACTGCGCGCTCTCG